>NC_133776.1:55628602-55731538 GCF_003597395.2 Chelonoidis abingdonii
CTCATCTTGTTGTTTTTTTGAAAACGGATTCTTTTTTCCGTTTTCTGTTCTTTTTCATAGACCCCCCTCAGAAAATGTCATTTGAAAACAAAAAATGTTTGCAAAACTTTGATTTATAAATCAAGGTGTTTTCTTATTAGAAAAACCCGTTTTAAGACAAAATTCTGCTCAGCTCGCTGGCTGATGTAAGTCACTCCGTTTGGCGGTGGTGGAAGGACTGCTTGTGCTCAAGGACGAACAGGGGAAGTCAGCAGAAAGGCAGCCAGCCGACAGGATGAAGGTAAAGGAGTGGTGAGGACGCTCCCAGCCTCTTTGCGTTGATTTTACGTTGCATTTACTCAGTGGAATATAATTTACACCATCCACTTAATACACATCTGAATTTTGCGCCCAATGAACTGGTATATTCAGATATCACGAGCAAGTTCCATGGGGCCATGGCAGCAATGTCACACCTTCCTTGCGCATATTAAGGACGCTATTCTTTTGGAAATCTGGGTCTTCTGGCCAGGACTGGAGGAGGTAGGTGGTTCTGACCTGGTTATGAGACATAGCTTTGGGCTGAAGCAGCATGCACTTGATGGTGAGTAACGGTGACTGATCACACACTGTTCTCGAAGATTCTGCCGCTCGCTCTCGCAGGAGAAGCTCTTGGTGACGCGCATAGATAGTCATACGGCGGTCAAACGCGTCTACAGTCGCGCGTCTGCCGTTTGAGCCTCGTTGCATCTTATTCACCTTGATTGTGGCGCCTAGGAAGATTACAGGGCTTTCAAATAGGCCTAAAACTCATAGATTCGTCCAGGTTATAGCTCCTATTGATATTCCTTGATTGATAATTTGACCTTTCATGGAAGCTCAGGGCCCAATCAACACCTGCTGAAGACCTGGCCTACTTGCCTGGCCTTCTCTTTTAAAAGGACAACATACCCCAAACCCCCAGTCTCCTGGTTGCTCTTGCCAGTACAACCTAGGCTGTGTGATCTATTTCAAACCGCTTAAAGTCTAACTCTTGAGCCCCACACACACAGACACTCACCCCACTAGCCGGAATTAGCATACCCCAACCCAATCCAGAGAGACCACATCAGAGACAAGAGTTCCCAACTGCCCTCCCCGAGCTCCAATTCAAAAGTCCATGTAGGGGTGTCTAAAAACAGTCACCAGCTATTATACATGGGCAAGGGAGGGGTGTCACCCCAGCCAGTACAGGCAATGAGGCAGCCAACTGTGGAGAGATCGATAGCATAGGAGGAAATTGCAGTGCTTTGCATGTGAGTACTTTATATGAGGTCCATGAAACTGTTACTGTGCTTTACCGCTAATACCATCATGTTAGAGGGGATTGTGAGACAGGCAGGCTACCAGACCGGCAAGGCAAATGAGATTGAGGAAAACACAGGGAAGGAGTAATGGGAACAGCTGACCAGACAGGAACCTGTCTTTGCTGAGGACTGTCCTTCTTTTGGTGTGGATCTACAGGAGGCAGTCACATAGATCTGTTTTAGGGCATTAAAAAAAAGACAGTAACATCGTCCTGTTACGGATCAGTGTATCTGGAGCAGGAGTTTTCGAGACTTCCTACCCATCCCCAAGTTCTTCTCACCATGTTTCCATGCGAGTAATGGACGGCTCAGTGGTAGGAGTGAAGAAGACTATGACCAATATAAAAAACATTAATATTGTGAAAGTTCATATTCAGTGTTACTAGTGGATGCTTGCCTCAACAGGCAACCCTGGCAACCCAGGAGGCTAGATCACACAGTTACCCCAAAGGTCCTACTGACAACACAACACTGAAACATACCAAAAATTAGCTATCAAAACCATAAGAGTACAACAGGCAGGCAGGACAGCAGAGGCAAGGGCAACAAATTTATTGCGTCAGCAGCAATATATCATGATTGTGGGGCAGATGGCGTATGTGTGATTGCGGTTACAGGAAACTTCATGACTCTCAGAGATAGACTACGTCTCCGAGGCCCACAGTTGGCCTGAGGTGGAGGAGCCATTAGGCAGACAGGGTTCAGGAGAGACTTTTAGATACATCATTTAGAGTGATTCCACCTCCTGCTCTGACAGCCCCTGTGTGTAGGAAGATGAAGGGTACGGTCCAGGAAATCATAGAATCATAGAATAACAGGGTTGAAGGGACTCAGGGGTCATTCTAGTCCACATGGCCCCCTGCCCTCAGCAGGACCAATCCCAACTAATCATCCCAGCCAGGGTCTTGTCAAGCCTGACTTATAAACCTCTAAGAGAAGGCGGCTTCCACCACCTCCTTAGGTAAACATTTCAGTGGCTTCACTACTCTCTGAGGTGAAAATTTTTTCCCAATATCCAACCTAAACCTCCCCCACTTCACTTGAGACCATTACTCCTTTGTTTCGTCATCTCTTTTACCACTGGGAGGAACAGTCTAGATCCATCCGCCTTTCAGGTATGAAAGCAGCTATCAAATCCCCCTCATTCTTCTCTTCTGCAGACTAACATCCCAGTTCCCTCAGCTTCTCTCATAAGTCATGTGTCCCCAAGCCCCTCTAATCATTTTGTTGCCCTTCCCTGGACTCTTTCCCAGTTTTCCACATCCTTCTTGTAGTTGGGCCAGTACTCCAGACGAGGCCTACCAATGTCGAACTAGAGGGGAATGATCACATTCCTCGATCTGCTGGCAATGCTCCTACTTATAAGACGCAAAATGCTATTAGCCTTTTGGCAACAAAGGCACACTGGTCGACTCATATCCAGCTTCTGTCCACTTGTAACCCTAGTCCTTTCCTGCAGAACTGCTGCTAGCCATGTCGATCCCTGCGTGAGCAGGGTCAGGCCAATGGCTTCAGGAAAGTGACAGAAGGCAAATTAATAGCCCCAGGTTAAGTAGAACACTTTTCCAGGGTAAGGTAACAGGGAAGGTTCCAGAACAATCAGGAGCTTTCTGGAAACAATTAAGCAGACAGGGGCTGATTAGAACACCTGCAGCCATCAAGAAGCTGCTAGAATCACATTAAGGCAGGCTAATCAAGGCACCTGCATTAAAAAGGAGCTTCACTTCAGTTGTGGTGCGTGTGTGAGGGCTAGGAGGCAAAAGGCGCAAGGAGCTGAGAGTGAGAGGCGTGTTGCTGGCTGGGGACCGGAAGAGTACAGTGTTATCAAATACCAGGACGGAAGTCCTGTGGTGAGGATAAAGAAGATGTTGGAGGAGGCCATGGGGAAGTAGCCCAGGGAGTGTAAGCGTCATGCAGCTGTTACAGGAGGCACTATTAGACAGCTACAATCCACAGGGCCCGGGTGGGCCTGGAAGTAGAGGGAGGGCCCGGTTGCCCCAAACCTCCCCTATTCTTGATAGGACACAGTGGAGTTGACCAGGACTGCGGTATCCACCAGAGGGGGAAGATCTCTAGGTGAGCAAATTTCCGCCCATAAGCGCGGGACTCACCAGATAGAGGAGCGGCGCCTTGGCTTCTAGGGTATCTGTAGCAGTGCATGGGATTCTCCGTCTAGTGCAGACCTCTGCATTTGTCCTTGTTGAACTCATCAGATTTCTTTTGCCATCTCTAATTGTCTAGCTCCCTCTGTATGCTATCGCTACCCTCCAGTGTATCTACACTCCTTCAGTTAGTTCGTCTCTGCAACTCTTGCTGGGGGTGCAGTCCATGCATATACTCCCAGGAATAATTAATGAAGATATTTGAACAAAACCCTGCCCAGGATTGCCCTTGGGGCTACCGCTTATTTACCAGCTCGCCCAACTAGAACATGCATTGCCATTGTCACTTTATCCATTGAGTCGGACCTCTAGCCAGCTTTCTCCTATCCACCTTATAGTACACTCATCCAGCCCCATTACTTCTTTAATGCCGGCAAGATCATCAAGCGGAGTGGAGGGACATGATCCCAGTGTAGAAGCTCACCGTTCCGGATGATGTCCATGTTATTTTTCGCACCGCAAGAGATATTCCTCCAGGCACTTCGGTACTCACTTCGTAGCTCTTTCTGAGATTCCCGCTCTGCTTAAGGACATAATAGTAGCGCTCCACGAAAGGGTCTCTAGTGGATCCTCTCAGCTCGCTCGCTCTCGCTTTTGCTTGTTGCATGAGGTCAATAGCTCATCCCAAAAATACTTGTTGCATATTAGACATGAGGTACCGGCTAATTCGGTGTTGAAGTAATTGGATCGGTGCATGGACATCTAGTATGTACACTTCTAGTAGTGTAGTCTGGGGAGCAGCTCGTCTGCCTTGGGTCATAGGTGTCTAGTGAACTACATGTACCTCACAATTAACATCGTGATGTACCATGGGATGAGTGAGGAGAGGACCTGGAGGACTCGCAAGAATTTAAGGCTGGTACAGGTAAGAGATTAAATGTTACTAGAGGAACGGCATCTTCGGGTGCTTCCTCTAGATGGACATATGCCGTGCCACAGACTGCCGAGTAGTGTAGAGAGAAAAGGCTAGGAACTGCGGAAGATGGAAGAGTCGACCATGGCTATAACGTTACAATACTGGCTCGCTAGGGTTGAAGAGGATTTAGGTTTTATTAGGAACTGGGGACCTTTCTAGGAAGGAGAGCCTCTATAGGAAGGATGGTCTCTGCACCCTCAATAGCATGATCCAATGGAAATCAAACGTATGCTTGCACTTGAATGTGGTTAGAACTAGGAAAGTCGGTTGCACGAGTAGATTTTTGGGTAACTGATAAGGGCGTACCCGCGACAGCGCGGATGAGGTGAGGACTTATGGTGACAAACATGCAGCATCCTTCGCGTTCAAGCTTCGCAGAGACATCTTCAGTGGCTATGTGAAGTCATCATTCAAATGCGCGCATCTCAGTCCGTGCTGATTCCTAGTGTTTGGTACTCCTGAGAGAGAGTAGATCCTAGAAGGAAGTAGAGCTCAGGAAGTAAATCACGTTTGTGCGGTTGCGCCTGATGACATGATTCACTTCTAATGATCGACCGTACTCCACTCTATCAAATACCTCCACCCACATGAAGCGGCAAATCAATTGGTGAAACATCACCAATAGCGCTTTAATTGTACTGGGTATTACTCGTAGCGAGAAAAGTCGCGTGCAGTTACTACGTATGGCAGTTTTCAACTATGAGATGTCTTTGCGGAACTCTCAGACTTACAATGAGACAGATGGACGGATAATTGCTTATACACACGCCTCATGAACTTGGTGGAATTGAAGGATACATCAAATGTCTGAACAACAGTCATATTTAATGTGGCTACTCCAAGAGTGACTCTAGTGAACTCAGAGACAGACGTAGTTACTGTCTGGATGCGCAGACGGAGATAGTGTCTAGATTTATAACTAGTCGCTGTGCAGGCCGTGGGACACCAGAACACAGAATAGATTGCAGGTCTCACGGAAGACTCGTCTATAGGTTATAGAGCTGGCACAAGCTCAATATAAGCTGGCTCATGCAGAGGTGGAGTGATAGTTTTTCGATGTGTCCCTGAGAAGTAGACGCAAGTTAAGTAGCTGAAACGAATGGCTGAAAGCGGTAAACAGCATATAAGCCATATACACGTCTGCAAAATGCGATGTTATTAATCACTTCCTGGAAAAGAGGATCTCTCTTCTGAGGTTTTTAGTAGGTCAGTGTGTGTATAAGATGGAATGACAACCTGTGGTATGGAGAGTCTGCGAGCTTCGTCCGCTCATCTCAAGCCGTTCGTCTCAGGATTACCAAGATGAATAGAAGACCGTGGGAGTGGTGCGCGGCCCGCCCCACGAGGGCTGTCTTAGTATATTACTCGAGTTGTAGAGATATGTGTCTCCTCAAAGCCCTGTGTCGCTATGTTGGGAACTAAGGAAGAGTCGGGTGCATAGATCGAAACAAGAAGTATCTGTCATCAGGGTTTGCGTCGTAATGCCTTCTCCAGGACTGGGAAAGGATCTGGGGATCCAAAGGTCGCCGGGGCGGCCTGGGGTAGCATCCATAGCGTAGGCAGCAACCAGGGACTGTCTTAAGCAAGCTGTGTAGGCTACCAAGAGGACATCTCGTATAGATGGTTCATGGAAGAAACCAGTAGTATTAAATAGCTTAAAGGGAAGACATACTTGATTGTTACAGTGGTCCTACTGACGCGGATGAGATGTGCACTAGTTCTCGGCCTTATCTCCATGGAAGACTTGATCCTCTATACGCCCTCAGGCTGTGCGAGTAGCGCATAAGTGGTGTGACGGCTGGATGAGGGGGGGCTCACGGTGTCTGAGGCCAGGAAAGTATCGTGTATCGAGCACTGGATGGACGTATAGCGCTCAGGACCATAGTATCACACTAGCAACAAGCCACATAGCATTGTAGATTGGGGAGAAGGTATCATAGACAAGACTCACTGATCCCTCAGTATGAAATTGATGGAGTGAGTTGCAAAGTAGTAGGTGGGTGTCGTGTCTGTGTCGATTGGCGGAGAGCTGGAACAGGGGAAGGAACATATCGAATAAACATGAAGTGTGATTTTTGCATTGGTATACTTTGAGGAAGGTTTGTGTACACTGTAGGATGAGTAAGGATAGAAAAGTTCGTTCGTACTGAGTAACCTGTCTAGAACAGGCTTGGTACTAGCGCACAGTGAAGCCCAATGGCACGTAAAATTACCAGTGCAAATATCTGGGTGCAGCCGGAGACCTGCTGATCGTCGCAGTTCGAGGAATCTCATAACACTATCCAGTAGACGACCGCAGCTCGAAATAGTTTGAAGAGTGCTCCAAAAAGCACGTGCGATCGGTGTGTAAAGTGAATAAATACTGCACCTCGTGAGAGGCTTTCTGAATTCGCTGTCAATTGTTAGTAGTGTTGGTGTAGCACAGTGTTTAGTGATAGACATGAGTTTAGGACAAAGCATCACGCCTTCTCTCAGTGTGATAGTATAGTACCTGACTTTGCTTATTATAGACCCTCTCCTAAGCTCTCCCTTGTTCCCTTTTTCTCCTGTCCTCAATGATTTCAGTGCTGGTGTCGATTGTGTATCGATTATAGACGCTTCACCGTATCTTCGCCCTGCCACTTCTCTCTCGTGAGGAACTGGAGTCTCTCCAGGAGAGTAGGTGAAGGATTGTGGTAGAAGCGTAAGTAACCGATCTCACCCAGCTGAAGCCGAGAAGGCCAGGCTGATCCCAGATTGATGAGGTCTTTATGCCGCACTGTCGCACAGAACTGAGAAAACCATCGTCCTTCTCGGCGTGAATGAATCTGTGCTGTTGCAGGTGGAAGATGGGAGAGAGGCAGTAGTGTTGTTGAGCGCATTTTCCCCTTGCGATATAAGTCACATTTCCAGTTTGAAGAAGAAGGTCTTTGGAATGCTTGGCTCTCGGCCGTGGACACAGCTACAGCGGAGCGGGCAATAGCGTGCGCTCTCGCAATGAGTGGTGAACAGGCCCAAAGGGCCAGAAATGGGCAGCCATTTCAGAGTATGTGCTAAATTTCTCCAATAAATAAGTGTATGCCATAGAGTGTAGAAGTGCCGTAATTGGTCTCCGGACTGCAGATGGGGTCGGATGACTCTGTTCTTTGTTAGCCTAACGCGATTATATGCAACAGCCAGCTTCCTCCCCATTCACAACCAGGCACTCGTCATCCGTACCACAGGCGGCTAGACCCGCGAGGCCGAACACAGACAACGTCGAGTGAGCGAGCAATGGCAGGCCTTGACACGCATACGCGTCCTCCGGATGATGTGAACTACCACACAACTCAGGTCCACCCCCCACCGGGTGGAGCCAAAGGGAAGTCTAGCGCGCAGCACTCAGCCTACTATCCCCGATCCCGCTTTGGATATGGTCCTCTAAAGCGGCTCCACAGAGGGACCGGGATGGACCCCCATGCAGGCTCGGGGATGTGGGGGGTGATTCACAGCGGGGCCTTGAGCAGGGCACAGAGAATCTAGCCTCGGCTAGTGCTCTCTACTCACGTCCTCGCAGGCGGCGCGACTACGGCTGATAGTTATAGTGACTGTGCCTACGCCACGCTGTGGCGGTTGAGTGCGACACAGAACCTGGACACAGGTCCCTTCCGATCGATGTGGCCCTGTGTGGGGCTTGTCCGGAGACACACTCAGCAGCGTGACCGTGTGGGCCAGGGACGCTGGATGGGTTGCTGCTCAGCCCCTGTTGTAACCCCTGCACGGCCTTCCTACCCTTTGACCTTCTACCCATGTTTCAGGCGCTGCTTTTCCTCACTTCCGCCGCTCGTAAGTAACGCTTTGGGGTAGAGCTGCTTCTGATGCTATGCTCGTCCACTCCACCTCCGACCCCACGTCGTGCAAGCCAGCCATGCACAACATTGCAAGGCCACAAAGGCAATGAGCGCTAGGGGTGCATTACTTTGATAAATTTTTAGTGGTCTTTTTCTTCCCTCCTATCCTCCTCCCAAACAACCCGGGCTACCTTTGTCAGTCTTCCACTCTTGGTGCTGTATCATTTGTTGGTCGCTTGTTTAAAGGTCTGTAAGTAGAATTACACTCGGACTTTGTCGTAACCTAGAGTGCGTGTGATGGGGCCCTGATCTTGGTCGAGTGATCTTTATTCCTTAAAACAAACGGATCTGTGCTAGCTCGTGACTGGACAGAACCCAAAGTCTTGGACACTCCCAGTCCCTCCAAACCCCTGCTCGGCGCCCTCCACAAGCGTGGGTATAAGGACCCTCTCTTACGGGACATGTACCGGTGCACCCAGAATCATAACGCGCCTACACGGCGGTGCTCGCTGTTCTTACCGGGACAGGAAGACGCCAGAATACAATTCTACACGCAGGTTCGACTCACTACCGAGCGGCTCCCTCTGTGCGTCCTTGATGCATCGACTAGGATAGACTCTCGATCTTGCCATACAGCCTTGCTTCTGATTGACGTTGCCTAGCCTCGACTTGCTCAGGGCTTGGAGCTCCTGCTTCTTTATTCAAACAGGCTTGAAATGGCGCTGCGGGCTAGGGGTTGTTCTGGCTGCAGACGGTGCCATACAGACGGACCAGTTGTGATTATAGCCGGTGCAGGAGGCCTCCACGTGCGCCTCTTATCCCAGGCTTGCCTTGCTCCCCTGCTTACATTGTCTTATCTCGAACGGCACCGTCTCCAATCGGGGAGACCGTATGTGTGGCTCTTGTATGAGGCGACGGCTGCAGAGCTAGCGGAGTGGCAGCAATGTTAACAACTCGTTGTGCTGGACTATTGGGTGAGTCTGCCGGCTGAATAAGTGCCGTTCTACCTCGGCAGGCCGTGACTGTGTGGTGTGAGCTCGTGTGTGTGGTAGATATAAAGCAATGGGTGCCACTGCGCCGGTGTGTGAAAGGACCAGAATGCTCCAGCAGACCAATCACATGTCACTTGAATTAATGAGACTCAACATTTGCGCTCGCCGCATATGGCCAACGCTTTCGCTCCCCAACCGTGTCCTCTGTTAGATGTGGGCAATCTCACGCCTAGCAGCCTCCTGTAGCACGTGAGTCATTGTGAGGCCGTGCCAGGGCGTGAGCGTAGCCTGGGTTATCCTTGGCGACGCCTAACATTTAACACTTTATTGTTGGAAGGGGCGTGTTGGGCCATCAAGGAGTAGCTGAGTTCCCCCAGTGATAACTACGAGGCATGAATTCAAAGCGCTCCCCCCAGCCATAGTTATGTGGACATCAGCATTGGCTGGGAAAAATGTATCACCAGTATTTAAGCTCAACTCCCTGTGACTCGATGAAATCGCCACCTGTGGTGGGGTATGATGATGAGAAACAGGGCTTAGCAGCAGGTATGGGCTGCATCTTAGTCCGAGTTCCTGGCCTGACGAGGGCTTCCTTCTGTAAGGACCGGCACGTTGCAGCAGTCGCTAGTGAGATGTAAAAAAGTCCATAGAGTCATGGTTAACTCTCGCGTGACCGCTGCGCGCATAAGTCCGCCACTTCCTGGCCTCCTTCTGTACGTGGGGACTAATGATCCTGATCCCTTTGGTGAAAATGCTTTGAGATCCATGGGGTAGTCTAAGTGAGCTAGTTGGGTTGTCTGGTGAAAATGTGTCACAGGGTGCCCAGTCTTGTGGGTGACCTCGCCAGTGACATTTGTTGAATATTCCACCGTCTGGCACAGACGGCATCCGTCGTCTTCCGTATTCTGGAATAGTACCGACTCTTGCAGGCCTTTGCCGGACACAGATGGTGAGTTGTTCGGCTCACCTCATTCGGGGGTGTCTCCCTGGCTGTGCGGGCCTCGCTCTTCAGGCTGGGGGGTGGGTGCTAATGACTACTGCCGTTGGCGAATATCGTTGTGGCTGGGCTCCCATCTCTTCGCGCCCACAGGTCCACTGGGTCTGGATTACGGCTGAACATTGCCGCCGAGGTTGCAACAAAGCCATGCCACTAGCACCTACAGACACGTGCCTGGCCTGCTAGCTGCGGCAGCTTGGCCGCCGATACTCTCCATCACAAGACAGCCAGGCTCAGTGGCATCCGTTCTCCTGCGAAGCGCCCTTGCAGAGAGACCCGGCCTACCCGCCATCCAGGGATGGAGCCGTGTTTTGCGTCAGGAGAGCGATCGGTGCCAACTGGTGTTCTAGCAGGCATGAGTGCTTGCGCAGCATACTTGCACTGTCCCAGCCTACGCCACCGCCGTACTCCCCCGCTCGATTTGTCCTTTACCCTCCCTCCTCCGCACCCAATTGGTCACACGACCAGCTTCATGCATTCGCAGGAAGGTGAGGCGCACCCGTTGCTCATGGCGTGTGACACGGCTCTTCCAGAGGGCTATTGCCACTCGCTTCTCAACTGTGAGGCTGCACTCACTTGGTATTCTGGCATTTCAGGGGCAGGGAAAGCAAGTCACAAAGTTCCATGAAAGTGCCCTTACGCATGCCTGGCCGCTGATTACGCGCAGCCAGACACCAGGGCGATTAGAAGAGCAGACCAGGAAGCACTGCGCATCAGAGAAGCTTTGAAAACAAGTTTCATCACGGGCCAGGGGACGGTGTGACTGCTGTGTTTGTTTCCCCTTGATCAACCCCCCTCTTGATTGACTCATTCCCTGTAAGCAACCCACCTTCCCACTTCGATTACAGCTTGTTTAAGGAAATAAAGTCACTCACATTTAAAAATCATGTATTCTTTATTAAAAAGTCATTATAAAAAGAGGGAGAGAACTGACAAGGTAGCCCGGGTGTGGTTTGGGAGGAGGATAGGAGGGAAGGAAAAGACCACTAAAAATTTTCAAAGTAATGACAGCCTTTTGGTTGGGCTGTCCACGGGGGTGGAGTGGGCAGGTGCACAAAGCCTTCCCCCAAGCGTTCTTACACGTCTGGGTGAGGAAGATATGAAACATGGTGAGGAATGAAGGTGGTTACACAGGGGCTGCAGCAGCACTCTGTGACCCTGCTGCTGTTCCTGAAGCTCCACCAGACGTCGGAGGATTTCAGTTTGATCACGCAGCAGCCCCAGCATTGCATCCCGCCACCGCTGATCTTCCTGCCTACACCTCTGATCTACCTGCCACCACCTCTCATCTCGAGCATCCCTCCTCTCTTCACGTTCGTCCCTCCTATCCTCACGTTCGTCCCTCCCTGCCCTCACATTCACTGGCATCTTTCCTGTAATTTGAAACCACGTCCTTCCACTCATTCAGATGAGCTCTTCCATTGCGGATCACTTCCATGATTTCTGAGAACATTTCGTCTCACGTCTTTTTTTTCCACCACCTTATCTGAGATAGCCTTCGGGATGGAGTAGGGAGGCTTGAAAAATTTGCAGCTGCATGGTGGAAGGAAAAAAGGGACAGAAGTATTTTAAAAGATACATTTTACAGAACGATGCTTATACTCTTTCACGGTGAACAACACTATTCACCTTACATAGCACATGTGATTTCACTACAAGGTCGCATTTTGCATCTTAATATTGAGTGCCTGTGGCTCTGGTGTTAGAGATCTCACAGATGCAGGTCCGGGCAGCAGAATTCAGCTTGCATGTGTCCATGGTAAGCCATTGTCTTTCTGCTTCTGCAGCCTTCATATACACAGTTCCCTCCTTTCCCAAATACCAAGCAAATCCCGTTCAGTGCTGATTCTTTCCTGTTAACATGCAGCAGCAGAAACCACCCCCCATCCAATTCTCTGGGATGATCGCTTTACCTCTCCCCCCACCGCATGGCTGGTAGCAGGGAAGATTCCTGCTAGCCAAATGCGAAAAAGCTCAGCACCATTCCCCCCCTCTCCCCTCCCACTTCTTGGCTACCTGCAAGGAAGGATTTCTTTTAAGCAACAGGCAAACAGCCCAGTAGGAATGGCCATCTCTGTCTCCTTAATTAATTAATACTATGGTTCTTCTTCAAGAGATGTCCCTGTGGATGCTCCACTCTAGATGTCCCTGTGGGTGCTCCACTCTAGGTGTCGGTGCGCCCCTGCGCCTTTGATCGGAGATTTTTTACAGCAGTACTCCTACCAGCCACGCATGCTTAGAACCTATCACTCACTCTGAGTATATTACTAGAGAGCATGTGTGGCCGGTACCCTCAGTTCCTTCTCTACCGACCCCGGCTTGAGACGGAGCTCAGCAGACTCTCTTATATTTCCTTCCCATCTTAAAATACCTGTAGTTAGACAGTTTTTTTCCTGTTTCTTAGCTGTTAGTTATTGTTACCTACCTTTCTTCCTACTCTGGTCACTCAGGGAACAGAAAACTACTCACCCAGTGACCAGTATATTTGCCCTCTACCAGACTCCTGTACCCCACTGGTCTGGGTCCGTCACAGCAGTTTTAACATATAGTGCCACTCCCCCATCACAGTAACCTACTCTGTTATTCCTATATATTTTATACCCTAATATTACTGTGTCCCATTGATTATCTTCATTCCACCAAGTTTCCATGGTTCGTGTTGTAGCAATATCCTCATTTAATGTTAGGCACTCTAGTTTACTCATCTTAGTATGTAGACTTCTCACATTTGTATATAAGCACTTGTATGTTTTATCAATATTCATTTGGTTATATTGAAATGGATTCTTCTACATATGACTGTTCCTCACCAGCTCCCACCTGTACTTTGCCATCTTCTCTCCTATCCTCTTTACTAGGCTATGGAGTTCCCATTTAATGAATTCATCCCTGAGGGATGTCTCCGCTTGAACCGGGTGCTCCTCTGCACCTGTCCACTTGCCCTAGCCCTTAGCTTAAAAAATTCTCCACGACCTTTTTAATTTTACATGCCAGCAATCTGGTTCCATTTTGGTTCAGGTAGAGACCATCCTTCCTATAGAGGCTGCTCCTTCCTAGAAAGGTCCCCAGTTCCTAATAAACCTAAATCCTTCTACCCTACACCATTGTCTTATCCATGCATTTAGACTTTGCAGTTCTGCCTTTTTTACTGACTCTGCATGTGGAACTGGAAGCATTTCAGAGAATGCTACCAGGGAGGTCTTGGACTTTAATCTCTTACCTAACAGCCTAAATTTGGCCTCCAGGTCCTCTCTCCTGCCTTTCCCAATGTCATTGGTACCTACATGTACCATGACCACTGGCTCTTCCCCAGACTACCTATAAAGTTATCTAGATGTCTCATGAGATCCATTACTTTCACATCCGATAGGCAGTTCATCATGTCATTCTCCTGGTCATCACAAATCCAACTATCTATGGCTCTAATAATTGTTTCTGCTACTATTATGGCCTGTCTCGTCTCAGTAACTGGGTTCCATGCCTTGGAGGAATATCCTCGGTGCAAGAAGATAACATGACATCATCCGGAAGGTGAGTCTCAACTGTGGGATCATGTCCCTCCACTCCAGCTTGATGATCTTGCCGGCAAGTTAAAGAAGTATGGGCTGGATGAGTGTACTATAAGGTGGATAGAAAGCTGGCTAGATCCTTGGGCTCAATGGATAGTGATCAATGGCTGCATGTCTAGTTGGCAGCTGGTATAAAGCGGAGTGCCCCAAGGGTCAATCCTGGGGCAGGTTTTGTTCAATATCTTCATTAATTATCTGGAGGATGGCATGGACTGCACCCTCAGCAAGTTTGCAGATGACACTAAACTGGAAGGAGTGGTAGATACACTGGAGGGTAGGGATAGCATACAGAGGGAGCTAGACAAATTAGAGGATTGGGCCAAAAGAAATCTGATGAGCTTCAACAAGGACAAATGCAGAGTCCTGCACTTAGGACGGAAGAATCCCATGCACTGCTACAGATAGTGTGACAAAGTTCCTCCTCTACCTTGGTGAGTCCTGCGCTTATGGGCGGATTTGCTCACCTCAGAGATCTTCCCCTCTGGTGGAACCCGCAGTCTGGGTCAACTCCACCTGTGTCTGATCAGGAGTTAGGAGGTTTGGGGGCAACCCGGGCCCTCCCTCTACTCCAGGCTCCAGCCCAGGGCCCTGTGGATTGTAGCTGTCTATAGTGCCTCCTGTAACAGCTGCATGACAGCTACAACTCCCTGGGCTACTTCCCCATGGCCTCCTCCAAACATCTTCTTTATCCTCACCACAGGACTTCCGTCCTGGTATTTGATAACACTGTACTCTTCCGGTCCCCAGCCAGCAACACGCCTCTCACTCTCAGCTCCTTGCGCCTTTTGCCTCCTAGCCCTCACACACGCACCACAACTGAAGTGAAGCTCCTTTTTAATGCAGGTGCCTTGATTAGCCTGCCTAATTGATTCTAGCAGCTTCTTGATGTGCTGCAGGTGTTCTAATCAGCCTGGTCTGCTAATATGGTGTGTGCCAGAGCTCCTGATTGTTCTGGAACCTTCCCTGTTACCTTACCCTGGAAAAGGGTTCCTACTTAACCTGGGGCTATATGCCCTTCTGTCATTTCCGTGAAGCCATTGGCCTGACCTGTCAGCTAGGAGATTCGATGGCTAGCGCAGTTCTGCAGAAAGGACCTGGGTTATTTCCCCCAGTTTGGCAGAAAGCCCTGGGGTATGAGTCACAGTGTGCCTTTTGGTTGCGCAAAAGGCATAATGAGCGATTTTGCGTCGTTTAAGTAGGAGCATTGCCAGCAGAGGGTCGAGGAATTTGTGATATTCCCGCCTCTAGTTGCGACATTGAGTTAGGCCTCGTCTGGAGTAACTGGCTCCAACATACAAGAAGGAATGTGAGAAAAACTGAGAACCAGGTCCACTCAGGCGAAGGGAGCAACAAAATATAGTAGGGGCTGGGGACACATGACTTATGAAGGAGAGCTGAGGGAACTGGGATTCGTTTAGTCTGCAGAAGAGAAAAAATGAGGGGGATTTGCATAGCTGCTTTCAATACCACTGAAAGCGCGGGATGGATCTATAATGACTGTTCCTCCCAGTGGTAAAAGAGATGACGAAACGAAGGAGTAATGGTCTCAAGTGAAGTGGGGGAGGTTTAGGTTGGATATTGGGAAAAAATTTTCACCTCAGAGAGTAGTGAAGCCACTGAAATGTTTACCTAAGGAGGTGGTGGAATCTCCTTCCTTAGAGGTTTTTAAGGTCAGGCTTGACAAAGCCCTGGCTGGGATGATTTAGTTGGGGATTGGTCCTGCTTTGAGCAGGGGGTTGGACTAGATGACCTCCTGAGGTCCCTTCCAACCCTGTTATTCTATGATTCTATGATTTCCTGGCCCGTGACTTTCATCTTCCTTGACACACAGGGGCTGTCAGACAGGAGGTGGAATCACTCTATGATGTATCTAAAAGTCTCCTCCCTGAACCTCTGTCTGCCTATGCTCCTCCACCTCAGCCACTGTGGCCTTCGGAGCCTGTAGTCTATCTCTGAGAGTCATGAGTTTCCTGTACCGCATGCACACATACGCCATCTGCCCACAATCATATATATTGCTCTGAACGCAATAAATTGGTTAGCCCCTTGCCTTTCTGCTGGTCTGCCTGCACTGTTGTACTCTTATGGTTTTATAGCCTAAATTTTGGTATGTTTTCAGGTGTTTTGTTTTTCAGTAGGACTTTTGGTAACTGTGTGTGATCTAGCTCTTCCTGGGTTAGGCCAGGTTCCTGTTGAGCAAGCATCACTAGTAAGCACTGAATGATGACTTCACAATATTATTTTTTTATTATTGGTCATGTTCTTCTCACTCCTACCACTGAGGCCAGTGCCATTACTCCATGGAGAACATGGTGGGAGAAGAGAACTGGGATGGTTAGAGTCTCGAAAACTCTGCTCCAGATACACTGATCTCAGGAGATGTTTTACTGTCTTTTTTTTAATGCCCTAAACAGATCTATGTGAACTGCTCCTGTATCCACACCAAGAATGGACAGTCCTCAGCAAAGACAGGTTCCTGTCTGGTCAGCTGTTCCCATTTACTCCTTCCTGTTGTTTTCCTCATCTCATTTGCTGCCCTGGTAGCCTGCCTGTCTCACAATCCCCTCTACATGATGGTATTACGGTAAGCAACAAAGTTCAGTTTCATGGGACCTCATATGAAGTATCACATGCAAAGCACTGGCAAATTTCCTCCTTATCTACGATCTCTCCACAGTGGCTGCCTCATTCCTTACTGCCTGGGGTGACACCCCCCTCCTTGCCCATGTATAATAGTCTGTGACTGTTTTAGACACCCCTACATGGACTTTTGAATTGGAGCTCGGGGAGGGCAGTTGGGGAACTCTTTCTCTGATGTGGTCTCCTGGATGTGGAGTTGGGGATGCTATTCCGGCTAGTGGGGTGAGTGTCTGTGTGTGGTGGGGGCTCCAAAAGAGTTAGACTTTATGCGGTTGAATAGATCACACAGCCTAGGTCTGTTACTGGCAAGAGGCAACCAGGAGACTGGGTTTGGTATGTTGTCTTTTAAAGAAAGGCCAGGAAGTATGGGCCAGGTCTTCAGCAGGTGTTGATTGGCTGAGCTCCATGAAAGTCAATATCAGAATCAAGGGATATCAATGGAGCTACCTGGATTTATGGCAGTTTTGGATTTGGCCCTGTATCTTCCTAGGCTCACAATCAGAGGTGAATTAAGACTAAACTCAACCCAGATCCACCAACTTTTTGGACCCCCTTAAGACACAGGGCTCCCCAAGAGCTTCTTCCTCCTGGTTGAATGCAGCAGCCCTTGCCTCTTTCTCATTTATCTGCCCTTCATCCCAATCTCTCCGCTGCATGCTCTTCAGCCCAAAGCTACTTTCTTCACCAGGTCAGAACTCACCTACCTCCTCCAGTCCTGGCCAGAGACCCAGATTTCCAAAAGAATAGCGTCCTTCATATGCGCAAGGAAGGTGTGACATTGCTGCATGGCCCCAATGGAACTTGCTCGTTAGATATCTGAATATACCAAGTCATTGGGCCAAATTCAGATGTGATGTAAGTGGTGGTGTAAATTATATTCCACTGAGTAAATGCAACAGTAAAATCAACCAAGAGGCTGTGGAGCTCCTCCCACTCTTTACCTTCATCCTGTCTGCTGGCTGCCTTTCCTGCTACTTCCCCTTTCTGTCCTTGAGCACATCAGTTCCTTCCACCCACCGCCAAGGAGTGACTTACATCACCAGCGAGCTGAGCAGAATTTTGTCTTAGAAACGGGTTTCTAATAAGAAAACCACCTTGTTTCTAAATCAAGTTTTGCAAACATTTTTTGTTTCAAATGACATTTTCTGAGGGGGGTTTATGAAAAAACAGAAACGGAAAAAAAATCAGTTTTCAAAAACAACCAATATTTCAAAAACTGGAAAATGTTTGTTTGGGGTGAGATTTTTGAAAACCAGAAATACTTCAGTTTTCAAGATCCAACAGGTTTTGGGTTTTCATAGAACATGGAACTGGAAGGAACCTCTTAGACCACAGTCCAGTCACCTACTGTCGCAGATGTGTAATCTGTCATATAATGTTTTCATATATTTATCAAGCTCCATCTTAAAGCTAGTTAGGTTGCTTCCTCCACTCTTCCTTTTGGAAGAATATCCCAAAACCTCAGTCCTGTGATGGTCAGAAACTTTCTCATTTCCAGCCTAAATGTACTCACCGCCACTTATACCCACTTTTTCTTGTGCCAGTATTGTCTCTTAGCTTAAATAGCTCTTCTCCCTCCCTGGTGTTTCCCCACTAATGAATTTATAGGGCAATCAGATCCTCTCTCAGCCCTTCATTTTCAGTTTTTCACTGGAAAAATTCTGCAAAATATTTAAGGGGAAATATTTCCCCTTTCTTTTGATTTTTTTCACAGAAAATACTTACCATTTTCTGGCCAGCTCCAATCACCAGTGACGTCCTCTCTGAATCTGGCCCATTCCTTCAGGAATTACTTAAACATCGCTTTCCCCCACATCTTTCAAATCAAGAGAAATCTGACTTGACTGTATCTTTAAGCCTTGCACATTCTATGAGATGTGGTGAGCCCCAAGCCACTGGAATGCAGATTCCAACCTGTTCATTATCTACACAGGGCAATGCATCAAAAATGATGAGTCCAACTTTTGGATCTGATCTTCTCTAACTTCTCCCCTACAGGTTGGTGAACCAGGATGAAAAGTCCTTTGCTATTGGAGTCCAATTCTTACTGATGAGACTGTTAGGTGAGTGTCCATCTGACTCGAGCTCCCTATACAAGCCACCAATTATTGCACAAACTGGGAGGAAACAAGCAGGCTTGACAAAGCCCTGGCTGGAATGTTTTAGTTGGGGATTGGTCCTGCTTTGAGCAGGGGGATGGACTATTTGACCTCCTGAGGTCCCTTCCAATCCTGATATTCTATGATTCTGTGTAAATCATATAATGTTATAGCGCAGGTCTGAGCTGGGGACTGGAGAGAGGACAGCATTTCTTTTGACTGTCTAAGTGCATGTTTGGGTAAACACTTAGTTTGCAGCAAGCCAGGGTCTAAATCTAGCTCCTGCTGTTTGCTGTGTACACCACTGCTGTGCACTAAGAGTTCCGTAGTGCACGTTGAACTACCCACTTGACACAGGAGTAGATCAGAGCACACTAGGGAATGTTTAACACATGGCAGCAGGGTCCACTTGGATAGTTAGTGTGCAACAGGCTAGTGTTCCACCTGGGGTAAAGCAGATGCAAAGCATCAGGCCTGCCCCCAGGGGAAGCAGGATGCCAGGCTGGGTTTGAGGGCTGGCTGGAAACACCCTCCATGCAAACAGGAGAGGAAATTGAAACAGGCAGCTGTGTCTATATTGCGGGGCAAGGAGTGTGATGCTGGTCTCACATGCTTTCTTCCCCTTCTCCCCCTGGCCGTGGCAGCCTGGTTGCCTGCTCCAGCTCTCTTTGGTCTCATCATTGACTCGTCCTGCCTCCACTGGAATAAGCAATGCAGCAAGCGAGGATTCTGCGCCTACTACAACAATGACTTCCTTCGTAGCAGGTACTCAGAGCCAGCTCTCCTGGGGACAAGCTCATCCCCGGCTTGGAATGGGTCAGGCCGGTGATTGTCAGGAAGCCATATGCTCTCACTCCCATCAGAGCCCCAGGTCCTGGGGGGTCCATTTTGACAGCCAAGCAGTGGCAGAAGGTGACATTGGGAGGGGAGTTCCTGAGAGTTTTTCTCTTTTCAGTTGGCTCGGAAGATTGAGAAAGATGTCAGGGGGGTTGTCAGGCAACTGGCTGCATGCTCAAGATAGTCCAGGGACTTGGGGGCAGGCAAACCAGACCAAAGGAGGGGATTGAGAGGAGAGTGTGGGAGAGGAAGGGCATGTGCAAACATGGTCCAAACACCGCTACTATAAATAGTGGGATAACCCAAAGACCCTACCCCTCAGCAGTGTAGAGATGTTCCTCTCTCGCTGGGTTACTAGGTGTGAGGCAAGTAACCTGTCTCCTGCCTGGGATATATTTTAGCTGGAGGGATTTTCTTTTAGGATAGGTTAAAGTGTAGCTAGGAGAGGGCTCCGAGTTAGGATGGCCCCTCTCTCGCCCACAGAGCGCCGGTCTCATCGCAGAGCCCCCAGTGCAGCCCCCAGAGCTGAACAGTTAGTGGTGGTGTTGGTGTCCCAGGAAGTCTGAAAGCCCACCGTGGAGATAGGGGTAGAATTGTTGTAGGTGCTGGCCATGCAAGAGACAGTCCCTGCACTGAAGAGCTTCCAGGCTAAACACACAAATGTTGGGAGAGGCAAACAGGTGGGCCAGCAGTCACCAAGGTCACAGCACTCAGTGGCAGAGCCAGGAAGCAAGCACCCTAGCTATGGCACTGCACTGCCTCTCCTCGGTCAGCTTGCAGACTCCAAAGGTTCAGCAGAGCTCAGGGCTCATTCCAAGGGAGCAGCAGGGCCACCTTAGCGAGCACAGGGACCGGCCCATCAGATCAGAGTTTGTTCCTGGCAGTTTCACACTGTTTTTTTTCTCTATTTCTTTCTCTTGCCAGATACATAGGCCTCCAGATGGGGTATAAACTCCTTGGCATTCTGCTGCTAGTCATCATCAACTGGCGGGTGAAGAAGAACAAGGAATACAATGTACAAGAGAAGGCAGCTGGCCTGGTCTAGCCGTGCCCTGCAAATGGACCCACGAGCTCACCCTTCCTAGCCTATCCATATTTACTACCAGTACTTAGTCTTTTAGTTGTATTTTGTAAGAAAACAACTCCATATTAGCGGCTGATCTCTGAGCTCCAGAATGCAAATTGCTCTGTAACCCAGCTATGCAGACCATGGCCAGACATCTTTGCACTTCCGAGGAGGGGAATGGAGAACAAACTGGGCTTTCGGGGGCCAACCGTTTACCATAAATGGCCAATCAGTGTTACAAAGCAAAGTGCCCCCAAGAGGTGCCAGTGTGGATTTCCCAGGACATGTGGAAATGAAGAGCCAGTGGCTAAGAACCCATTTAGGATCCGAGAGTAAGGTGTTCTCTGGCAGAGCGTCATGCATCCCCAAAGAAAAGGGGATTTTCTTTTCGTTTTCCAAAGGAGAAATAGAAGAGGGGTCTGGCCTATGGGGAGGAGCCCCTGGACTGCCCCAAGAGCATCTATCCTCTTGGAAGACTTTGAACATGCAGGAATGGCAAGTGGGAAAAATTCTACTTGGGGTAAATCTGTTACAGCTGCGAAAGCCGTGTGTATAGGCTGGGGAAGGGGGACAAGGAGCGAGAGCCCTGTCCTACCACTCCAGAAATTCCTGTCCACCCACTGTGTCTGTGAAAGAGCTTGCTTCAGTCCAATGTATTCTATCCCGTGCCATGTACACAATGCCTGGCCTGGTGGGGGGACCAGAGGAGGGAGTGGGGGCCAGTCATGGCATTAGTATCAAAGAAATGTATAGTCTCTGCTCAGAGATCTTTTCCCCTCCCCCTCACACACAGGCCAGCGTGGACACAGGTAGATGAACTGTATGAAGTTAGTGCTAGTAGTTTACTGTGCAATGTCATGTTTTTAAATAAAACCCATGTTTACTACTCTCGGGTGCTTCATTGAATGCCCTGTGGGAGATCTCCTTCCTCTCCCGTGGGCTCTGCTTGTTGTGCTGATGGGCTCAGATCCTGGGAGGTGCTGAGCAGCACCTTTCACTGAAGTCAATAGGAAGGGAAGGCCCCGTCACCTC
Organism: Chelonoidis abingdonii; assembly: GCF_003597395.2. NCBI lineage: Eukaryota > Metazoa > Chordata > Testudines > Testudinidae > Chelonoidis > Chelonoidis abingdonii. Next base: position 55,650,047 of record NC_133776.1, read on the forward strand.
ACAGGATCAGGCCCACCTTGTAGCCTGATTTGGGGTGTGTTAGTAGTGTTGATTTCATTTAGCAACTTAATTTAATTTTTAATTAATTAATTAAATTAATACTAATAATTATTATTATGGATATTAATTAGTATGGGTTTAGGCTCACCAATTTGTTTGATCAGAAGATAAAGTTCATCCTGAATCAGGTGTCACAGAGTTTATAAAAGGACCTTCGGGGGTATGACAGGAAGCTCACACTGAGACAGATATCATCATAAAGACTTTTTTATTCAAATCAATGAAATAATAAATGGTAAAACAGAATTACAAAATTATAATTGTATCACAGTTATTCAAGAGATACATATGATAATACAATATTATGTGCGTCAAACTTTGGTTAATACTCACGTTCTGTTTTAATAACCTGGTGTTGGAAGATACAGGACCCCTCCTCTGGCCGTTCCGGTTTCACACCTCTGGCAGAGGAAGCTAATGCAAAGAGTTGTTAAAGCTGTTTACTCTTTAACTTAACTCAATAAACCTCAAACTGAAATAAAGCGTAGGGAAACCAAGCTTGGCTACATTAGAAATTTCAAAGCGCTGCCCCTGCAGCGCTGTGGGAGTGCTGCCGCAGCAGCGCTTTGAAGTGTGAGTGTAGTCAAGCCGCAGCGCTGGGAGAGAGCTCTCCCAGCGCTGCTTGTAAACCACATCCCTTACAGGTGTAACGTGCAGCACTGGGAGCCGCGCTCCCAGCGCTGCCGCCCTGATTACACTGACACTTTACAGCGCTCCATCTTGCAGCGCTCAGGGGGGTGTTTTTTCACACCCCTGAGCGCGAAAGTTGCAGCGCTGTAAAGTGCCAATGTAGCCAAGCCCCAAGCTTAGCCTAGTCCCTTTAAAACTTAAAGTTTGAAAAGCAACATAGTATGGCCTATTAACAGTTAATAGCCGTCGTAGATGGCTAGCAACAATACGTTGTTGAAGATGGAGGTAATGAAGAGAAGATAGATGGATTGATTACATTGCATCTAAATGGTGAGATGAATCGTCTTTTTATAGGGCATAGGTCGGAAATCCTTCCTCCACAGAAATGTTAGGGTACACTTACCCCATAGGCTAGTACGTATGTGCGTATGGATGACAGGTATGTACGCACTTGTGGTGTACTTGTTAAGTCTGTGGATACAACTTTGAAAAATCCCCTTTGCCATCCCTCATTGTCTGTTGGTCTAGGTAAAGGTCTCTAGATATCTGCGTGGGTGTTTTATCTATTTGGGTAACAAATATAGGTCATCTTTACTTTTCTGGGTAAAGGGGCCCAATATAGATATGCTAACTTTGCCTTAGCTTAACATACAGGGTTTTGGCCTGTAGGTCTCTAGCATTACAGCCAAACTTATTTTTAATATAAATCTATAAACTTATTACATCAAATACTCAAGTTTATAAGAAAAGATATATCTATGCAAGCAAGCTGATCAATCCTTAGGGCTACAACCTGGGGTGTTTCATTTCCTGGGCAGACAGTTCTGTGGAAGAAGGGACAGAATTAACCCAAAGGAAGCTCATTGGGAGAGTTCTCATTGAGATCTGAGTATGCGCAGCATGGGCCTGCTGGGCATGGAGAGGTGGCAGCAGTTTCTTTTGGCACCACAGCTTTCAGGCTAGGGCAGAGGTTCTGTAGGAGACTTGGGTGAAGGACTAGTCTATACTTGTGCACTTCCCAGTCTCTGCTTCCCCACATTCTCCAGCTTGGGTCAGAGCTTCTTCCCATCCCTCAGTCAAGAACAGGCTGCAGGGGCCAGACTTTCACGTACCCTGTCACAGGGCCAGATTTTCTGCACGTTGGTTGCTGGGCTCTTTGGAAAATCTGGCCCCTGTGTAGGGGCCTAGAGGGAGCTCAGCTCTTCGGAAAATTTAGACCCACTGATCTGTGCTCAGCACTTGACAGCTTGGCACTGAGCTCTCTGGAAAGCCTGGTCCCACATGTCCTAGGAACCATGGCCTTGTGATTAAGGCACAGCTGAGTAACCAGGAGACCCGGGTTTCATTCCCAACAGTGCTATGGACCATCTGACCGTGGGCCAATGCTTTCAAAAATGGCCACTGATCCTGAGAACCATGATTTGAGACGCCTAGAGGGGATCCATTTCCAGCCTTGGGAAGTCAGTGAGACTTGGAGCTTGGTACTAGGGACAGTGATGGAAGCAGAGCCATGCACTTCACTCTTAGATTTATTTTGGAATGGAGGGTGGTGAAGAAGCAGGCAGGCACAATGATAATACATGAAGAGGTGTAAGCAATGCCTGCTTGGAGTGGCAGTCAACCCACCTCTAGCTGTGGCTAGGCCAGCTAGAAGCCAATGAGCCTGCTCCTGGTTTGGGTATGTGAGGGGGCTCTTTTAGCTCAGGCAGTAGAGGCTCATATATTAAGATCCAGCAGTCTCAGGTTCGAACCCTGTGCCAACAACCCACCCAGAGGCATCAGTGCTACGCAGACATATGCTGAAAGGGCATTGTTGTGAACTGGCCCATATTCTGGTCACCAGTGGGGATCGAACCTTGGACTGTGGGCTCTAAACTCGTGAGCCGCCACTGATTGAACTCTGTTAACTTGGAGGCAGTAGCAGGTTCATAAATCTAGCTACACGGTTTAGCCACTAATGGGGACAAAGAGCCATATTGGGTTAGCAGGACTTGCATTAATGTTCATTTCCTTTCACAACACCATCTACCTTCATCCCAAATCTCCCCACTATTCTCCCTCCTCCATTTTCTCCAGCCTCCACCTAGTTGGGTGCTGTAGGAGTCACCATCTTGGTACCCTGCTCCCAGAGCACCAGGGGGAATTTAAAGGTGTGACTGCTGCTTTATTGTCAGATCTCTCTATTGTCCTCCTTAGCTTTTGGAATCTGCAAAGGAACAAATCTCAGGCGGCTTGTGCCAGGACTGGCTGGGCTGTTGGGGAATTATATCAAACAGCAAGGCTGGGAGAAATCAGAAGGACTGGAGCTGTCGAATCAAGGTCCTAAATTGCTGGTTTGGGGGCTTTTGTGCTGGCTGCCAAACCAGCTTGCATTGGGATTTGCTGAGGGCTCACAAACTACTGAAGGTCAGACTTAGCCTGGAGCTGGCAGGGAGCCCACCATGGAATACGCTGGCTCTCTGGCAAGTGGTGTTGGTGACTCCGTCAGGGGCACGCATCTCCCTGCATTACCCCAAGCAGCTGCTGTAGTGTGGCATTAGGCACCTCACGACTGAAGGAGCCACTGCCTAGGTGACACCCGTCTCGCTTCCCGCCCGACTTCCCACCCCAAGGCAACACTTTCTTCCACGAGGCAGTTGGCAGTCATAATACAGTGCATTCTTTATAGCAGCCTTCTGGCAAACACCCACGTGGGCGGCAGAGCTGATGCTTTGGAACTGGACTCAAGACGTACAATAGAAAGAGACAGTTATGTCAGAGCTGAGAAAATCAAGTGGCACCTCAGTCTGGGTGGTCTAGTATTGCCTTTGTATTAACATTACCCTCACCTCTCTTCTGGCTCACTCTCACCTCTTCTAACCTTTGCAGTCATCCCTCTTTCTTTCCCCCTCACACTCCCTGCTCTGTAATCCCTTCTCTCCCTCTCCTCCCACCCATGCAGTAGCTCTGTATTTTTGCTTTGCCACTAGATGGCACAGGTACACTGCCAAAGCTGGTATGCACCCAACCTGTGTGGAAGCTCTGGAAATCTTCCCTTTATAGGTATCTGAAAAGGAGCTGAGCACCTGAGAAGCTGGCCAGTTGTGGGTGCTGTGGCCATCTGCAGGCGTGGCCAGGTGTGTTAAATAAAGCTAGCCACATAAATATCACCTCTCTGTGGGGCTTAAATGCCCCCCCTCTCCATTACCCTAGTATCTGAGAACCTGAAGGGCAGTTCAATTAGCTTCATTTTACAGATGGAGAAACTGAGGCACAGCCAGGTTGTGACTTGTCCAAGGTCACATAGGAAGTCGGTGGTGGAGCTGAACACAGGTCTCCTGAGACCTAACCCAGTGTCCTAACCACTGGGCCATCCTTTCACTCAAGGAGAATAGTTGTTTCTTCTGTGGAGAAAACAGGGTGGTTGGGACAGTGCTGGGGAAAGATGAGGCTTTATCAGAGACCCTGAACTAGACAGTGACCCTCAGCTGAGGGTGAGCTCCCCAGATTACCTCCAGCCTTGCTCTGTCGCCTGCTCTGCTGCATAGGATAGCCTCACTTGCCTTACCGAGAGGACAGAAACTGCTTTTCTGTCCTTCCCCAGGGACAGGAGGTCCCACCACTGACTTACCACCCCTGCAGCCCCAGCGATCGGTGGCCAATGGCAGGACACCCTTCTCTCTGTAACTGAACTGCGAGGCACTGCGTGGCCTTCAAATAGCTGTGAGTGTGGGAGACATCTTGCCAAATGAGCGACGCCATGGGCACTACAGGAGTCACTGTTATATGTAGCAATGACACTAAGATGGTGGCAGAGGAGTTCGCTGCGCAGGACAGGGGGGAGGGCAAAGATAGGGCAGGAATTTATGCCACCTTTCCCCACCCCCTTCCCAATCCAATCCTGGGGCTGATGGTCCTCTGAGTTGGCCCCTGCCACACATTAGAGCAGTTCTAGAGCTGCTCTAAACAGTGCCTGACTGCAAGTACCCCCACAGGGCCATGCTACAGTTGGGGCTCACTGGAGCACAGCATCAACCTGGCTGCCGCCCCTGCACACTCCATACAGGGCCAGGGCAGCGTGTGACTCCTCCATTCGGGGGAAGTTGGGCACGCCGGGACCATGGTCCCACCCCTAGGCCTGCCCCCGCTCGGACTCCTCCCCCTGAAGCCCAATCCATGGTCCACCCTCAGCCCTGCTCAGCCCCCCTGCCCAGCCCTTCCCCCGAGGCCCCTCCACCCACAGCATATGTGCCTCTTTGCCCCCTCCCCCAGTTCCCCTCACCTGCCAGCTGCCCGGCAGCTCATACACACCTCTCCTCCTCCTCCTCCAGATCCCCCCAGCCCACAACTCACCACTTGCACTCACCTCTTCACAGGTGCCTCAGGGGAGAGAGGACGAGCAGGAGCAGGACCTCAGGGAGGAGCACAGCCGGAGCCACTGGGGTGCCCTTTTGGCAGCGGCGCGCTCCAAAGGTGATGGGCTGCCATAGTGGAGTGACATAGAGCTGGTTCTGCTGCCTTCATACCACATGGGAATCCCCTCCTGCAAGGAACTCCCCCCACTCCATGTAGAGTTGCCAACTGTCTAATCTAACACCCTTGCCCCACCCCCTGCCCTGCCCCTTCTCCAAGGCCACACCTCTGTCCTGCCCCTTCTCCAAGGCCCCGCCCTGTGCTCACTCCATCTCCCCCACCCTCACTCACTTTCACTGGACTGCGGGATGGGGTTGGGGTACAGGAGGGGGTGTGGAGTGCAGGCTCTTGGAGGGAGTTTGGGTGTGGGAGGGGTCTCAGGGCTGGGGCACGGGGTTGTGGTATGGATGGGGGTGCGGGCTCCAGCAGGGGGGTGCAGGCTCTGGCATGGGGCTAGGGTGAGGGGTGTGAGGTGCAGGAGAGGGCTCAGGAATGTGGCAGTGGGTTGGGGTGCAGGAGAGGGTTCGGGGTGCAGGTTCAGCCAGGTCATGCTTACCTCGGGCAGCTCCCAGAAGAGACCAGCATGTCTGGCTCCTAGGCTCAGGAGTGGCCAGGTGGCTCCTCAAGCTTCTCCTGCCTGCAGCTCCCATTGGCCATGGGTCTTGGCTAATGGGAGCTGCAGAGTTGGTGCTTGGAGCAGGGGCAGCGCACAGAGACCCCCCGGCCACCCCTGCACCTAGGAGCCAGAGGGACATGCCTGTTATTTCTAGGAATCGCGCGGAGTCAGAGCAGGTAGGGATTTTTGGCAGCCTATTAAAATCTCCTGGCCAACCCCACTCCCATGTGCCTGGTTAAACCAGCTTTAAGGTGGTATTTGTGCCATTTTCATGCCAGCGCCTTTCAGGAGAGTATACCCCTTGCACAGAGGATACAGGGCAGGGTCAGGTCAGAGTTGGGGGACTGGCAGAGGCTGTGAGATCTGAATGACTCCAGAGCCGCTATTTCGCGTGTCAAGGAGGCTGAGCTGGGGGGATGGGCTGTGTGTTTCTAGGGCTCTGCCACGTGGTGGCTTGGGACATACCCACTGAGTGAGTTAATGCTGATAACAGAGTGATGTGGCTGAGAAAAGCACAGAGTTTTGTTGCCCCCGTACACAGAGATCAAGCCGACAGCAGCTACCATGGACCTACCCCCCAGGACGGAGCAGTGCCTAGAGACTAACAGGCTCTGAGCAGGAGGAGTCTAGAACTTGAGACCTCATCTGGGGTGTAGAATGGCTGCCAAAGACACGGGCAATCTGCCACTCCTGGAATGGAGGCCTACTGGGTTGTTCCCCCCAGCAGCCAGTGTGTCTCCTTTCTGGAGGGAAGGGATCAAAGGGCAGCTGGTGTCACTGAGCGAGGAGGGCAGTGAAATCAAACAGCATGGGGCAGGAGAGGACTGCTAGAGACACCCCATGCATGGAGCAGGTATGCAAGGCAGGGGGGTGATGAGTGTGGCCGTGAGGGAAACGTGCTGGAGACATTTAACCTAGATGCCTGCATGAAGTATTCTGAGCTGTTCCGCCCCTTACTGGGCACAGGCTCAAGGGGGTCAAGCACCAGCCGGGGGACAAAGAAGCTGGACAGGCACCACCACAAAGAAAGAAGCAGCAGAAGATCCTGGCTGGCAACTCCCTAGGGAAGACCCTGGCCTTACGTGTAGCTTCCCAGGGGTGAGATGCAAGCAAAGGACCCACCAAGGAAGGCTGGAGGCTTTCCATGGGCAGCTCAATCTGGGGAACACAGTGCACACCTGGAGGAAAGGTGATAGGCTTAAGGGTTGAGCAGAGGTCTGAGGACGGGGCCAGTGCAGTGAATCACCAAGATCCTGCGGGTGTAGGACGAAGCCTGGCACTGGAGACCAAACACCAGGAAAGCAATACTTGAGACTGTAGGGCTTGGGAGTCAGCACTCGGATGCCAGCTGCGATTTGGCATAGGCAGGGGACTCCGGCATCGCCTAGCCCAGCCCTGCGGGGAAGGGCAGAAATAATAAGGTGAAGAAGGAAGGCTGGGTTATCTTGCCCTTGTGCAAATGCTCCTCTTACTGCCCCCACCCTGTGCAGGGGAGAAGGATGTGTGGGGCTGGAAACACCTGTCACTGTCCATGTCACAGCCTCCAGCTCTGCTGCCCCACATAGGGCTGCCCCACTGGGGAAGGATGGTAAGGGCTTTTGCTAGTACCTGTCTGCAAGAACGGGGGTCAGTGTTCTATGCGCCAGGAGAGCCCAGGCCTGCAGGTGGAGGAGAAGCTTGGTTAACAGCTGTGTCTTACACCGTGCTCTAAAAGGGGCCAGGCTGGGCTGCTGGGTCTCAGGCAGAACCTGGCTCCAGAGAGCCAGCTCTCCCTCCCTTTGCCCTTAGGAGGGGCTGAGCCCACACACCATGGCAGAGCCTGGGAAGAGAGCTGTATCTGAGGCCTGGCCTACACTACAGAGCTAGGCCAACATAAGGCAGCGTACACTCACCTAACTCTGTAGGCATCTACACTACACAGGGCTGCCAGAGGATTCAGGGGGTCTGGGGTCTTCGGCAGCAGGGGACCCCTGCCATCGAATTGCTGCCAAAGACCCAGCACTTCGGCGGCAGGTCTCGCGGTGGAAGGACCATCTGCCGCAGGTCTTTGGGGCACTTCGGCAGCAAGTCCCAGAGCGGAAGGACCCCCCACTGCCAAATTGCCACCGAAGACCCAGAGCGAGTGAACGACCCCGCTCCAGGATCCCAAAAAAACTCTCGTGGGGGCCCTGGGGCAAATTGCCCCACTTGCCCCCCACCCCACCCCGGGCAGCCCTGACACTACACTGTTGCTCCCACCAATGACACTCGTCCGCTATGCCGACTTAATAACTCCACCCCCATAAGAGGCATATGTTGATGGAGTTAGGTCGCTGTGGAGTCAGTGTAGACATTGCAGTGCTTACATTGACTGTTGCTGCCTTTCAGAAGCCATCCCACAATGACCCACACTGACAGTGAAATTGCTCCAAGAGCTCCTGGTGAGGATGCACACCACCAACACAAGGAGCATAATGTGGACATGTAAAACTAGTTCATATACCATGGTGGCTGTACATCAATTTATCTTAAGGTGACTTAATTTTGTAGTGTACACTTGCCTGAGGTGAGCGGAACCCTGACCATTTAGGAATTAGATGAGAGCTAGCACCGAGTGCAGACCAGAGACCACAGGCATAAGCGGCTGCCAGCCCCACTCCAGAGGCAGGGGCTGTCTCTGACACAAACTGAACCTTCCACTGGCCTCCTCGGTCAGCCCCAGGGGACACGTACTGGGCTCACAAAGGTGCATGTCTATGATAAAGGACTGGGTCTGCCTCCTCCATTTTGGCCGGGGTATTTCTGGCCATTGATACATCTGCCCCATGGTGAAGGCTCTGAAGGCTACAGCTCTCTACTCCCCTCTGCTGGCATCCAGGGGAAGAGGTTGAATGAGCCAGGCCTTATTTGCGTTTATCACCATTCCAAAGAGAACACTTTGGGTGCTTTGGAGCAAGTTCCTTTTATTTTTGGGAGCAGGGCAATAGACAATTGCTAGCATTAGTGTGTAGCGAAAGGGCAGCAGAGCTGTCCCCAGTATGTGCTTGGCAAGGTGTCACCCTAACCAAATCACAAACCAGAGTAAAGTGGAATGGGCTCCCAGCTGCCAGTAAGGACTGTGCTTAAAGAATTCTATATTCAGTGCAGATCTTGTGAAGCTGGGATGAGGAGGGGGTGCTACCAGGGCATGGCAGAAAACACTAACAGATTGGAGTGAGCTCCAGCCTCAGTGCCAACAAAGCTGAAATCTCTTTAGTTGGGATAGGGCTGAGTGGACAGTGAGGAGTGCACCAGAGAGCAGGATAGAGCTATCAGTGTGCATGCTTGGACTCTAGGGCTTCACCAGCCTCTGATGCTATCCCTAACTGTGGGGGTTAGGGGGAGGAAGCGCCATATTAAAGAGATAGCTGTTCCTTGGATGGTCACAGGCATGGGGGGGGACTGAGGCTAGGATTACCAGGTGTCTGGAACACCCGGTCAAAAAGTCCAGTTGGCGCCACAGTGGGGCTAAAGCAGGCTCTCTGCTTGCTGTGGCTTTGTGTGGCTCCTGGAAGCAGTGGCATGTCCCTTCTCCGGCTCCTATGCATAGGGGCAGCCGGGGGGTCCGCGCACTATCCCTGCTTCAAGTGCTGGTTCTACAGCTCACATTGGCCAGGAACCGCAGCCAATGGGAGCTGCGGGGGCAGCGCCTGTTGACAGGGCAGCAACAGTAGCAGATTAATGATTTTGTCACCCCTAGGCCCTGAAATAATTGCCGGCCCCATATAATCTTATTAAACTTCAATATTTTCAATATCATCACCAATATTTTCACTTTTTACTTCAGTACTACTTTCAACTATTTTTTCTCTCATTGTCGGCACTAACTGATACAACAAAGGAATCTATTTTGCACATTTTTGCTGCCATTTTGTTTTCCATTTCTTTTGTATAGCATTTTTTTGAACTGAGAACCATTTAATTTCTTCCTTCCAGTCATATTATTAACATTTAGGATTCTCGTGAGTATGTTTACTAAATGGAATCACGCTGTCATTGGTGATTTCAATATGCGCTATGATTGGTAGAATTGTGACATCACTGATGCCGCAATTACAAAAATGATGCTATTATAAATTTGCTGCCCCTGCAAATTTGCCACCCTAGGCCTAGGCCTTGTCGGCCTAGGTGATAATACGCTGTTGGGCAGCATGCAAAGCTGCCTGGCCATGGTTCTGCTTCCGGGAGTTGCCTGAGGTAAGTGCCACCTGGACCTTGCACCTCTGACCCCCTCCCACCTCGAACCCCTCAGTCCCAGCCTGGAGCATCCTTCTACACCACAAATCCCTCATCCCCAGCCCCACCCCAGAGCCTGCACTCCCAACTGGAGCCCTCACCTCCCCCATGCCCCTACCCCAGCCCTGATCCCCCTCAAACCCTCCAAACCTGTCAGTTCCAGCCCGAGCACCCTCCTACACCCCAAACCCCTCATCCTCAGCCCAGAGTCTGCACCCCCAGCCGGAGCACCCTCTCACACACCTGAACCCCCTGCCCCAGCCCAGAGTCCCCTCCCACACTCTGAACCCCTCAGCCCCAGCCTGGAGCCCCCTCCTGCACCCCAAGCCCCTCATCCCTGGCCCACCCCAGAGCCTGCACCCAGCCAGAACCCTCACCCCCCTCTCGCATCCCAACCCACTGCCTCAGCCTGGAGCCCCCTCCCATATCCTGAACTTCTCATTTCTGACCCCACCCCAGAGTCCGCACCCCTAACTGGAGGGAGGCCTCACCCCCATCCCGCATCCCAACCCCCTGAGCCAGCCTGGTGAAAATGAGTCTGAGTGAATAAGGGTGGTGGGGGCAAGCCTCGGAGAAGGGGCCTTGGAGGAGGGGGTGGCGAGGGTGTTCGGTTTTGTTTTGTGTGAGTAGAAAGATGCCAACCCTAACTGAGGAGAAGGCCATTGCCAGAGATCCCATGGGGGAGGAGGGTTACTTATGAGCCCTGTGACTGTGGGCAAACTTGGTCAGCAGTGTGGGCTGAGTTCCCCTAGTCACCAGGGGCCAGGCATAACAAAGTGGCAGACAAGAGGCCTGTGCTGCCACCTCCTCTGCCCACAGGCCATGCCCCTCTGCCAGCGCACCAACTGCTGCATTTACAGACAAGCACCAGATTTCTGAGGGCATCAGTACACATATGAGAGCTCCTGCTGTCCCTTAACTCACCTCCCCACACACCCATTCCGTACGGCTGGGCACCCTCCTCCTTTGCCCTAGTCACTGCCCCCTTCTCCACCTGTGTCCCCCCAGCCCCTCTCCTCCCCGGTCCAGAAGAGTCTCCTCTGGGGGAAGGAGGAGAGGGAGCAGCCCTGCCCTGACCAGCAGGGCTCAGCAGTGACGGCAGCTGGGATGGGGTCAGCTGGAAAGAAGCTACATCTTTCAGCTCAGTGCTGCAGGACTAGCAGCAACAGGGACTGGGGAGAGGGAGAGAGAAGGGTCCCTGCTGGGATGGGGTGGAGGAGGAGCCCTGGGCTTCAGAGCTTGTAGCACCCTCTGCTGTTGAAACAGCTGGCTTAGGGGGTGGGGCTCAGGTGCTTGGGCCCAATTGTGCATGAGTTTCCTGCCCTGCTGTGCCCACCCTGGCTCTCCCAGGCAGCTGTGGACCTGATGCCTTTGGTAACCACAGTCAGAGCTGCAGGTTAAACAAAAAATGCGTTTTTCAGTTTGAAATGGCCTTTTGGCTCACAAGGTAAGCTACTTCTAGGAACAAAAAAAGGAACTCGGTTGACATAGAAATGAACCATTTTGAAAATGTCACAATGAAACATTTCGATTGAACCTGACCAAAGTGGGATAGATCAACGTGCCGTAGGGATCTTTCAATGTGTGGCAGCAGGGCCCAGCTAGACAACTAGTGCAAGGGAGATGTTTATATACATCTGTAAAGCGAGGGCATGGCACAGGCCTACCTCACATGGCTATTTTAATGTGATGAACACATTAAAAAATATGGTATGCAGATACTGCAATAACGAGGTGGGAGGGCAGACAAATAACTAAAGAGACACCTGGAAGGTAAAGAAAATAATGTTAGAATGTTTACATTTATTTAGAAGTCTAACAAAAACTGTGCTCTCTGCATTTAGCATTTAAGAGTGAGAATGAACAAGGCCTTCAAAAATAATGATTGTAATATAAGAAGGACGCCACACTGGTACAAGAAAAAGAAAGTAAATGCATTCAGGGAGCTATCCTTATCCAGCAGGGCTGAAAATAACAGTGAGTTATACTCTGTTAGAGTCCTTCTCAGGAGATGGATCTGCTTATGCAGACTGGCTGAATGGAGCAGCCACCTCAGCTGACTATGAAGAAGGAAGTGTTAAATAAAGCATAATAAGTTATGGGCACACACGAAGGATCTAAACTTGTAAGTGTAACACCAACAGACCCCCGTCATTGGCAGCCAGGATTGAACCTGTGGTCTCTGGAGTTTAATGCATGAGCCGCTGCTACATGAGCTAAAAGTCAACTGCCTGTTCCTTAAGGCTGTAGAGCAGACTCATTTAACTCTCTGTCTAAGTGGTCTTGGTGCCACTAGATGTGACAGAACACCACACCCACGAGGTGTGTGGGTTACAAAAGCTCTCCTGACATAAGATTCTATTTGCCCTGCAAATCCCTAATTCTCAAACACACACACTGGTTTGTTTGTTCATTGTCACGGGTCTAGGTTAACAGGGTGGTGCATAATCCAGGGTCTCTTTACCTTGAAATTACCTGCTTTGTATATTCAGTGCTGTTTCTTTACGCATGTTATTCCTTTCAGCATCCATGGACAACGTAACAAGACACCTATATAAATAAAATGGTGAAGGAAAGCCAACAGCATCCAACAACAAGAGCTGGGTGAACTATCTATTTCTGACTGTACTTGCTCGGTCACAGAGACCCCCTTGGGACTGTCACCTGATGTGCTGAAACTATCTCTGAGCCCATTTTCCCTGCCAGCTTGGGACTCCAGAACCCTGCCTTGTTGAGCCAGACATGCTAGCCTGCTGCAACACAGACCCAGGTCTGGTCCACGCCCCCAAAGCTGCAGACTTTAATCAAAAACTGCTCAGCAGGTCACCTGTCTCCAGTACCCAGACACCCAGTTACTCTGTCTGAAGCTTATACAGGGTAAACTCATAAATTGTCCGCCCTCTATAACACTGATAGAGAGATATGCGCAACTGTTTGCTCCCCCAGGTATTAATCACTTACTCTGGGTTTAAAAATAAACAAAAGTGATTTTATTAAGTATAAAAAGTAGGATTTAAGTGGTTTCAAGTAATAAAGTAAGTTACCAAGCAAAATAAAACAAAACACGCAAGTCTAAGCCTAATACAGTTAAGAAACTGAATACAGGTAAATCTCACCCTCAGATATGTGCCAATAAGCTTCTTTCACAGACTAGACTCCTACCTAGTCTGGGCCCAATCCTTTCCCCAGTACAGATCTCGTTATTTCCAGCTCAGGTGGTAACTAGGGGATTTCTCATGACTTCAGCCCCCTTTGTTCTGTTCCACCCCCTTTTATAGCTTTTGTTCAAGGAGGGAATCTTTTGCTTCTTTGGATCCCCACCCATCCTTCTAAATGGAGAAGCGCCAGGTTTAAGATGGATTCCAGTATGAGGTGACATGGCCACATGTCCTGTGAGACCCCAAGCCTCCATTCTTTCCAGCCTGACTCTCAGGAGCACGCGAAGGCTTACAAGTAAACAGAGCCATTTACAACCAATTGTCCTGGCCAATGGGAGTCCTCAAGATTCTAAACCACCATTAATGGCCCACACTTTCATTCATACAAATAGGATGACACACTCAGTAGATCATAAGCTGTGTAATAATACCTTACAAGAGACCTTTTGCATTAAGCATATTCCAGTTACATTATATTTACACTCATAAGCATAGTTCCATAAACATATGGAGTGCAACATCACACAAACGTAGCCCCATTTTAATTCATGAATTGTTCTCAAACCAGTAACTCCAAGGCCCTAGATAAATTCATGGATGATAGGTCCATCAATGGCTATTAGGCAGGGATGATGTCTGTTTGCCAGGAGCTGGGAAAGCGCGACAGATGGATCATTCAATGATTACCTGTTCTGTTCATTCCCTCTGAAGCACTTGGTATTGGCCACTGTTGAAAGACAGGATACTGGGCTAGATGGACCTTTGGTCGGACCCACTATGGCCGGTCTTAGGTTCAAATATGGGACGCAATGTGGGACAAAGATGCAACTCGAGGGACACAAAGAAATGATTCCTTTAGGAAATATCACATGCCATGAGATTCATCCCTTTAGTGTCATTTTCTCTGTAAAAGCAGCAAAGAGTCCTGTGGCACCTTATAGACTAACAGACGTTTTGGAGCATGAGCTTCCGTGGGTGAATACCCACTTCGTCAGATGTATGCTTATCTCTGTACATCTTCAGTGCAATGATTCGTTATTTTTGCTGTAAATAACTTTCAACAACAGAAGTGAGGAGACCCCAAATTTGTGTAGAATGTAGGAAACTTTGGGTTTAACCTGAGTGATGAGAATGGGATATTTGCATGAGGAATTAGTGCCCAAAGCCTGATTTTGGCAAATGGATCCGTGATTCATAAGTATCCATTGAGTAGTCGAATGGCTAATTTAAGCCTGAGTTGTTTGCAAACAGTTTGCTAGTGGCTTGGCATGGTACAACATGTAAGTGTGCTTTAACGTGTGTTAACTAACATGACTGTAAACCAGGAATGGGCAAACTTTTTGGGCCAAGAGGCACATCTGGGTAGGGAAATTGTATGCAAGGCTGGGGCAGGGGATTTGGTGCGGGAGGGGGCTCAGGCCAGGGGGTTGGGGTGCACAGGGGTGCAGGGTGCAGCAGGGGGATCAAGGCAGGGAGTTGGGAGGCAGGAGGAGTGCAGGTTGTACGAGGGGGCTCAGGGCAGGGAGTTGGGGTACAGGAGGGGTACGAGGTGCAGCAGGGAGCTTTGCACAAGGAGTTGGGGAGCGGGGTGCAGGCAGGGTTTGGGTTCCAGCATGGCACCACTTACCTAAAGCAGCTCCACGGAGGCGGCGGTGTGCACTGGGGCCAGGGCAGGCTCCCTGCATGCCTGCCCTGTCCCTGTCCCTGTCCCTGCACCGCTCCAGGAAGCACTGCGGCCCCTGGATGGGGGGGGGCAGAGGAGTCCGCGTGCGCTGCCCTTGCTGCGCTCCAGGTACCTCCCTCGAAGCTCCCATTGGCCACATTTCCCCATTCCCGGCCAATGGGAGCTGCGGGGGGCGGTGCCTGGAGGCAAGGGCAACGCATGGAGCCCTATGCCCCCCACCCTCCCCCCCTGCAGAGAAGTGGTGCTGGCTGCTTCTGAGAGCGCCATGGTGCCACAGGGGGCAATCCCATGGTCCGGATCCAAAGCCCTGAGAGGCCGGATCTGACCCGCAGGTCCTAATTTGCCCACCCCTGCTGTAAACTGTGACATAGCCAAGGACCAAACTTTTGTGCTAATCCTGTTTAAATCAAAGACCCACCCTAGTGTTAAATATGACTTGCAACGGAAGGTTGACTCTTGTCTAAACAACATTTTACAATTGTGTTAGTTAACACATGATTACACATTGCTGTCAACAAGCATGTGATATTCTTTAACGGGCTTTTATTTAAAAATCTTTTCCATTCCAGCAGCTTCACCTTATCAAGCTTCAGAACAGCTATGGCAACACCGAAGGAGGGCTTTTGCATATTAACAAGCACTTTACATAACATTCTCAGATCAGGCCTGACATGAACAGGGAGATGTAAATGGGACTCCTGTATGGAACAGCGGTGGAGTGTAATGCTGACGCTACATAGGTGAGGAACAGCTCATCATGCTGTGCGATCCATGTGATGGGTAGCAAAGCCTGCTTGTGGGTTAAGGCGAGGGGGAAGAGGGAATGAGAGAGCACAGTAGACTGGCTGAATTTCACTAACCAGCACATGGAGATCTTTAATACAAGAGCCTCCCTACAAAGGTCTTTGCAGCTGAGTTCAATACTCTGATCCTCAGGAGGCTGTGGGCAGGCCCAGGTGATCTGGTTTTCAACAGGCTTTGTTTCCTGGAATGTATGACATAAGGAATCTGTTGGATTTAACATGTGCGTTTGATCAATCAACCCGGCAGAATTAACACTGCCGTTCCTTTGTTTACAAAACTAGGCCTGGACATGGAGTGCAGACACACTACTCACTTATTACAGTGCTGCCTGCATGTTCCAGCTAAGATCAAGACCCTGTTGGGCCAGGCCCCATCCAGACACACCTAGTGAGAGACAGTGCTTACAATCCAAATAAAGGGAGGCTTGTGAGCCATGTTTTATGGATGGGGAACTGAGGCACAAAAATGATTGTGCCCAAAGTCAGATGGGGGAGGGCTTGAAACCAGATCTCCAGGGTGTTGGCACTATGCCCTAACCACAATGAAGGTGTGGGCAGAGCCACTTAGAGTAGTGAGACTGGCCTTGTTTTAACCAGTTGGATTGAAAATGGTTTTCTTTTGAGCCGTCTGCTAATGAAGGCCTAGGAGAGAGACTTCACCACACACAGCTCGGTGGAGGACCAGCCGTGGCAGCCACCAGTATATAGCAGGCTGATAACATTGCATGCATGCCTTTCCTTATGCTAACCCCCTGCCATGCTGTCTGTAGCTTATCTTGCCATCTCTTTGCACGTGGACCCAAGTTCTGCAGCGTGCAATCACTCTTAGCACAACCCTGCCAAAGCCTATGGCAAAGGCCCAGGACGCATCAGAGTTTCCACCAGGGGATCTCCACTCTCTGGAGTGCCAGCTGCTCGCACTGTTGCCCCACTGCAGCGTACCACGGTTCTGCTGATGTCCCAATCTCTGGCTTTCAGCTGACCACTGCTGCTGTGACCCGTATGCCTTGCGAACAGGGTGATGGGACGCTAAGAGACAGCCAAGGATAAGCAGATGTCCAATCCGACATAAGACTGATGGTCTGAAACTCTGTGCCTATTGATTCCCCCATAGTACCCTGCGCTGAATGGGCAGTGGCACCGGTATCAGCAGGTTGAAAGCTGTTGGGGGCTGGCAGTCTGTGATCAGTAGGAACTTGTTTAGCTAATAGAGGGATACCTGCAGAGCCTGACTGAACTCCTTGGAGAACTCTCTGCAAGAGAAGGAAGGAGTGACTATAAAGCAATTTTCATCTGTAATAATGAAACAGCTACGCATTGCCAAGTGGTGACCACAGTTCCTGCCACGCCTGCTCTTTACCCTGCCACGTTCCTGCTGAGGGGAAGAATCTCTCCTGCTAGCTCTGCACAAAGGGATGACCCCCCACCCCCAGCTCCTGCTCCCTAAACTGGTTCAGAGGAAGTAGTTAAATTTTCCTTTTGATGCAGCAATAGATCAAGCTCCTCCCCTGCCAAGACGCCAACAAGAGCTCAGACACCAATCCTCAGGACCCAGAGGCTGCTGGGTAAGTGACTGTCCATCAGCAATAATACAGCATGGTAGAGTAAAGGGAAGAATTGTAGGAACAAAGGCCCAGATCCTCCAAAATATTTGGGCTCCTAGTTTCCACTGGGAGTTAGGTTCATAACTACCTTGGAGGATTGGGGCCCATGAAGCTAAGATCTATGCGTCTGTATTCCCAAAGCTACAGTGATAATAGTTACTTTTTAGTCAAAGGTCAAGTTGGTATCCTTGCCTTACATTGGGAGGGGAGGAAAGATGGGGCCACTTCTAGCAGCAGTCAGGGGATGGTGGGCACCTCGCCGGGGTCTGAATACAGTACAACATCCCTAGCACACGTCAGTTCTTCTTCCAGCCAGTCACTCTCTGGTAAAATAAGGGAAGTGATAGTGAGGTGAGGAAAACTGTAAGGGCTGAGAATTATGGTGGTCTAATTCCACTGACTTCGGTGGATTTACCTGAGCGAGAAACTTGGCTCATCCCATTGGTTTACTTAGTGTCACTTTACACATACATTTAAAAAGTGCCGATCCCAAGACGAACGTATGTGACAGATTTGCAAAATATGTTCCCTGCAAATACCAGAGAGCAAGGAACAGCGTGCTGGAGAAGCCTGCTTGCTTTTCTTGATCAACATCAGTGGAAGGAAAAACTGAAATCAATAAGTATGTGCACCTGGCCTTTCGTACAGTGTGCAGCCCACTTCCTGATGAAGCATAGCGGGAAGACATACTGACAGCAGCTTAGATATGATCATTGTCAGATGAAGTGAAAGGAAGCTGAAGAATGGTGAGCACAGGGTATCGATAAACAGAGCAAGGATCCAGGCGGTTACCACAAAGAACAGTGGTAACTTGAGTTAATATACATGTAATCCTCTTCCATTAGGAGCCAAGCCCTCCTGAGTTAAATTTGTGGGGAATACTGTGAACTAGGAGAAGCCACAGAAAGAAAATAAAGGGGCCTAGAGAATTATAAATAAGCACAGGAAATAAATGAAAAGGAATTTGACTGGGAAAAATGCATATCGCTAGATTGGGGGGGGGGCAGTGGGAAATAATCCCACACCTATTATTCAATAGGAGGAAGATATTTAGCAAGGAGAAATGCTGAAGAGACCTCACTGTGGTAGTGGATGGAAAATTAATATGAACACACAATATGCTCTGGTGGATAAAAAGTCCATGCAAATTTGGGCTGCAGACTCAAAGATGCTATGTCATGGAGTGGGAGGTTGGCCTTCTGAGACCCAGACTGGAGTTCTGGGACTGCAGCAGCTGGTTGGTGAGGAAAAATTAATGTAATTAAATAAAAGAGCCCATCTAAATGATGGCTTAGACGGAGCTCTGATTACTGCCTCCAAGTATGTGATGTGTGGAAGAACTAAAGTGCTGGAGAATTCAGAGGCTTCAAGCAGACATAATTAATAATGATCTGAAGCTAAGCAGTCTGAATATCACAAAAACCGTTCCTACCAGAGAAGTCTATTATACATAGGTGTGATAGCTTCCCACAGGGGATGTGGTGGAAGCCTCATTGCCAGAAGCATTTGAAATTACATTGCACAAAGCCCTTGACAATACCCTGGTGGGGAGAACCTTACAGTGGCGGAGAGGGAGAGGGAGTGGGAGTAGATACAATGACCTATTCGATTATTTCCCCTCTTTTCTATCGCTCGCTGGTTTTAGTTAAGAAGTGAGTTGCCTCCCAGAATGCACTGGAAGTAAGGGTGTTAAAAAAATACTATTGCTGATTGTACTCCTCCCTATGGTCCTGTGATCTCCTCACAAGTTAAGCAGGTTTGGGCCTGGTAACTGGGTACATGGGAGCCCCAAAAAGTAGTGGTGCTGGTTAACTTGATAGTGCCATTTTTCCTTCTGAGACAGTCTTGATCAGTGGTTCTCAAACTTTTGTACTGGTGACTCCTTTCACACAGTAAGTATCTGAGTGCAGACCCCCCCCTTATAAATTAAAAACACTTTTTAATATATTTAACACCATTATAAATGCTGGAGGCAAAGCGGAGTTTGGGGTGGAGGCTGACAACTCATGACCTCGGCTGTAATAATCTTGCAACCCCCTGAGGGGTCCAGACCCTCAGTTTGAGAACCCTGGTCTTGATCCTCTGTCACTTTTTCAAAACCATCAGTGTTACCTGGGCACATTCCAGCTGACTTATTTCATTCCACCCCACCGAGCCAGAATCCCTTATGTTTATTTTTAAAATGTGCCTCTCCAGAGCTCATGATGCAAATTCATCCTGACATTTCAATCGCATATGGCACATACCCCATGAACCACAGGGTGGTGTTCTCGTGTGCAGTTAAATAACTGATGCATTCCACTGCAGAGGTAGTGGGTTGGTCTCTAATGGGCTGCAGGAACTCTTCCAGGGACTTGCTATGTGATCTTGGACAGTCACTTATTCTCTCACGTGTGGCTCCCCGTCAGTAAAATGAGAATACTTCTTTTCTCCATTTAGCTCATGATAGAGTATGACTACCCCAGAGCCCTAATGTGTAAACTGGGCAGTCAGAGATCAGCTGTTATGAGCGTATCTAGCACCAGGGGGCCTTTAGGCCCTACTATAATGCTAATGATACCAACGGGTTATGCTTCAGCAGTGCAGGATGCGATTCCTTTGTACTGTTTGTTATTCCTGTTACACAGTGCAGCACTGGTCACCTTCAGGCAGCAAGGAGATGCTTGTCTCCAGCCTTTATTTTCCCTAGGCAGGAGGAGGGAAGGAAGGAAGGAAGGAAGGAGGCTGGCTCTGGTCTGGGCATGCAGGGGGGGCTGGTGTGGAGCAGGTGGTGTTGGACTGGGGGCTTTGGGAGGAGGTATTTAGTCCCCTTCTCTCTCCCCTCCCCCCGACGATCTGCTGCTGCACAGCCCCGAGGACACTTTGTTCCCTCCCAGCCTCTCTCAGGTGAGGCAGCATTTTGAAGGCTGCCCCCCCTGCAGCCGGAGCCGCCTCTGGCAGGGCAGGTGAGGGTCGCTGGGACTCGGGAGAGGCTGCCCAAGGAGCCCTGCCCTGCCTAGATGCAGCCGGCGAAGCTCCCTGCAGCACTGCATTGGCTTGTTGCTCCAGCATGACATCAGGAGCGGGGAGCCAGGGCGCAGGCGCCGGCGCCGGCGGCGGGGCGGGGGAGAGAAGATACAGGAGGCAGAGCGCGGCGCTCGCCAGCATCCCCATCGCTTCGGAGCGACTCCGGCGTGTCCCGGCCCCGCCCGGCCGCCCCCTCCGCCGGCCAGCGAGCCCAGGGAAGGCAAGGAGCCTCCTCCCGCCCAGGGATCCCTCCTGCCCCACACCCGGCACCATGTCTGCGGGAGGAGACTTCGGGAACCCCCTGCGGAAATTCAAGCTGGTTTTTCTGGGGGAGCAGAGCGGTAAGTCCTGGGCTCGCTCCCGAGGGGGGGGGGTCCCCTTGGAGCCGGAGATCTTGGTTCTGCCCCCCCCCCCAAAGGCCTCTGCTGTAGTCTGCGCCCCTCGTGTCCTTTGCGGTTGCGGAGGGCGGCCCCGATCCTGCGGCCGGGCCCAGGGAACCAGATGCGGGAGGTGGGCAGCTGTTCCGAGGGGCCGGGCTGAAAGTGGCCCAGGCTCAGCGCTGGGCACATTGCGGCGTAGACCCGTGGGGGTGGGGGGCTGGAGATAGCAATGTAATTACATACAGCGCNGGGGGGGGGGCCTCCAAGTGAGGGGTGGGTGTGATCACCGAGGTGCTGGGGACATAGGCGGCTTTTGGTCGCTATCATTAACGCTGATCCGCAGCCGAGCACGGGAAAGCAGCGTATGGGGCTGATGGGCTGGCTCTTCGGGAGGGCGGCTCGGGCTGCGGGACTGTGCTGCATTGGCAGGCGTCTGGGGATGGAGCTGCAATCTCTGCTCCAAGGGTAGGGTTCAGGCCAAACTGAAACCGCAGGATAAATGACCCAGTGCTAATAAACCCCGGGGTCCCGCCCAAGGGACCTGCTCAAGAACTTTGTTGTTGTTTTGCATTATCCTTTGTAGCTGAACTCCTGTCTGGGGGAGCAGGGACAGGCATCTGTCAGCAGCCCTGGCAGTGCAGAGAATTCCAGGGCTGCCCCTTTCCTGGGGTGGGTGGGTTGGTTGGTTTAGGGGGGTGTGCTGTTGGCTATTGGATTGTCTCTCAAGCAGCTGGAATGTCTTAGCACATACAGGGTGGTGGGAGTTGTACTGGACAGTCCTGTGTAATGCAGCCCCACTGAGCTTTGTAGAAGCTGGATGTGAAAATGAAGACAAGAGGAGAAAGAGACACACCCTGATGCTTGCCAAGTGCCTGAGCTGTGACCTCCCTTCCCCTACCCACTTATATTGATATTAAAAACCCTTCCAGGTGGATGGGTGTGTTGGGGAGGGGGGGAAAGATGTAACAAGTCAGCAAGACCTGGTCATAAAATTATGTTAATATCCCCCCAGCTCACAGCCTCCTGCTAGGGATTCTACCATCCATGACCCTAGCAGTGGGTCTTCTGTAACCAAACCTTGTCTGGCTCCCCGTTTCTGACGTGCCACCTGGTTGGTCGAATGAAAGGCATTTGTTGCGCAATATAAGAAGAGCTCACATGGAAGCCTAGGGGGTTCTGGGGCAGAGCGATTATCCTATAACTTCCTTAATGGTTTTGGTTTACAGCACTGGAGAAGAGGGAGCTGGTGCTTTGTGAGACCCAAATCACATGGCTGCAGCTCATGGTTTAATTATGCTGTGCAGAGGATGCTTGTTCCTCAGGCTTTCTGAAGGGGCGGAGGTGGAGCGAGGATAAAGGTAAACGTCTGGCATTGATGACAGAGTGGATGAGATGGAGTTCCTAGCAGGAGTCTGCTTAGAGATGATCTGTAGTCCAGATCCCTTGGCAGCAAGCAGCACGCTCAGTTGCCCTCTCTTTAGGGCTGAACTCTACTTTCCTGCCTGGGTGATGGAACAAAAGGTTGCAGGATGCTACACGCTGCCCATCCTACAATGCCCTCTTAATTCACTGCTTTGCAGTTTCCTGTCATTTCTTTCTCATTGATGGACAGCCACTCAGAGCAGCTCCCCTTCCCCAATTTGCCCCCTCCTTCAATGGATGCATGCATGCAGGTCTCCCAGGTGTGCAGAAGTTTCTGATTCTGAAACAGAAGATGCTGCAATGTCTAGAGAACAATATTTGCCATATGTGCAGTAAGGGTGAGGAGAATAGAACAATCTTTTAGTGACCAGAGGACGTGTCATGATGGAAAACTGCAAGATGTAGCAATGTGGGTTTGGGCAGGGAGACTGGACTGCCCCAGGAACTCAGGAATGGTGTGAGTGTCATCCAGACTTAGGCATTTTTAATGATATTTTTGACTGTCTTGGGTGAATGTTGTGTCATGTGGAGGAGAGACCAAATGACCTGGGCTGCATCCGCACATGCAGACCCAAAACAAGAACACCTGGCTGATGATCAATTTTCTCATCCTTTTCCTGCCTCCCCTGAGCTTCTCCATACTTGGCCCACCCTGCTGGGGCCAGATAAGCAAGAACAAAAGACGCTTTCTCACCTTTGCCACTTTATTAACACCCTTTGCAGGGCTGTTAGCAGTTATTGTTCATAGGCTTGTACCAACTTACTTGCCTTCCTCTGGGGTGTGTGGGTAGCCATGGGGGCAGTGAAGAGGTCCCTCTAAAAGGATGACTTGTTCAGCTATCTAGCTCTGAAAACCCATAGGATGGGATTTTGAGCACTGGCCTAAGCTCCCACTGAAACCAATTGGAGTTTCCCCGAAGGACTTGAGCGGAAGCAGAGTCCACAGTGAGTACTTCTGAAAAACCCACTGGGGTCTCTGAAGTTATGGATTCTTCACTAATCAATCAGCGAAGCTGCAAATGCAGCCACTCCCTCCAAATTAGCAGCTATGCTCCCAGTGCCTGAAACCTTTGTCAGTGAATAGGGAAAGGAGCCAGCTGTATACTCTTCCTTTATGTACAGAAACCATGAACTTTACTCAGACCTTTCTGTTTGAGAACACCTTACGTTCCATTTGCAGCCACCATTATTCTTCCTCTAATGACAGACCCCAAGTTCTGAATCTATCTGTCATTTACTTGGTGGCTAGCAAATCACAGCCTGATAAAAGATGAGGCATCCGTATGGCACCTTAGAGACTAACACATTTATTTGGACATAAGCTTTCATGGGCTAGAGCCCACTTCATCAGATGCATGAAGTGAAAAATACAGGAGCAGGTATAAATACATGAAAGGATGGGGGTTGCTTTATCAAGTGTGAGGTCAGTCTAATGAGATAAATCAATTAACAGCAGGATACCAAGGGAAGAAAAAAAAACTTTTGAAGCAGTAAGAGAGTAGCCCATTACAGACAGTTGATAAGAAGTTGTGAGTAACAGTAGGGAGAAATTTAGTATTACGGAAATTTAAGTTTTTAGGTTTTGTAATGACCCAACCACTCCCAGTCTTTATTCAGGCCTAATCTGATGATATCTAGTTTGCAAATTAATTCCAGTTCTGCAGCTTCACGTTGGAGTCTGTTTCTGAAGTTTTTTTTTGTTGAAGAATTGCCACTTTAAGTCTGTTATTGAATGACCAGAGAGATTGAAGTTTTTGAACATTATGATTCCTGATGTCAAATTTGAAATCAGTCCACTTTTCAATGATATTTCATCTTTTGCTCTCTCTGTTTCCAGTGTGGAATTTCAGAGAATGGGGGACAAACTCATTAAGCTATAGTCATTGCTGACCAATTTCCAGACAAAGGCAGCCTGTGATTTGAGGTTGAGGAGTGTTACCTTGAAAGGTACTTCTGATCTGTATAGAGAGGGTCACCAGAGAAGCTTTCACCCATACATCTGGCTGCATTGAGCTAGGTAGTCTGTATATCGCAGGTGTTACTTCTCAAATTGCTATCTCTTGGTCTAGTTGCCAATCACCATGGTGTCTGAGCCCCTTTGCCTTTTACCATTTCTATGGCATTAACGATTCCTCCAGTGCTGCATCATAAGAAAAACTAAGGGGAAAATGTGATTTAAGTGCTCTTGCAAATGTATCAATTGACAATTAGAGATAGTAACCATTGTCCAATAAAATATGTCTGGAAGGAGAGAAGTATATTTATCACCTTATATAGAAGGAGTGGATTGGGTGATTGGTTTGGTGTTTTTTTTTTTTTTTTTTACAGAAAAGTGGTATAAAATCTGGAATGAACACTTTCAAAGCTTAACTTTGCTCCCATTATTTCCGTTTTGAAATGGTTCCTTTACAATTGTGGCAGTATTTCTGTTGTTCAGATCCACATTTGCCCCAGATTTTCAAACAGGAACAGTTCATTAGAGAAACCTACTGCATGATTTAATGTACAAAGCCTGGCTGGGCTGGCCATTGTCTTTTCCAGGCCCTTCTTACCAAGAGCCTTTGTAAGACTCTTGGAGGGTCAGGGACTGACCTGCAGCTGCAGGGTTTTGCATGACACACACACACACACGACAAATCACTTATTCCTCTCTCAGGATAAGTCTCCCGTCTGCACGTTAACCACCACATTTAGAATGTGAGCCAGGGAGAGCCTTGAGAATCTGAAGCAGTTGAATCAATCCTTCCTAGCTGTATGCAAGTCGCACCCTTGATCCCATTTCCACTGTATAAGGCCCATGAGTGGATTGGGAGTCTGAGGGTTTGGCTACACTTGCAGGTGTACAGCGCTGGGAGTTAAAGCTGTCTTCGTACAGCTGTGTAGGGAAAGCACTGCAGTGTGGCCACACTGACAGCTACCAGCGCTGCAGTGTGGCCGCATTTGCAGCGGTGTTGGGAGTGGTGCATTATGGGCAGATATCCCAGCGTTCAAGTGGCTGCAACGGTCTTTTCAAAAGAGGAAGGTGGGATGGAGTGTGACAGGGAGCGTGGGGGAGACAGAGTGGATTTTTGGAGCTGACGCTGTGACAGCTCCCTGCCTTGCAAGTTCTAAGAACTTGAAGATACACAGCACCAACCTTCAATCATTTAAAAAGTTTCAACCCCTTCTCCCACCCCTCTCTCATTCACTAAATGCAAATAGCCTTCAAACCAGATAAGCAGGTGCTCCAAAACGGACCCCCCCTCCGGGCTGCTTCTCTCCTCAAGTGAACATTCCAAAGGGATCCCTCTGCCTGCCTCTACTTGAGCAAACAGTAGCTGTGTTTGTTTTTTAGATAAGCAGCGCGGGGAGCCCCGTGTTCACAACAAAAGAGTGTTATCTCAACTTGAAAAGCATTATGGGAAGGTTCCGGAGGTTGGTTACAGCGTAGTAAGATTAATCACTGTTTATACTGGTACCCCAACGCTGCAAGAGCAGCGCTATAGTCATTATTCCCCAGGCCAAGGTGGAGTACAGCCTGCGCTGTAGCCAGGAAGATACAGTGCTGTATGTGCCTTGCCAGTGTGGACGGGGAGTAAGTTACAATGCTGTAAAGCCACCACCAGCGCTGTAACTCTCAAGTGTAGCCAAGCCCTGATTGTGGACTGGAGGTTCTTCTACAGGCTGCTTAGGGACATAGGAAGGATTAAAATCCCCCATTCTGTTTTCACATGAAACTTTCTGTCCAGTATCAGAGGGGTAGCTGTGTTAGTCTGGATCTGTAAAAAGCAAGAAAGAGTCCTGTGGCACCTTATAGACTAACAGATGTTTTGGATGTATTTTCTGTCCAGTGCATCCCAGCAGAGCCAGGGCAGGGAGAAGCCCCCAGGCAGTGACTATAGTCTGACTGAAGTGCTATTGATCAAAGGCCGTATGAGCTCAGTTGTAACAGGACATACAGCTGATCTAGGGCCGGCTCTCAGATGCATTTGAAATAAGCAGCTACGTGGAGGACGGACCAGAAGGGGCAATGGTGGTTACAAGTGACCTTGAGTGTCTCTTGTGAAAGAAGTCAGTGACCTTTCCCCATCCATCTAGCATGCTGGCTGCCAAGTGCCCTGTGTTCAGAGAACACAGTGCTGGGTCCTAAACAAGTGTTTTCTCTGTCCACTCAGGAGCGGACTTGCATCCATTGGCATCTCTGCATCAAAGGGGAGATCCTGGCACTTTTGCTCAGAGGCTCTAAGGCTGACTCTGTCTGTATTGCTGTACCAACACCTTGTTTTCTGGGGCTAGGCTGACCAGATGTCCCGATTTTATAGGGACAGTCCCAATATTTGGGACTTTTTCTTATATGGGAACCGATTTACCCTCCACACTCTGTCCTGATTTTTCATACTTGCTGTTTGGTCACCCTGTCTGGGATGGGCTATAAGACACACAGCGCTGAACTGGTTGTTAAACTAGCAACAAGATTAGCTTCACACTTTCATTTCCTCCCACTGATTCTTATTTATAGTAATATTTCCATCCAGTTTTCAGGTCAGCTGTACATGCTGCCACCAGAGGAATTAGAAACCAGGTGGGATTCTGAATCCATTTACATGCCTGGGGATCAGGAGTAACTCTGTGGATGTCAATGGCATTACCCTGGAGATCAGAATCAGGCCCTTGCATGTATAGCACTGAAAGACTCTGAGCATCTTGGTTCTAGGGCCTGGGACATTTGGAGGCTAGATTGGGCCTCAGAAAATGCCATAACTTTTGTTACCTTCTCCTCACAGCTCCAGCACTGGGACATTTGAGGCCTTTCTGTGTGCTGGCAGGGTCAGTAAACCACAGTGGGTCCTGTTCTCTGTTCACGCTGGTTTTATACCAATTTATCTTAATTGTCTTTGGTGAAATGACTCCTGATTTGCACCCACTTGAGAGAAGAATCCAGACCAGTTATGTGCAATCACCTGCTTTGTGGCTTTGCATCACAAGTCAGAAATCTATGCTTTGTGAGAATCCAGTTCCAGCACGAGCATTGTTCTGTGCAGACTTGTGCCTCAGCTCCCCCTAACTTAGAGTCTGTTGTGCAATAACCCGTGTGTCAACTCCGGCATGAGAATCCCGCTCCCTCACCATGGTCATTGTTCTGGCTAAGCCTGTGCACTGACTCCAGGGTGAGAGTCATGTGTTCTAACCTCCTGCACTGGTTCTGGTGAAGACCATGTGAGTCTTTCTTAAGAAAATGAGTTAAAGAAGGCAGCTTCCTGAATAAACTGGATGGCCCTTACTGTGCATGGGACAGTGGGAAGGAGGAGTGGAGAAGGGCTGGATAATTGCCACCAAAAGTGTTCTGAGCACATTTTTTCTCCACACACTCCCTGTTTTCCTTACCTGCGGTCTTGTACATTAATTTCCTGTTCATTAAAAATCAGTTTAGCTTTCCTGGTGACACTTAGCACAGTCTGTCTCCAGCAGAGTGTCAAGGTAATTTAACATTTAGTGCTAAAAATTTCAGGTAATGGGCAAGTCCAGAAATAGGTTATAGATGCACTTTATTGTAAATATCCAAACAATGAATTCACATCGTTTTCATTGCAGATCCACTGATATGAGAACTTGTGGTGTCTCTGACAGATAGCTCCACTACCTCAAATGGAAGATTTTTGGGTATTAGTAGCAGTGACACTGATAGGGGCAGTACATAGAAGCTCCAGTCATGGTCCCATTGGGCATGCTGTATAGACCCACAGATAAGAGCAGGCCACTGCCCCCAAAGAGCAGAATAGAGCAATACATCTCCCCAAGGGACTACCACCACGGCTACATGTCATTCGCTGAAGCACTGCTAACTGACAAAGCCTCTCCTGCAATGCCAGTATAACTGGAAACATGCTGCTTGCCTGGTGCTTGCTGGTTTCTGGGATGGGACTTGCAAGATTGGACTCAGTGCAATGACAAGCTACTTACCGTACTGTAGGTCACTCAGTGTTTTGGAGAAAATGGGGTTTCTATGATGATCTATTGCCTGTATTTTGGCAGCTCTCATTTGTTCCATGTACCCTTAGGATTTCATTGAGAGTCAGCCAGAGCAGTAGTTGTGGGACATAAGTCCTGAGAGCGGGCGGTGGGTCGAACTGATTGGCAGTAACTGTTCCTGCCACTTCTCCCTTAGTCCTTGCAGGGAGATCTAGGAATAATATTTATGCCACCATGATTTCTGAGCTGCATCATTTTTATTTTGACATGCTGCTCTTGGGTGCAACACCTCCTTGTTGCAAAGCCCATGCAGAGATACAGATATACCCTCCTCCTGATGTATGTGTTCTCCTACAGCCCCACCCCTTTGCTCCTCCATCTCACCTGGAAGCTTGCCTAGCTTTCCCCAAACCCCCTGCTAAAGGGAATGTCTCAACCTTCCCTCCTCCTCTTTTTGCATGCATGCTTTCTCAGGGAATGCTGCACACCTGTGAAGACCATACCAATGGGCTCCATGCATACACACTTCCCATGTGCTAGCACTCCCACCATTAGATTGGCAGCCCTGTAGGGCAGGGGCTGTCTTTTTGTTATGGGTTAGCACCATGATGTCCTCCTGGGCAGAGCAGGTGGAGCTGATTAAAGGAGGCGGGGCTACACTTGGGCCTATAAAGGCCTGTCAGAGAGCAGGAAGGAAGAGGAGGAGTCATTGGGACAAGCTGTCCCTGGGAAGAGGCAGGGTGCTCATCCTGGGTTAGGTTCCTGGAGCAAGGGGCCAGGTGCTCAGGGTGGTAGCCCTGGGGCTAGTGTTCCAGCAAGGGAGTAGAATTGGCTGGGACTGGGGAGCTGCAAGAAGTGGGATCAGCAGAGATCCCTGGGAGGGGTGGCCGTGCCAGCCTCGGACAAAGGGTGAGCTAAGGGACTGCTCCTGTTTGTTTTGTTCGCTTATGTTTGGATGCTAAAGGAGGCTGGCTGTGGTAGCGTATGCTTAGAAGCTGAGAGAAGCCCTCATGAATAGCCAGTGGCATTCTGAATGCTTGCCCTTTGCTTGTGCTCATGCCCATTCTCTGCTTGCTTTCCACACGCTGTCCTGTGTCCAGTTTTACTGACCACAGATGGGTCTGGGAAGTGAACATAAGAGGATTGGTGGGACTGTAACGTTTTTGTTTGCCCATATGAGCGCTCCTGTCAGAAGCAGCTGTGCACTCATCCATTGGAGGGAAAGAAACATAACCTTGCAGTTGAGGCTTGCATGCAGAAGGAGTCCTGAGAGAGTGGCAGACAGCTGAGCCACACCCAGGTCACCTACAGGCAGAGATCAGTAGGAGGAATCCAAGATGTGTTCTTGGTGCTGTTTCAAACACTATTGTTGTTTACATGGCAGCAATACTGGAGGGAAGTTCTCCCATAACTCCTGGATCCCTAGAAGCCATTGTGCTGAGGGGAAAATGGTGCAAACCCTGAGAGTGCCTCTGAAAGAGAATCTGCGTATCAATAATCTTCCTCTTTTGGGTGAGGTCTCATTGAATGACACTGCTCAGGGCCTTAAACCAGCAGGTGGAAATTCTTTTGTAAGAAACTGGAATGTAAGAATGGACGTTACTTGAACGCTAGGCACTGGTACATAGCGGTGCAAAACTTCTGCAACATTTGCAGTTACTGGATGATAGATGTTCTCTTGTATTTGACTTTCTGCAATAAAATACAATACTTTGGTCTCTCTTTGGTTGTTTAGCTGGTTGAGCAACACTGGGCATTTGGTTAAATGTCTTGTCCTCCTTGTCAATCATTTAACCAAATGACTAGTTCTTAGTCACTTGACCATGTGACTAGTTTGAGGGAAAGTTGGTATACACATATCAACTCCACTGTGTAACAAGCAACCCCCAAGTTCTGTTTGATTTCATCTGACACCTTTCTTTTACTCCTTGTCATGCCATGCTAGGCTCCCATGAGAAAGCCCTGTCTTCTGCACCGAGGCACTTCAAACCCTTGCGGGGGGCAAGCCCATTGTTCTTGAGGAGCAGGGCTGTTGAGGGCCCTCAGAGAAGCTGAGGGGGAGTGGTCATTTAGGTAACCTGGACCACGTCTGTCCAGAGCCTTATAGTAGGGACAAAGACCTTCAATGTCACTTGATCTCCAGTGAGTCTGTGAAGCGAGAGGAATGCATGAGAACCCATCAGCTCTCCTAGCACTGCAGGAGTAGGACAGAAGAAAGAACTGAACCTTGTGGAACTCCCCAGGGAAGGTGTCTGTGGGGAGAGGAGGCCTCTGGGGGTAGCCTTTGAGAGAGGATTTTCCTGGCGATGGGAGAAAAGAGATCCGAGAATGGAAGGAAGAGAGTGAGGGGAAATGGGCAGGAGCAGTGGAAATGCCCCATAAGAGGGTGGGGGGCCATAGGCACCTGAACCATGGCCCCCACTTCCCCCCGAGACCCCACTCCCGTGCTGCCCCTTGCCCCCTTCTCACTCCTCTTCACCCCTTGTTCGCGCTTACAGCTGGTAGAAAGTGGGAGGGCCATGGCCCCCTGCTCCCACCTCCCTACTCCAGAGCCCCTGGAAATGGTCATTGCAACATGGCAGAGAGCCAGGGCTGGACAATAATGGATGGGGGGAGTGGGAGCAGGGGAATGAAAGGAGAAGAGAACTGCAGAGAGAGCTGAGAAAAGAGGCAAGAAAAGGAACATTGGCAAGAAGGGACTTTCGCAGAATGAAAGAAAAGGGGGACAAACAAATGGAGGTAGGGAAAAGGCAAGAAAAGACCTATGGCAGAGAGGTCAGGGAGTTTAACACTCATTTATGGCCTTTCCTTGGCAGACAGCCTGTGTTTATGTAGGCTTGACGGAAATAAATGAGAAGACTATTTTGGGCCCTTATGTTGTATTAATATGGCTTGCTGCTCTGGGTATGAGACAACAAGACAAGAAAAATGCCCTAACATTCACTTCTTGTGGATAGGGACCTGGTAGCCCCCAGATTCTCCCACTTCATGGCAGAACTTTACCTTGAAACTCTGAAATGCTGACAAGTAGGCATGGTCCCAAGCACAGTAGTTTTATGGAAAATGAGTTTGACTTTGGAGGAGTCTTCTGTGTGAGCCTTCCCCCAGCTCCTGTGGCCAGTCCTGGGCACAGGAGAAAGCAGTCCAGGATTGCCAGCTCCAAGAGTCCACAAATCATGCCAGACCACTAAAAAATCACGAATTGGCTTAAAAATGATAGGTTTTTAAACTGTTGGATTCCTGTCATCTGGATTTCTTGCCTCTAGTGTTCATATTTTCAAGCTTTTTGCCACAGCCATGAGGGTAAAAGCTTGTTTGCTTAAAGAGTTTATTTTTTAATGAAATCTCAGATTCACATGACTCCATAATGAATATTGCAAAAGTTGTCTAAAATTGGGGTGGGGTGCTGAAATATTGTTTCCACGAAGAAGAAACACCAAGGGTTCATTTTCTTCTCTCCTCCTATGGTTGACCAGGGTTGAGGAAGCAATACGGGATTCTTCTTTCCATCCCCTCTGAGAGTGGGATTCAGTCAGTGCTTCGGGTCTTTGGACCTCAGGGAAAGTAGGATCTCGGTGCACACTCCCTGCCTGCTCTGAAACTGGAGCATGTAGGGCTGGGGAATGTAGATCAAAGCTCTTACTCCATGCTGACCCTGCAGCCCATAAAAGAGACCGGCCAAGCATAAGCCTGAGCCTTTCTGAGGAGAGGTTACTGAGAATCACTGGAGTTAAAGCTGAAGGGAATTGTTAGTGCCATTGTTTTGTTTCCTAGGTAGGGAATTCTTGGGGCAGTGCAGTGAGCATTGTGGGCAGCCAGAGGGTTCCCATTCACTAGTGAGAGAGTTGCGAGTTTCCACAAAAACCTTTGCGTCTGACAAAGTGGGTATTCACCCACGAAAGCTCACGCTCCAAAACGTCTGTTAGTCTATAAGGTGCCACAGGATTCTCTGCTGCTTTCACAAAAACCTTACCTCTTCCCCAGGAGCTTCCACTTCCCTATGAGAGCAAGATGCGGCTCCTGGGTAAGAGAGGGTTCTGGGTCCCTGCTTACACCTGTGATTGGCACAGCCCTCTGCTAGTCACACCCTGGATGCTGAGAGGAGGCTGAGATGGACTAAGGCAGGGAGCCACCAGGTTTGCTGTTCTAGTCACCTAGAAGGTGGAGGAAACTGTGAACCAGTGGGGCAGAGGAAAGAAGGTTGCATGGGAGTGAGGACAAATCTGACAAGCCAGGATGCAGGGGAAAAAGCTGGCCACAGACACTGGGGCAAGGAGCTGTGCTGAGGGGGATGTGGGTGATGGACGAGGAGCCCAGGGAGGGAAACTGGGACTCTGTGGGTACAGGGAGCATGGGTGTGGGAGTGACAGGAGGCTGAGGCGGTGGGAGAGACAGGCTGGACAGGGAGCCTTGGGGGGAAACTGGAACTGTATGGGCAAGGAGATGAGCAGGGGGGCAAAGAGCTCGGCATGCATGGAAGTGAAACTGGCACTGGCTAGGCAAGAGGACTGGGATTGAGAGTGGTAGTGGGGGGACTGGGACTGGGAACCCAGGGTGGGAAATTGGGACCGGCTGCGCAAGGGGGCTGGAGTGAGAATTCTGAAAAGTGGAGATTGGAATTGGTGGGTGAGAAGAATGGGATGAGGAGCCAGAGATGGGACTGGGACAGGTTGGAAGGGATGGGGCAGAAAGGGTCAAATATGGGGCAACCAGGGAGAAGAGTCTGCCCAGTAGAGCATACCCCCCTCCAGAGCCTACACTGGAACCAGAGGTTCCTGAGTCTCATAGTTCCTCTGCCATCAGCAAATGTGTGTGGAAGCCACTGGCAAAGTGTCCCATCCCCCACTGGTGCACAACCAACTACTGCTCTGAGGCCTCAAGTGGCAGAAGTCTGTGCTGTGGCTCTGACAGTTCCAGTGCTGCTGCTGACCCATGTGGGTGTCAGTACGAGGCCACACGATGGAATTCTTGTTTGCTCAGTTTGCTTTTTTCAAAACCTAAGAAAGTACAATTAGAGAAACCCTGCCTTCAAAGGATGTTGTTCAGATTGCAGAGTCAAGTGCTCAGAGGTTAGGAACTGCCAGAATTAAGGTTGCCTGTGTCATCTGAATTTGGCCTCCATGGGAGCCTGCATTACAATATAGTATTTAATTATGTGATCAGGTGCTATTTCTTCCACAAGACCTCTGCCTCATTTAGTGCACAGGTGCTCAGGGACTCGGTAAGCATCGTGTAATGAAGGAGGCTGTTGTCTGTAGGACCCTGCCTCCTTTCTTGTGGTGGTCGGAAAGCATGTAGTGTTTGTGGGTACTGAGACAGGGGTCTAAACGTTTACAATTTGTGGGTACTAAGCCTGCACAAAGCTAGAGGCTTGCCCTCTCCACCAAAGAGGAGCTGCCATTGGACTCAGGCTGCAAGCGAGTACTGGGGACAACAAATTAAAAAACAGGGATGGGAGTGAAAGCTAAACTCGGGGATCCAGAGGGGACGTGGAACAGAGAACCTCTAATAGTGCCACACTGCTTCTCAAAGGCATCTGAGGAATCAGTGGACACTGCCCAGAGGAACTCTGCCCAGAGGCGTGATTGGACAAGGGATCAGAAATAGGCCCTATGGTCACAGAGCAACTGCCCCCATCCAGCTTCCTGATATGATGGATAGCGGTCTTGGACAGCCCCAGGAGGAGGTTGACAAGGAGGTCCTGTGACTTCATGGGGCCATAGATGGGGTGTGCATGAATCAGGAGGTGCAGGGAAAAGTGCAGCCAGAACTTCAGTAAGAGGTTCTGGAGGATCCAAAAGAGGGGCTGCAGCCTGATGCGCTCCACATAAATATGCACCAGGGTTTCCCTCTTGCTGCAGAAAGAATAGGTGTCGGTGAGTTCATGCCAGGTACACACTCATGCTTATGGCTCTGTGGAGGAGCCACCCACTAATATCCCTGGTGGGCCATGGAAGCATGGTAGGGCACAGACTGGCCCACTGGGGTCTCCCGCCCTCCAAGTGGTTGGACCTGTGATGTTGGGGTGGACATGAGGTCAAGGAATTGGCTTGTCTGAAGCCTGAGCATGTGCAGAAGTTCTCTGGGCTTGGCGCAGACAGACCAGCTGACCAATATAGCAGTGCACAGACAATCCAGGAAGTTTTTGGAAAGTGGGGACAATTTCCTGGTGCAAGTGCTGGAGGAACCAGCTAGGGGCAGAGCTCTTCTTGACCTGCTGCTCACAAACTGGGAAGAACTAGTAGGAGAAGCAAAGTGGATGGGAATCTGGGAGGCAGTGACCATGAGATGGTCGAGTTCAGGATCCTGACAAAGGAGGAAAGGAGAGCAGCAGAATATGGACCCTGGACTTCAGAAAAGCAGACTGACTCCTGCAGGGAACTGATGGGCAGGATCCCCTGGGAGAATAACATGAGGGGGAAAGGAGTCCAGGAGAGCTGGCTGTATTTTAAAGAATCCTTTTTGAGGTTGCAGGAACAAACCATCCTGATGTGTAGAAAGAATAGTAAATATGGCTGGCGACCAGCTTGGCTTAACAGTGAAATCCTTGTTGATCTTAAACACAAAAAGGAAGCTTACAAGAAGTAGATGATTGGACAAATGACCAGAGAGGAGTATAAAAATATTGCCCAGGCATGCAGAAATGAAATCAGGAAGGCCAAATCACACTTGGAGTTGCAGCTAACAAGAAGGGTTTCTTCAGATATGTTAGCAACAAGGTGGTCAGGGGAAGTGTGGGCCCCTTACTGAATGGGGGAGGCAACCTAGTGACAGAGGATGTGGAAGAAGCTAATGTACTCACTGCTTTTTTTGCCTCTGTTTTCACAAACAAGGTCAGCTCCCAGACTACTGCACTGGGCAACACAGTATAGGGGTGAGGTGACCAGCCCTCTGTGGAGAAAGAAGTGGTTCAGGACTATTTAGACAAGCTGGACGAGCACAAGTCCATGGGGCTGGTGCACTGCATCCAAGGGTGCTAAAGGTGTTGGTGGATGTGATTGCAGAGCCATTGGCCATTATCTTTGAAAACTCATGGTGACCGAGGGAGGTCACGGGTGACTGGAAAAAGGCTAATGCGGTGCCCATCTTTAAAAAACGGAAGGAGGAGGATCTGGGGATCTATAGGCCAGTCAGTCTCCCCTCAGTCCCTGGAAAAATCATAGAGCAGATCCTCAAGGAGTCAATTTTGAAGCACTTAAAGAAGAGGAAAGTGATCAGGAACAGTCAGCATGGATTCACCAAGGGCAAGTCATGCCTGACCAACCTAATTGTCTTCTATGATGAGATAACTGGCTCTGTGGATAAGGGGAAAGCAGTGGACATGTTATTACTTGACTGTAGCAAAGCTTTTGATACGGTCTCCTACAGTATTCTTGCCAGCAAGTTAAAGAAGTATGGGCTGGATGAATGGACTATAAGGTGGATAGAGAGCTGGCTAGATCCTCGGGCTCAGCGGATACTGATCAGTGGCTCCATGTCTAGTGCTCCAAGGGTCGGTTCTGGGGCTGGTTTTGTTCAATATCTTCATTAATGATCTGGAAGATGGCGTGGACTGCACCCTCAGCAAGTTTGCAGATGACACTAAACTGGGAGGAGTAGTAGATATGCTGGAGGGTAGGGATAGGATACAGAGGGACCTAGACAAATTAGAGGATTGGGCCTAAAGAAATCTGATGAGGTTCAACAAGGACAAGTGCAGAGTCCTGCACATAGGACAGAAGAATCCCATGCACTGCTACAGACTAGGGACCGAGTGGCTAGGCAGCAGTTCTGCAGAAAAGGACCTAGGGGTTACAGTGGACGAGAAGCTGGATATGAGTCGACAGCGTGCCCTTGTTGCCCAGAAGGCTGACAGCATTTTGGGCTGTATAAGCAGGGGCATTGCCAGCAGATCGAGGGAGGTGATCATTCCCCTCTATTCAACATTGGTGAGGCCTCATCTGCAGTACTGTGTCCAGTTTTGGCCCCCACGCTACAAGAAGGATGTGGAAAAATTGGAAAGAGTCCAGCGGAGGGCAACAAAAATGATTAGGGGCTGGAGCACATGACATGTGGAGAGGCTGAGGGGACTGGAATTGTTTAGTCTGCAGAAGCGAAAATGGGGTGGGGGATTTGATAACTGCTTTCAACTGCCTGGAAAGGGGTTCCAAAGTGGAAGGATCTAAACTGTTCTCAGTGGTGGTAGATTACAGAACAAGGATGGACTAAATGACCTCCTGAGGTTCCTTCCAACCTTGATATTCTATATCATTGTGACATGTTGGAGAGGCTCATGGGTGGGGGGGCCGATGACAGGTTCCATAGGGCCAGGGGGAGCACTCTCCCTCAGGGCACTTGCAAGTATTTCTATGAAGTGAGACATTTTGGAGCCCTTCTGAAGGCCTGGTGTCCCAAGCCCAGAGTGCTGACCGTTACCGCCTTGGAAGGCGTGTCGTGAATGAGGCAGGTAGACTGCAGGAAGAAAAAGAAGGGTGCCATGGTGATGACAATTCAGTGCTGCACTGGAGAACTGGGTCCTCCCCACTCCCCCCCCCCCCCCCCCGACACAGAGTTCCTTTGTGATGCTGGGCAAGTCACTTAGCCCAGACTTTTACAGGTGCTCACCAGTTGTGTGTTCCTCATTTTCTGAGGGCCTGACATGAGACCTGGGACCTGCTTTGCAGAAGTGTTGAGCACTCACAGCTGCAACTGAAGTCAATGGGAGTTGTGCTGTGCAAATAGAAAGTGCAATAGAATGCTGCGTACTCTGAAAAACCAGGTCTTTGGGTGTACAATCTGCAGTACCTAAGTTAGTGGATACTTTTGGCCTTAATCTCATGGGCCTCAGTGTCCCACCTGTACAATGGGTATGGTAGTACGCCATCCTATGGCACGGGTGTTGGGAAAGGAAATTTGTTAATGTTTGTAATGCAGTCTGCTACTCTCATGATAGCACCATAGGAAAGCCCAGGAAGAAATTCATCATTTTGTTTGCAGAGCAGGGTTTGCATAGTGGGCAATAAATAAAACCGAGGCCACATGTTGAATACCAACGAGAAAACAAACTGTTGAGCTTGTTTGGTGATCACAGTCCATCCTATGCACTGAATGAGGCAGGGATCCCATGGAAAAAAGTGTAGGTGATCCTGTGACTAAAGACTGGGACACTGGCTTAGGATGTGGGGACCCAGGTTTAATTCCCTCCTCTGCCATGAACTTCCTATGTGACCTTTTGGATAGGTTGCTTAGCCTCTCAGTTTGCTGTGCCACAAAGCATGGACAATAATGCTTCCCTACCTTCCTGAAATATTATGAGAATAAAGACATTTTGCAGTACTTTGAGATTCACGGATGAAAAGTGATACAAGAAATAGGTATTGTGCAGCCATAATAATGAGCTTTTTTTAAACGTACCTTTTGTGTGTAATTACACAGCACTCTCCTAGCATCTCCCTACAAATGAATCTAATGAATGAAGTTTTCAAACTATAATGCAGAGTAACTGCTCTTCCATTATCTATGGATTTATGTGGTGTCCCTTCATTCAGTTGATGGTTGTCCTCACTAGGTATCTGTGCTGGAAGAAGCTCTGACATGGCCTTTGTCAATTCATGAACGTTTCAGAGTCATTTCCCATTTCCACCAGAGCTCATGCACTGCAGTTATGTGGTTGGACTCCTTGATCTTCCCTTGAGGACATTTGTTCCTTAGTTGTTCTTCGGAGGTAACTCTTGGGGTGGTAAAATTGTCCTTGGCACTACTCTTTGCCCTCTATCTCTCGTCTCTACCATTTCTTGCCAGTGGTTGTCTTCCTGGCCCAGTAATTTAGGGGTTCGGAAGTCTAAACTGTTTGAAGGGTGGGAGTTGCATGGGGAGGGGAGAGAAGTCACATGGCATGGGGGGGAAGGGGCACGAAAGGTTCAGATAAGCTGCAGAAAGGGGCGGCTCCAGGCCCCAGCATGCCAAGTGCGTGCTTGGGGCGGCAAGCAGTGGGGGGCGCTCTGCTGGTGCCGCGACGGTGGCAGGCAGGCTGCCCTCGGCCGCTTGCCTGTGGAGAGTCCGCTGATCCCACGGCTTCGGTGGACCTCCTGCAGACGTGCCTGCGGAGGGTCCACTGGTCCCGCGGCTTTGGAGGACCTCCCGCAGGCACGCCTGCGGGAGGTCCGCTGAAGCTACGGGGCCAGCGGACCCTGCGCAAGCAAACCACAGGAGGCAGCCTGCCTGTTGTGCTTGGGGCAGCAAAATCCCTAGAGCCGCCTCTGGCTGCAGATAAACATTTAAATGTTGGGGTGATTCTCTGACTCCCACTCAACTTCAGCCCTTCTGGGGATCACCAGTTCTGTGTAGGATCCAGCCCCCGTCATGCTCGTTCAGGGGAGCTGTTGAGCTCTGAGTGTTCATGCCAGTACATCAGTGTTGCTGGTCAGGAGCCTAGCACTGGTGGTTCTGTTTGTTCTTCCTGACCTCTCAGGCTTACTCTCATGCTTCGCTGCTGGTTGGTAGGCATCTATGAGAGTGCTGCTCTACCATAGGTGCTGGAACGAAAGGTGCGGGGGCGGGGGTGCTGCAGCACTCCCTGGCTTGAAATGGTTTCTATTCTATACAGGGTTTGCAGTTTGGTTCAATGGTTCTGAGCACCCCTTTATCAAAATTGTTCCAGCACCCACGTGCTCCACGTGTTTTCCCTGCCACTAGGATTGCATGTGAAACCTTAAAGTCAGTGATGAACCACAAACCAGTCCTGAGGCTTTGGCCCAAGACTGGCTGCAGGTGCTGCTGGGAGCTGGTGGACCCATCTGAAATGAGTGGGAAGCCAAGAGGGGCCTGAAGCGCTGTGTTCATATCTGGGCCAGATGCCCCACTCACATGCAGGAGACTTCAGCCTCACGCCCAGGACAAGGGAGTCAGCTGAATATTGCTTTGCAGTCCCAGAACCTCCTGCCTCCTACCGTCGGCCCATCTACCCAGCCACTGTCTCTCCCTTTTGCCAGCAAGATCTTGTCCCAGAAAGTGCCCCAGGGGCAGGACTCTCCTGTGGGGTGGCTGATCTGCAGGCATTGGTAGGCATGATGTATGCTCCAGCTGCCCGAGCATGGCTAACTTAGCAGTGCAGGCATGGACAGGACTGGCTCCACTCAGCAGGGGAACCAGAACGTTTTTTAATTATACATCAAGATGCTTGACAGTTCCCTTTCTCATTTCGTTTGCTCTGTCTGTTGGGTTTTTCTCTTTTCTTTGTTCTAGGTTTCTTGTTTCCATGTCACTCATCTTGTTGGTAATGATCTTACCCTTTCTTACTGTTTCCTTCCCTCTCCCATCCCCCTATTCTTCCGTAACTCTCTGGTCTCTGTCAGTTTGGATTCCTGCTTTTCATGTAATCCCCTTGGAATCCAAGTCCCTTCCTGTGCATGCAGAAGGCAATTAGAATAGGAGCTGTCTTACATGCCATTTTTAATTTTTTCTCCTTCAAATAACTGGTGCACCCTGATGCTCGGGAAGACAACAGCCTGGCAGCTCTACGTGGGGCTGGATGCTGTGCAAGCTTCCCTCAAATGGCTCAGCCAATACGCTTGAATCCTGAGCTGCAATACACCCAGTTACTTGCGTCCTTAGTCCTGTCCCAGCCTCATCACAGCACCTTAATCTTCACCTCCAGGAATTCCCTGTGGTTCTGATCCAGCATCTCCACGTGGCTCGCTCCCAACCCACAGTGCCGATCTCAAGACACGCCCTGAGCAGAGGTTGTCAAATGTGCCAAGTTGGTTGGTTGAGCTGAGACCACTGGACTCATTTCATTTGTGAATGAAGCCAGAGTGGAACCCAACTGAGTAAAGAGAGTGCAACAGCACCCCAATGTTTAAATGTTTATCTGCAGCTTACCTTCCATCAAACTTCCATTGCTGCTTTTTCAGTGAGGGTCCTCTGCAGTCTTCCAGCATGGCAGGATGCCACCCCCCTGGTGCCCCAGGGCAGATGAGGAGCAAGGGCTAGCAGGCATTTCTCCATACCTCCCTCCCCTTGGGCAGTGAGATTGGGGGATGCTTTCTGAGCAGCCACCTGTACTGCAAATATCACATGCCTGTGGGGGGTGTCTGGTGCTGAACTGTGACTTCGGAGATCTGGATTGCAGTCCAGCTCCATAACAGACTCCCTTGGGCAAGTCACCTCATCTCACTGTACCTTGGTTCCCCATCTATAAACTAGGGAGAACAATGGAGTGCCCAGCATAACAGGGCCCCATACTGCTGCCAATGATACCAGCCCTTTGTCTGTTAAGAGAGTGCAGAGTAGGGACAGTCACTATGTGCCATGCCTGTGGGTGGAACTGGAATGTGTCGGATCATTCTGATAGTCCTTTTATGTCCGGAAGGCTCAGCCTTGCTCTCCTCTGAGCACCGTGGTCCAATGACACCATGGCCCAAGAGCCGCTGCTTTATCCTTCACTTGGGAACCAAGGCTTTCAAGGGGACAAAAGCAAGGTCATCCTGCTTAGCACTTACAGCCCGCCATGCATCCTGCTTTCCAAGCCTTGCCCAGTCACTGGGGATTCCCTTCTGCCCTGGCACTAACTCAGTAACCATTGAGCACAAGTTGGCCTATACAATATCCTTGTTTGCTCTCTGGACTAGGCACCTTCTGGTACCATCCTTTGGGTGCCTGGGGCCTGCTACTAATTCTGCATATTCACCGCCTTTGTTGGGAAACTGACACCATGTGAAGTTTAGTTGGTGAGTGGAATCCTAACGATGCATTGGCTGTAATAACCCTCATTTTTAATAACCACCGGAGGCTATCAGGCAACCTTGCAGACAACTGGATGGTGCCTAGGGGAATATCACAAAGGAGCTGCCAATCAGCAACACTGACTTGCCTCCCTGGGAAAAGCAGGACTGAAAGGAAACTAAAGGGACCAAAGAGAAGAAACAGCCTTGCAATACACATGCCAAATTGCCTCCTGCTTGAAGTTTTTAAGGAGTCTCTCTAAGAGGGAAAACGAGTCACTTTTGTTGGTCTCTGGCCAGTGCCATTTTATACCTATGCATAGAAGATTTCTGATGCTAGGAGGTCTCCTCTTGTGACATCAGAACCACACTGCTGTAGAGGACTCTGCCACCTGGCCTTCCTTCACTGCTGTGCTGCTGGGTTCTCTTTAGCACGTTCTCTGGGTTGCGTCATCCCTGCATAGTCTAGAACCTCCAGAAGCTCCCACTGAAGTGAATGAGAGCTGGGGTGGCTCAGTACTCATGAGGCTAGGTTTGCACTTCCAGTGGTTTCTAGAATACAGACACCACGTGCCCAGTTAGCATGGGTGTAAATAGCATGTAACATGTTCAGACATGGCTCAGGTCAGTAGAGCAAAGTGTCCTATGTGCCTGAACTCTCAGGTATATACAGGACTCTCTACACGCCCAAGCTGTGCCTCCTGCATCTATGCTGATATTTTTAGCAGTGTGTTGTCCCGCTGCAGTGAAAGGCTCCAGCAGTGGGGAAAGGAGCTGCCGGAGCTTTTCCCTGCTGTCTCTCGCCAACCAGAACCTTTCCCTGTTGCTGGAACCATTCACTGTAGCATGTAGCTATGCACCATAGTGCCAAGTGTGGATGCAACCTGCCTTTCATTGCAGCATGTAAGTACATAAGTCAATGTGTAGAGTCGAGGCACTACACAAATGTAGACAGCCTGCATGTCAGACCCTAATTTAGGTGCTGAAACATGGATTGATGAGCCTCAATGTAATGCCTGTTTTTTAAAAAAAATCTATGGGACATTTTCCAACTGGATTTAAGATTTGGAGTCTCAAAAACAGGGGTTCTCACAAGCACCCAGATACCTAGGGAGAGGAGTACCAACTTCACTCTGTAACACCGCCCACCCCCTCCCCAGTGCATGGGCTATTACAAGATTTCCAGGAACATAGTGCATCAATCCTTTGCCCTGGGACAAATGTCCACCTCTAAGAGTAAGTTGTTTTCTGGATCTGTATTTGATAGTGACTCAGACATGTCTAAGCTGTATTTATTTACATTTGTTTACCAGAATGATTTAAGTCCTCACCAGACACTCTAAGCATGTGAGCAATTCTGGTGAAGGCAATGGGACTACTCAGGTGGATAAAGATGACCCTATCTGGAAATGTTTTCAGGATCGGGGCTTTATAATGTTCTTCACTGTCATGCCCTTAAAAACATGTTGTCTACTTAATTTGTCATCCCTGGCTTTGTCACAGTAGCTTGTGAGTTCCAGGGTTGGTGTCTTGCCCAATGTTACACAAAGGAAATGAAATGCAAAGAGTCATTTTTCAAAATGATTTCAAAATTCATCATGTTCCCCCAAGTAAACTGATGGGTAGAAATGGGGAATAAAGCTTTACCAGCAGAGCGCTGGGAAATACATCATCAGTATTGACACTTGTAAGTACCATGCAATGGTGAGATTTGGGCTCCCAGTTCTGTTGGCTGTTCCCTTTC
Source organism: Chelonoidis abingdonii (assembly GCF_003597395.2). Taxonomy (NCBI): domain Eukaryota; kingdom Metazoa; phylum Chordata; order Testudines; family Testudinidae; genus Chelonoidis; species Chelonoidis abingdonii. The sequence goes on from NC_133776.1 coordinate 55,692,450, forward strand.
ATGTGTCAAGAGAAAACCATGCACTGAGGCCTGCTAGCCAGTATCTGTGCTCTTCGGCAGGGACACCGGAACTTATAAGCTCTTCAGAAGCACCCATTGAAACCATGACAGTGTGTGTGAGAGTGCATGTCCAGTGAGGCTCTCAATTCCCAGCTGTCGGCAGGTAACACAGGCAGATATATTTGAAAATGCATCCCGCTGAAAGCCAGCCATTTGTTTTCATGTGTGTGTTTGGGGCCAGAGGCTGTGGTAGAAGACGACACGAAGATGGCACCCTCCCAATACTGAGCTGCCAGGGGACTGGAGCAGCCCCAGGTGACTTTGACAGCAGTGGGGGCCTGTCTGAGTTGTGGTAGCCTAATATTCCTGGAAAAATTTGCAGATGACACAAAACTACTCAAGATAGTTAAGTCCCAGACAGACTTCAAAGAGCTACAAAGGGATCTCAGAAAACTGGACAACAAAATGGCAGATGAAATTCAATGTTGATAAATGCAAAGTAATGCACATGGGAAAATATCCCAACTATACATATAAAATGATGGGGTCTAAGTTGGCTGTTAACACTCATGACAGAGACCTTGGAGCCATTGAGTGGATGTTTTCAGAGAAAACACAATGTGCAGCGGCAGTCTAAAAAGCAAACAGAATGTTGGGAATCATTAAGAAAGGGATAGATAATACAGAAAATATCATATTGCCTCTATATAAATGCATGGTACACCCACATCTTGAACACTGCATGCAGATGTGGTCACCCCATCTCTGAAAAGATACATTGGCATTGGAAAAGGTTCAGAAAAGAGCAACAAAAATGATTAGGGGTATGGAACAGCTTCCATATGAGGAGAGATCAATAAGACTGGGACTTTTCAGCTTGGAAAAGAAGCAATATGGTAGAAGTCTATAAAATCATGACTGGTGTGGAGAAAGTGAATAAGGAAGTGTTGTTTACTCCTGCTCTTAACACAGGAGGTAGGATTATCAAATGAAATTAATAGGCAGCAGGTTTAAAACACACACAAAAGGAAGTATTTCTTCATACGACGCACAGTCAACCTGTGGAGCTCCTTGCCAGATGTTGTGAAAGCTAAGACACTAACAGGGTTCAAAAAAGAACTCGATAAGTTCCTGGAGAATAGGTTCATCAAGAGTTATTAGTAGAGCCCTACCAATTTCACGGTCATGAAAAACGTGTCACAGACTGAAATCAGCCTTTCCCTATGAAATCTGATCTTCACATGCTGCTGGGAGCCTGGGGCTCCCTGCACTCACCAGCAGCAGTAAGTAGAGCAACCCGGCCCCAACCTGCTCTGCTCCCCTGGCTCCCAGCCGCGCCGCCAGCGAGTGCTGGGGGGGCGGTTCTCCCCCAAGCCTGGGAGCCAGGGGAGCAGGGCAGACTGGGGCCAGGTCACTCCACTTCCCGTAGGATGTGGCCAGTCTTGTTCCTCCCCCTTCCCCCCGCAGAGACCTGGGGCCAGCTTTCTCCACACAGGGCACAAAAACGGCTCTGAGTCTGGGCTCAGGGCTGAACCCCCCATGACCAAGACTCAAAGTGACCTGTTTGGGGCTGCTTCTAGAGCTGGGACACCCATTTTTCTTGGGAGCCCCAAAATTGGCTGGGGACCCCTGCCTAAATCTGCTACTGGCCTGGGCTAGCAGCCAGGAGCCCCGAGCACCTACCCACCTCCAGGACCCTCCTCTAGCTGAGCCCTGAAGGCAGCACAGAAGTGTATTTGCATGCATGGGGTCGGGGGGCACGGAACCAGGAGTCCACAATGGACTGCATAGATTGTCTTCTTCCTGGCCGAGTTGACTGCTAAAGGATAGAGATAGTCAAAGCACCTGTCTAAGGGTTTTTCCCCCTCAGCATCTCTCAGATTTAGGGTGAGGGAGGTACAGGTGAAAAACGACTGGTAAGAAACAAAGCCCAAAAGAAATAAGCTTGGGAAAGCGCAGCTTCAGTGGCAGGTATCCCACCGATGTGGCTGGGAGTTGGGGTAGGCCCCGGGCACAGAGGGACATCCTGTTGAGGGCTCTTGGCCATGCATCAGGCAACCAGGCACTCAGAGCGCCTGGACGCTGCTCTCCCTGCTGCTTGGGAGGAGGCACCGGTGAAAGTGTGTGACAGTGTTTGCTTAGGGTAAGCCCAAAACTGGGGAATATTCCCCTCCAGTCGTGCTGCTCCATCACCTGGGTATCTCCCTGGACTCCATTACTGTGTGACTCTCCCACCCAGGAGTGGCAGAGGGTCCCTAGAAGTGAGGGGGCCACTGGTGCCTGAATTGTGGCCCTTCCCCCTCCGCCAGTCACTTGCCCTTATGGCTGGTAAAAAATGTGGGGGGGCATAGCCCCTCAGCCCACCTACTTGGCACCCCTGCTCCCACCATGTGTGTTGTTTTTTCTCCCCACCATTTCAGTCCTTATTTCCTCCCCCCTGCCATGTCCCACATCATCCCAGTCTACCTTCCTGTGCTGTGACTTGAGGCTAGACTCACACAGGTACTTTGGTGTGGCCACGCCAAACTTTAGGCACCTGGGAAATGCCTGGGAGCTGCCGCTCTGGGGTGCGTGTGTGCTAAATCCTGCCCCTCTCTCGGAGACAGACGCCTGAATCCCAGCTGCAGGGGGCACCACCTTCTGCTTGGGGTGTTCAGCAGCCAACCCTCTCTTGGCCTATGCCTGATTTCCAAGTGCTCCCCTGTTCTTCAGCCCAGTTGTTAGGGTACTGTGGGACCCCCAGGCCAAGTCCCCCTGCCTACTATGGGGAAGAGAGACTGGCAGAGCCTGGCCACCTCTCAGGAGGGTGCTTGACACTGAGTTCTGGCTTCTTCCACCATGGGACTCGCTCAGTCACTCCTTGGGGATAGTGAAGGGCGGAGAGCCAGTAGGAGAGTGACTGTGTGACCTGGGGTTCAGAGCCAGCATCCAGCCCCCTGCTCCAGTGACTGCATTATTGGGACAGCTTCTGCAGGAGAGCTTCAGGGAGTGGGAATGAGGGGGGGCAGCATTGCTGCTGCATTAACATACCCTTCCTGCCAGCCCCTTTAGCACAATGGCCATTGGCTGAGGGGCTGATTGAGTCCCCCGGAGCCTTTCTGTTCACTCCGGTGGGCTCTGGATTAGCCCACCCATGGCTCCAATCCTTGCAAAGCTAAGAACTCACTGGGAGAGAACTCTCCAGGAGAAACAGCAGTGCCTAGGAGGAAGATTTAGGGTATTCTCAGGGACCTGTGGTCTGCCTGCAGCTTTCAGAAGCAGCTAATAACAATGTTCTGGGCTCGGGGTCTCATAAGTCCGTGCATGGCTCTGATGACATAATGCTTTTGGAGTGTCACCACTCCAGTGCCTTGTCCCTTGAGGTCCAGGGAGGTGGTGGAATTCTGCATCGAGATGGACCTCTCCACTCCAGTGTGAAATAGTCTCTCACACTAAACCCTCAGCGGATAGGCGTTTAATTCAGTTCCCCCCAAGCAAGAGGCCCCACTGCTTGGTCAGCGTGAGGAATGGCACGCTAGACCCCACCCTTAGGTACAACAGTCCGGGAGATATCCACCCTCCTCTCTGAATGCTTCCTGCCATGCATAGAGCTCGCCCAGAGGAGCAGAGACACTGTTATGAAGAAAACACCGTATTAAGGGAACAATGAATGTAGCAATATTTCAGTGACTTTTCACAAGTTATTTTAAGGCTGGCCTTTCTCTGAGGAGATGCTGAACAGGATGCCAGGGCATGGGCTCAGAATATAAATGACATGGTTAATGTTTACTGAGTGGTGGCTGGATTTCTCAGACAGTGTCTGTGGGTAGCTCAGTGCAGCTCAGGTTCTTCCTGCCATTCCCCCATAATCAATCTGTGTTTGAAATGCACATACAGATCTTGGACCGGATTCTCATTCACGCTATGGCCCCTTCCCACGGCTCTGCCAATGCCAAGGGGCTTTAGTGTAGATGGGACTCTGGCTCTATGGCTTCAGCATTCATATGGTCCTGCAGAGCTTTCGCTGTTCAGCACAGACAGCCAGGGCATGTCCGTGGGATCAGTGCCTGGGGCAGATCCTCAGCCTCATGCAGGTCTCCTGCCTGATGGCATGTCATAGCAGTGGTGAGTTGGGACCTCTGGGGTTACTCCAGGGTTACTGGAACAACGTGTATAGTGGGGGTACTGAGAGCCACTGAACCAAACTGTAACCCTGTATATAATGGAGGCTACTTCATGCCACCTCCAGCACCCCTAGTTCCAGCACCTATGCCACTACCCAGATGTCCCTCTCTGGGGACTTGCTGCAGAAAAGGCTCCAAAGATGGGGCAGGTGAGACAGGAGCAGGGGACTGGCCCCTCCCCATGGCTGCATCTTCAGTGAGCCCCATCATGTCCCAGCAGACTTGCAGCTAGAAATCATGGCTGCCCCTCTGCTTTGGCGCTCCAGCTGCTGCAGAGCTACAACTAGGAGAGCCGGGGAGGCAGGGGCCATCTTGGACCATTCCTGCTTCTGCAGATCTAGGCCTCCCTGGATCTCCAAGGTTGGGAGTCATCACCTGCCCACCACTTCGCAGCCACCCCAGCACCTTGCTGAGCAGTCCTGTCCATTGGCACCCTCCAATGTGCTCCTCTTGGGGAGGGGGCAGCCTGGAGGAGCCTGTGATCTCAACAGCTCTAAGCAGTCCCAGCGGAAGTGAGCTGCGCTTCGTTCGACACGTGTCATTACAGGTTCTACTCTCGGTGCAACGCACAGACCCCAGCCTTGCCTGTGGGTGATCTGCGCTCGAAGGCCACTGTTTAAAGACACTCGAATGTGTCTGATGCTGAACTGACTTCTGATATGGTGAATAGGGCTGGTGTTGATAGGCCACAGCCAGGCTGAAGCCATTTTAAAAATAGATTTCCTAACCTACAATGGCTTTTGTTTTTAATGGCCTAAATGGCCTGTTAAACCATGTCACAATCTGGCTTAGTGGGATCCTTGTTGAAACACAGTTTTCAAATTGAGCTTCCCTGTAAATGTAAGTGGGGCCTGAGTCATGTGTCAATGCAGGGCATTGAACTGGGCTAGCTGAACATCTGCTTCCATCCCATTCCCTGCTAGGTGTCAGATCACCACTTGCTGTGAATTGACCCATTTTCGGCAGAGTCAACAGAGCTATGCTCATTCACACCAGCTTAGGGTCAGTTCTGTAGAGCCCTGTATTTGGAAGACAGGATGGGAGGAATGCTTGAGACCTGATTCTTCTTTCGCTTACACTGGTTCTAGTCTGATGCCCCTCTGTTGACTCAGTGGTTCCACTGAAGCCATCATGGTGAAAGCAAGAGAACAATTAAACCCTTGAGATAACCCATGGCCTGATTCTGCTCTCTCTAAAATCCAGTGTAAAGCAGAGGCTAGCCCGCAGAAATCCGTGCAGTCCATCAGGGTAATAGCAATATGACAGGAGGATCCGGCCTTGTGAGGATGGGTACGCAGCAGAACAGCAATAGTGCTGCACCGATTTATACCAGTTGAGAATCTGGCCCGAGGATCCTGCATCGCAAAATACACTTTGTTCCTTTATTTGGATAAGTGCCGCTGAGTTTGAATTATTGATGCTAATACTTCCTAGTACACCAGTAAATGTATATGCTGTAATAGTAAGGAAGTCTTAATAACACAGCACTAGAGCTCCCTGCTCGTAAACCTGTGCAGAGAAGAGCTTGAGTCTGCTGTGATTTGTGTGTAGCTGACTGTGTGTGGATTTGCAATGGGATAATTAGAACCAACCTCATTGAGTTGTAGATAAAACATTGTATGTTCCACGAGGGCGGGAGGGGATTCCTGTCACTCCCACTCTGCGCCAGATTTACAGGGTCAAGGATCCTGCTCAGAGTGCTCCCTCCACCTCCCACCAAGACCCACAGATTCCGAGGCCAGAAGGGACCATTGTGATCATCTAGTCTGACCTCCAGTGTAACACAGGCCAGAGAACCGCCCCACAATAATTCCCAGAGCAGGTCTTTTCTAGAGAAACATCTATCCTAGATTTAAAGATGGTCAGTGATGGAGAATCCACCATGGCCTTTGGTAAATTATTCCAATGGTTAATTACCCTCCCTGTTAGAAGTTTACACCGTATTTCCAGTCTGAATCCATCCAGCTTCACCTTTCTCTGCAGGACTGAAAGCCATTGTCAAATATTTGTTCTCTGTGTGGGTACTTGTGGTCAATGTTTCAGGGTTACTTGCACCTTCGATCCTCCCTACCCCTGCTCTCTCCCCCAGCTGTCACCACTCTCAGGCAAAGACCTATCTCTCCCTCCAGACTGGCATTTAGGTTTGGAGTCTGCCTGGACCTCACTGTGGTTTCCCCAGCAGGTCTGATCAGGGTCCAGTCACTGTGGTGCACCTTTCCCCAGGTACCATCCAGCCATCACATTGCAAAGCACCTTTATTTTTAGGGTAAAAGTGTTCCAGAGAAAACGTAACCAGTCCATGCACCTGCTGAAAGCTTATACAAGGGCACCTTATCAGGCCTGAGCAGACCAGAGTGTCCCTAACTCTTTTGCAAAGGGGCCTGAGACATTGCACTCTATATGATTTTATAAAAATATGTTAATGTAACTGGAATGTCCTTCATGCAAAAGGTCTCTTGTAAGTTATCATTACAAAGCTTATAATCTACTGAGTGTGATCATCCTTTTTGTATGAATGTATCATTGTATCTGAAACTAGAAATATGAAATATAACTCTGAGGGCCTAATGTAATTATGCAAAGTGTGGGCCATTAATGGTGGTTTGGAATCTTGATGACTCCCATTAACCAGGATAACTGACTGCAGATGGCTCTGTTTTATCTGTAAGTCTTCCTGTATATGTGTGTTCTGGCATAATAAAGTCTTGCAGTGACATGTGATCATGTCGCCTGAACTGGAATCCATCTTTAACCTGGTGCTCTTCCATTTAGAACGGGGTGGGGTGGGGCTGGCGGGGAGGGAGGAGGAACCCAGAGGGACAAATGATTTTCGTGCCTTATGCAAAAGATATATAAAAGTGGGTAAAACAAAAAAAAAAAGTGGCAGCCATCATGAGGAATCCCCTAGCTACCACCTGAGCTGGAACAAGGGCTGTACCAGGGGAAAGGATTGTGCCCAGACTAGGAAGATGTCCAGTCTGTGAAAGAAACATAATGAAACATCTTTGAGGGTGAGATCTATCTGTATTCAGTTTCTTACAGTATTATACATAGACTTGCGTGTTTTGTTTTATTTTGCTTGGTAATTCACTTTGTTCTGTCTGTTATTACTTGGAACCACTTAAATCCTATTTTCTGTATTTAATAAAATCACTTTTTACTGATTAATTAACCCAGAGTATGTATTAATACCTGAGGAGGGGGCAAACAGCTGTGCATATCTCTGTCAGTGTTATAGAGGGCAAACAATTCATAAACTTTATACAGGGTAAAAAGAATTTATTTGGGATTAGACCCCATTGGATGATGGGCATCTGAGTGTTTAAAAACAAAAACACTTCTGTAAGCTGCTTCCAGTTAAGTCTGCAGCTTTGGGGCAAGTAATTCAAACTCTGGGTCTGTGTTGGAGCAGATGGGAGTGTCTGGCTCAGCAAGACAGAGTGCTGGAGGCCTGAGCTGGCAGGGAAAGCAGGGGCAGAAGTAGTCTTGGCACACTGGTTGGCAGTTCCCAAGGGTGTTTCTGTAATTCAACCCATCACAGGTCCTGTCTCTTTGCTGGATCAGAAAGACGCCATGTCAGTTTGAACACAACCTTTTTATAGCAAAAGCCTTTTCTTTGTCTGGTCTGAGGAAAAACCCAGTTTGACCCAGTATCTGCAGGGTTGCTCTGCCTGTTGAAGTGTTAGCAGCCTGAGAGGCTCACTTTAATCACCACTCACTGGTGATGGTTCCTGGGGAAGCTGCGGTAACTTCCCCCCCATGGAGTTGCATACAATCCTGGCCCGTGGTGATGTGTAAACGATTCACACGCTTAACACACAAGGGCCCAGAGATATCATATGTAATGGCAATATCTGTTACACTTACAAACCGTGGTCAAATCGCCCTTGAACCATCTCCATGTCATGCTAAATACACAGAGTGCGTTCCTTGAGTCTATTGCTGTAAGGCAGGTTTTCCAACCCTTTGATCAGTCTCAGGGCTCTGCTCTGAGCCCTCTCCAGTGTATCAACATCCGCTTTGAACTGCGGACATCAGAACTGGGCACAGCATTCCAGCAGGGGTCGCACCAGTGCCGGGGAGGTAAAATAACCTCTCTGCTCCCACTCAGGATTCCCCTGATTCTCACCTCCCTGGAGTACTTGCTTGTGTTTGGAAGGGGATTTGCGATGGTTGAAGTGAACACGGTCAACCTGTTTAGTCCCTGCAGGTATATTCTTGGGAAAGGACCGTAAATCTCCTGCAGCATCACTGGAGGGGGCCATTTGTTTATAATAATCATTTATTGTCAGCATTACTAAGAGGCCTTGGTGTCTCAAGGGGGCGGGTGGTGGGCTGTGATGGAATTTATGTCTAGGGGTATGTCTACACTATGGGATTATTCCGATTTTACATAAACCGGTTTTATAAAACAGATTGTATAAAGTCGAGTGCACGCGGCCACAGTAAGCACATTAATTCGGCGGTGTGCGTCCATGGTCCGAGGCTAGCATCGATTTCCAGATTGTTGCACTGTGGGTAGCTGCTCCGTAGCTATCCCATAGTTCCCGCAGTCTCCCCTGCCCCTTAGAGTTCTGGGTTGAGAGCCCAGTGGCTGATGGGGCAAAAATCATTGTCGCGGGTGATTCTGGATAAATGTCGTCGGTCTTTCCTTCCCCCAGGAAAGCAACGGCAGACAATCATTTTGCTCCCTTTTTCCCTGGATTGCCCTGGCAGACGCCGTAGCACGGCAACCATGGAGCCCGTTCAGCATTTTTTTTACAGTCACCGTATGTGTACTGGATGCCACGGACAGAGGCGATACTCCAGCGCTACACAGCAGCATTCATTTGCTTTTGCATGATAGCAGAGACGGTTATTCAGTCGTTCTGTACCGTCTGCTGCTGCGCGTAAATTTGCAATGAGATGGCGGGTATCTGTCCCTCTGTACTGTCTGCTGCATCAGGTGCTCCTGGCTGATATCGGCCAGGGGTGTGCAAAAGCAAAACTGGGAATGACTCCCCGAGTCAATTCCTCCTTTATGTCAAGTTCAGAGGGTAGCTGTTTAGTCTGGATCTTGTAAAAGCAGCAGAGAATCCTGTGGCACCTTATAGACTAACAGACGTTTTGGGCGTGAGCTTTCGTGGATGAATACCCACTTCGTCAGACGCAGGGGGTATTCACCCACGAAAAGCTCACGCTCCAAACGTCTGTTAGTCTATATAAGGTGCCACAGGATTCTCTGCTGCTTTTTTCTCCTTCATGGTTTCTAAAAATAGTCAGTCCTGCTAGAATATGGGGCAAGTGTACTAGAGAACCAGTGTATTAGAGAGCACAGGTGCTCTGTGTCAGATCCCGCAGAATGATGAGCTACATGCCATCACGGGGGTGCCCCTGACACAACCCCACACGTTGCTCCCTCCTCCCCAACCTTCCTGGGCTACCGTGGCAAGTGTCCCCCCCATTTGTGTCGTGAAGTATAAAGAATGCCGGAATAAGAAACACTGAGTTTTTAGCGAGATAAAATGAGGGGGAGGCAGCTCCCGGTGCTATGACAGTCCAAGCAGGACATTAAGCGGTGCGGGGGAGAGAAGCCCCGCATACCGCTGCTATGACAGTCTAGGCAGGACAGAATCTTTTCTTTACACAAGAAAGGGAGGGGGCTGATGAGCTCAGCCCCAGTTGCTAAGATGAGACGGTTACCAGCCATCTGTACCATCTACTGGGAATGACACAGGTCATTCCTATTTTTACTGAGGCGCCCGGCCAGCCTCACCTGAAGCCGCCAGGAGCACTCATGGGTGATAACAAGGATGTTACCAGTCCTACTGCACCATCTGCCACCAGAGGGGAGAGGAGCGAATACTGCCGCTTCACTGCTGCAGCATCGCGTCTACCAGCAGCATTCAGTAGACATAGGGTGACATTGAAAGAAGTCAGAAACGATTTCTTTCCCTTTTCTTTCATGTGGTTGGGTGGAGGGAGTAAATTGAGGAGCTATTCCTGAACCACACCGGACAATGTGTTTGAACCTACAGCGCTTGGGAGCTCAGCCAAGAATGCAAATACTTTTCAGAGACTGCTGTGGACTGTAGGATAGCTGGAGTCCTCAGTACGCCCCTCCCTCCTGAGCATCAGTTTGAGTCTCTGGCTTCCCGTTACGCTTGTCACGCAGCACTGTGTAGCCTGGAGATTTTTTTTTCAAACGCTTGGCATTTCATCTTCTGTAACTGCGGAGCTCTGATAGAACAGATTTATTTCCCCATACAGCGATCAGATCCAGTATCTCCCTTCCCGTACGGTCCATGCTGGAGCTCTTTTTGGATTTGAGACTGCATTGCCACCTGTGCTGATCAGAGCTCCATGCTGGGCAAACAGGAAATGAAAATCTAAATTTCGCGGGGCTTTTCTTGTCTACCTGGCCGCAGCATCCGAGTTCAGATTGCTGTCCAGAGCAGTCACAGTGGTGCACTGTGGGATACCGCCCAGAGGCCAATGCCGTCGATTTGCGGCCACACTAATCCTAATCCGATGTGGTAATACCGATTTCAGCACTCCTTCTCTCGTCGGGGAGGAGTACAGAAACTGATTTAAAGAGCCCTTTATATCGATATAAAGGGCCTTGTAGTGTGGACGGGTACAGCGTTAAATTGGTTTAACGCTGCTAAAATCAGTTTAAACGCGTAGTGTAGACCAAGCCTAGGTCACTGGTTCCGGCAGGCTGACTGCTGGGGAAACTATCACCCCCAGATGGTTGGTTAGTGGCCTATTGGAGATGAGTTGGCCTCATCATTGGCACCACTGTTGGAAGGGTCAGCCCAGAGTCCAAGGATTTAGGCCTCCATTCTGCAAGGTCCTTAAGCCTGTGCCTAACTTTAAGCACATGAGTTTAAATAACTAGGACTTCTCAGGTGTTTAAAGGTGAGCATGTGCTGGGAGGGTCTTGCTGAATCAGGCCCTAGGTGAGGGAGACTCCGAGCTACCTTCGGAGCCCGAGAGGTGTTTGCTAATGAATGGGGATGGAGCATGCCCATGGAATGTGTAGAAGCTCCTGGCACTGCTCCCTGCACTGTACCTGTTTTCAGGGATGTATGACTGACTTGAGTCAACATGGATGTCATGCTTCCAACATGCCTGACAGCTGTTAACATGCACAAGAACAGAATAGGGGAGGTATGCAGATGGGACGGATCTTTAATCAAACTGCAGCTCATTTTGGTTTGTTTCCAGGCTTATTGGAAGACTCAGCAGAGCCTAGAGGCCCCGATCAGGGATCTGAGCCCTGTTGTGCCAGGGGCTATCTAGCCACATAACAGCACTTACGCAGCTGTGTCTATTGATGTGCAGCTGCCTTGGTGCTTCTTAGGTTGCTCGAGCATCTGTTCTATTCCATGTAGGTTCTTGTACCACCTTCATCTTCTAGTCGTGTTGTAAGTAACATGGTCAATATCTGTCGTGCATTTGTTCTCTCCTCCTGTCCCCAGGGGAAGAATGTGTCCAGCTGAGTGATTTGTTTGGGAATGCACACACATTGCTGTGTTTAGAGAAGGCAGGTCAAAGAAAAGCACCTACCACTTGGAGTAGAAGATCCATAATTTCTTCTGTTGGCTTGCGCTGGCCTCCAAGAAAGCACAGTCTGCTGCTTGCTTGATGCTGTCTGGTGCTGAGCATTATTTCTTAGGATCGAGCCCCATACAGGCAGCCCTGCCGCCAACACAGCACTAACTACCTCCTACAATACCCAGCTCATTTGCCCACCCTCTGCTCATGCCAGAGACAAATCTGCACAACCCAGTAGCAAATCTCTCAGAAACATGATTTCCTGTAAGTTGTTAGATCAGGTGGGAAGAGCTTCGCTTGCAGAATGATGACTCTCTACCTGGGCAGAGGTGCAAAACCAGTGTGTTTTTAAAATAAATAATGTAAACTTTTTGGATCCTGGAAGTAAAGTCTGGGTCAGTTCTTAATGGAAATCTTGCCTGGGGATTTTCTATGCTGTTTCCTTCTAGTTTGATTTCCTTTCCTGAACACCTGTGGCTGCCTTGTACCACCGCCCTGCTTTCAAGGAAGCTGACTGCCAGCTTCTGATTGTTCTCTAGCTGCTTCCAGTGCATTAGCAGGAGACTCTCTGCAGCCTTTTCCCAGCAGCTGAGAGCATTGCGTCTGGCCGTGCCCCCAACCTTCACTGAGTGTACAGGAGTGCAGTTCTCCTGGAACTGGCTATGCGCACATCCAGTGCATCCAGATGCAGGCAGGTCTGCTGGGGTAAATGGGGATGGGGCTTGAGCACCTCAGATGGAAGGCAGGAGGTAAGTGCCAGGGTTTAGTAGTATTGATAAATCCCTGCAGCCATCATCCCAATGAGGTCTGCAGGCCCTGCTAGTGCCAGTGCCACTTGAAGCCATTGATTCTAATGGGCTGCCCAAATGGCATAGGTAGAGATGGGCCCCACCTCATCTCTCCATGCCAGTCGCCAGGGCCTGTCTGTTGCAGAGGGATGCACGGATCTTTCCAGGGTGGCCTAACATACTTGCCAAAGAAGTTTGGTGAGTCAGTCAGAATTAGATGGTGTCATCCCCACCCGCTTCCAGGGCACTTGTGGGTGCTAACACTGGACCCTAGCCCTTCATGGAGCCCTGTCTCAGCCTGTGGGGCAGGCAGTCCCCTGCCATATGCCCATCTTGCAGATCTGTACTGCGGGGGAGGCCCAGAAACCACCTCTCCAGTGGTTGAAGCTTTTTGCTTTGGGAATTAACGTTTTCCCTAACTGCCAGGGTGAGTGACAAGTAGCAGCGGAGTGCATTAGTGGGGAGCTAATTCTGTGCACCTATTACCAGCAGCTGGCTTCATATAATTGCGTGCATGTGACTGCTTGCCATCCCTCGGTAGGAAATGTGATACAGTTACAGCATCAATCTATTCCTCGTACTGCATTGCATTTTCTCAGGGTCACAGCATGTATTAACTCCCTACTGCTGTTCCTCAAACAAGGGTTTGAAGAATTAATGCCGCGCGAAGAAAGCCTTACTCTAGAATAAACTCTCCCTCCCGCTGAGAGGCTCCTGTGCTGCCCCCTGAGCAGCTCACCCATTGGTCCATTCCCCCCTTGGAGACTGACTCTGTTTCTGTGCATCACTCCAGTAAAGCCCAATGGGATCTTGCCTTCCACTCTGCAGGATTCTCTCCTCCTTCCTCTCAGTGGTCTTGTGACTAGGGCATCAGACTGGGACACACGAGTTTGGGCTCCCTCTTCTGGCTCTGCCACAAACTCCCTATGTATCCTTGGGGCCAAATTTCCAAAGGGATTTAGGCACCTAAGGATGCAAATAGGCACCTGTTGGATTTTCAGAGGAGTCCAAGGAAGTTAGGTGCCTAACCTGCCAAGGTGCTTTTGTATCTGCATCTTTTGGTAGTTAAAGAGGCAAAGCACTGGAGTGGGACTCGGAGCCATGCAGTCTATTCCTGGCTCTGCCACTGGCCTGCTGGGTGACCTGGGCAAGTCACAGACTCACTCTGTGCCTCGGTTTCTCCATCAGTAAAACGAGGATGATAATACCGACCTGTTTTGTACTGTGCTTTGCGATCCCCTGCAGAAGACTCTAGGTAACAGCTAGCTGGCATTGACTGTAGTTTTTATTATTAACCTTTGAAAATCAAGCCCTTAAATTCTCTGTGCCTCTGTTCCCCCTCTATATAATAGGGTTAATGTATTATTTCTCCCATCTTTTGTCTGGCTTGTCTATTTAGATAGCAAGCTTGTGGGGAGGAAGGGAGGAAACTGCCTCTCATCCCAGTAAATGCGTTATGTACAGTGGAGTCCTCATCGTGGCGGGGGTCATTTGACGCCGTTGTCCCATAAAATAATCTTGTCGTCCCTTCTGCTTTATTCACGCTCTCTGCCACGCTTCTGGAGGTGTCTCCCATCTTCGAAATTTCCCCTTGATTTGAAGTGCACCTAGTTAAGAGGGCTGTGTCTGAGCAAGTGGGGGAAACCTTGTAGTCTGAGCTCTCTGGAGCAGGGCCTGTTTTGGGGTGGGTAGTACAGTGTCCTGAGTGCAGTGCAGCCCCAATCCCTAACTGAGCTCCTGAGCTGCTAACACAATAGATATGGCAATTGCTGTTTGTTCGTTATAATTGGGGGGAGGGGAATCGTTCCCCTTCAATTTTGGGTCTGACACTACCAAATAATAACCACCCACCTTGATCTGAGTATAATGGAGGCAACGCTGGAGGCCTGTGCGAACATTTTAAATGCTGATGGGCTAGGCTGTGGGTGGTGGAGCCGCACTCTCTGCATCCTCACATGCTGCAGGGCCACAGACCTTGCAAAGTCCCTGCAAAGGTAACCTGCTAAATTGTCTCTCATCTCTCTTACCATATCACTCAACCTTCCTGAGAAGGTGCAGGAGCCCCATCCTGGGGTGTGAGGGGGGGTGGTGAATTTTGCTATGAAGTTGCCAACATGCATATAGTAGACATACACCCTGCGATTACCCTACCTGGGACTTACAGACCCTCTCCCAGGTGCTTAGCACCGTTCTTATCCTTTCTGAAGGCACCCAAGTCATTCTTCATGGGCAGGTCTGACCTCAGTAAGGATGAGGGGGCTTCGCTTGTATCATTGGCATTGGCAGAGTGGGGATGTGGAAACTAAAGAAATAGGAGTCCACAGCTTTGCAGCATGACTCCGTTCTATTGAGAGGAATTTAAAACACGTTGGCATTTAGGAATACCGGGAGAAGCCAATTAGAAGGGGAAAATAATGTGAACATCTCAGTTTAAAGGAGTCAGCAGAAAATAACTTCCGAGTCTCAGATGGGAGGTAACACTGGACCTGGGGAAATCTGAATAAAGATCCTTCTTAATACCTGCTGCACCAGTCAGAACTGGAGCGTGTTCCTTTCTCACCTGCTGTTGTCAGCAGTTTGAGGGCTTCCAGTTGCACGCTCCTGGCATACCTGTACTAAGAGACCTGCCCTGAAGAGCTTGCATGCTAATAAACAGACGGGGAGCTGAGTCGCTGTGCAGCCGACCCGGGTCCCAGAAGGAAGCTGTGACGGAACCAGGAGTAGAATTCAGGTCTTTTGAGTCAGTGCTTTAAACCAACCCATCTTTCCTCCCTCCTTTCCCAAGGGGTGTTGCTTGTCCCTGGGTAGGATGGGCTCCTGGCACACCCATCAGCATGCCGGAGGAGGAGAACGTGTGTGTTTGGTTTTCTCCCTGCCGTTAAGTGCCTGTACTACAAAGCGCTCGGGCAGGTGCCTGCAACAGGCAACTAAAGGAGGTTGCTTTTGCTGGACAGAGTGAATATTAGGGCTAGTCAATTAGCTGAGTGCTGCCTGGTATCATGTCAGTGATATTCAGCTCACGAACGTCCATCCTTCCCTGCCTGGCTGCTGCTGACACTGCAAGCTAGAGGCTGCAGCAGCCAGTCTCGTTGCTTGGCAGCCAGTCTGCCCCATTCTCCTGACTGTGCCAGGAGGAGGAGGCAGAGAAGTACAGCCCTCTGTCGTAGTGTCAGCGTGGAAGGGAAAGACCCTGTCTAGCGCTCCTGCGAGGAGAGGGGAGAGAACCTGCCTCAAACCAGTTCCCTGGCTCTTCTGAGTGTAACCCTTCTGCCAGGTGAAGCCATCAGCAACCAGGGCCGGATTAAATATCTAGGAGTTCCTTTCCATTGATAGACACAGAACCTGCCCAAACCCCCACTCAGTAACTTGGGAAATTTACACACCACCCCTGGGCTGCTTGGAGGGGCAATACTTCCCCACTCGCAAGCACAGAGTCTGAGTGTAGGGGAGCAATAACTGGGTGTTAATTGAGGGAAACACTGCAAACAGGGTTCATAAACATCAACCATGAGTAAAAGACCCACCCTCAAGTGGGTTGGGCAGTGTCCTCTTACCCCAGGTTCTTAAGTCCAGCAACCCAGAAGTCTCTTTCATGTGCCTGACCCTTCTCTGCACCCCTCTCACAGTTGCTGTCCTTGGTCAGACCCAAAGTTCAGAGGTGCAGCTGAAGAATTCACCTCCTTCCAGGTGGGGTAAAGAGGTACCTTAGCACTCTGCTGCTCAGGCACTTGCTTGCTGCCCCTCTCTGCCAGCCACCCTGCTGGCTGCTCCTGCTCTCATCCCACTCTCCACCAGCTGTCCACCATGCCTCTCCCCCAGCCACCAGGCTGGCCACTCATTTACCAGCTGACTATCAATCACTTTCTGCTGTGACCTCTGCACAGCAGTCACTTAATAATTGTCAGCTCTTTGCAGGCTAGGTAGAAACACTGCCTCATCTCAAGTGATTTTTAGCTCTGAGCAATTAAAAGAACAAAAAAAGGCTCCTAATAAAAGCTATTTACCTCTAGTCTTTGAACAGTGAGGAAGAACAGGTTAAACTAGCCTAGGCAGGACCCTTGAAAGCAGTCTCCTGGCTGGTATTCCTACCCCAACTCTTCTTCCTTTCACAGGGCTCTGACATTCAGGTCCCTGCTTAAGGAGGTTCTTTCAAGTTAGAGTGACAGGTTAAGCACAGTCCTGCTTTCCTATAGTCCTACAACAATCGCGACGTTGGTAACCATATTTCACTACCCCTGAATTCAGTACTAAGATCATTTGTACCCAACACCAGCCAACGGTGATCCTTTGACACAGCTGTATCTGATGAACATGTAAACAGAGCAGGAGCAAACTATATTTACATAACACACCGGCAGTGTCTTCCCCTCCCAGCTAGCTGTCAGGGAAGCATTCATTCAGACCCTGCTTACATGAGGGCTAGCACAGAAATCTTTCCAGCTGCCTCGCCAACTCCCCAGTCTTCAGTGTTTGGGGGCGGGGCTGCTTCTCCCTTCTGCCAGCCTGAGTTTTTCTCCACTGATTTCACACCATTATCGAGGATGCAGATTTGAGATGTGCTGTTGTGGGCTTAGCCTTAGTATAGGGATAGAAAATCTCAGGTTCTTCTAGTAGGTGCATTGAATATGTCAGTACTCAGCCTAAAAGGACTGGATGGTCCTTCTAAAGAATGAAAAGCTACATGTGATACATCAGGCTTCTAGACCAGGGGGAGATCCTGATACCATTGACATAAATGGCTAAATACCCATCAGTTTCAGGAGGCAAAGATTTCACCCCAAGAAGAGAGTGTTCTAATCCCAAGGAACAGGAGGTTAGATAAAGAGAGAGTAATCCTGGGAGGTAGGGTTATTCCCGCTTGTGTGTCAGATTTTGGTGTGGTTTTAGTGCTGTTATTTGCTTTCTAAGACTCCTGCTATGCTGGTATCCTTGTCAATAGTCCAGTAATGGTGTGTGACAGCATAGGGAAGCTGTGTTACTTTCAGCAAAAAGCAGCAATGGTAAGAAAAGCAAAAGATCAAAAGGAACTTGTGTAACATCGGAAAACACAAACATTCTGAGATCTTTCTACTTTAAATCTGAGGCTACAGAAAGAGAAATAACCAAAGAGTTCAGACAGAAGGACATACATTATATATGGAGCTTTCCCTCTAAGCTCCTGTTTAGCCATCAAAGACACAGCTCTATTGTGAGAAATCTCTAGGAAAGGCCAACGCTCTTTTGGACTCAGAAAAGAGGGCAGCAAAAGAAGATGGAGTAAATACAGGAGAAAAGGAAGCAGGATTTTGGCAAGCCGCAAAAGCCAGAAGGAGAAGAAAGCGTCAAGATAACAAAACGAAGATTATTTACCATGAGCAAAATGTCAGAAACTAGGTCAATGATGATTAAGGGGCAACAAGACGGACACACCGCTAAAAAGAAATAATAAAAACCAAGCAGTGGGGGAGGGGTTTCAGTGGTGCAGCTGCCAGCTTGAAGCCAGAATAAGCCACGCTAGTGGAAGGTCACTTTTTACTGGTACAACTACAAGGGTGGGGATCCACCTGGTAGTCCAGCTCTTGTAAGAAAAGATTATTGCCCTCCACTGGGGGAAAAAAAAAAAAATGCTGGGCTTGAGTTGCCACTGCCCTGCATTTTGGTATAGGGCCTGGATTTGTGTAGCCCTAGCAGTGTTCCTCAAATGTGTACCATAGAAAAGCCGCTCTCACCAAAGATCGTCACATGTATTCTTTGAGAAACAAAATGGCAGTTCCTTTTACAATGTTAGCAATTATTTTTAAGAGCTAAACAATGTTGTTAAATGGCGCAAAGTCCGCACAGAGAATGTAAGATCCCATCCCCATTGTCTCCGATTATATTTCCACAAGAAACACCCTTCTGCGAAAGGCACGGAAATAGGCATAATGAGAATATAGGTCATGCAACCCCTATTTGCATTAGCAACAGTGTGGGGCAGGGGGAAGAGAGGTATGTAAGATACTGACTGACCACAGTTCAGCCTTTTAAAATAAAGATCAGTGGAAAGGCTGGGATGGTAGATAAAGAGAAAGCTAGCAGAGCAGGGGCTGCTGGATCACTGCATGTTCTCAGCTGGGGCAAGACAGATTCCCCCAAATTGGAAGGATAATAGCTGTTTGGAGGGAATTTTAACTGCACCCCTGTTCCTTCAAGTGGTGTGGTGGGAAGAGAAGCACAGACAGAGACTGGAAGTGTGGGGTTGGAGCTGATTCCAGCCTATAATCATAAAGATTATTACGCAGAAATTAAACCTAAATACATAGAGCTATACATTGTATTGCCAGTTCGATCAGTTATTTATATATGGCAGTAGACGTGCTCTTAAACTAGATCGCTAATGCAAAGGGCGTAATCTGCTAAAATAAGGACCATACCTGGGTCTGACCATGTCCCCGTTGAACTGGTTTTGGTGCAAAAAGAATTGGAGAGAGACACATTTAGTCTCCATGAATGTTATCTCTCAGCTTTACCAGGATACTGCTGGGCTCTGGGTCCCATGCGGATCTTGGGGGATCTGTAGGAGGACAGAGCTATCAACTAGGGGTCTGTTAACACTGCAATTAAAAACCTGTGTCTGGCTCGTGTCAGCTGATTCAGGCTTGTGGGGCTCCGGCTGTGGGGCAGTTTGTAGGTTTCTGGGCTGCAGCTATAGCAGGGTCTTAGAGCCTGGATGTCGACACAGCAATGAAACAGACCTGCAGCCCGAGGCTGAGGCGGCTGGGATGGGCCAGCCACAGGTGTCTGTTGCAGTGTTGACAGACCCATGGAGACTCTGGGCTCTATGCCAGCTCTTGTTCTCCAGCTAAGTGACAAGCATGGAGCCATCTACCTAGGGCTCCCCCTAGCAGCCTCTAGTTCCCTGAGGGAATCTCAGAACAGCTGTTGCAGCCTCAAAATGCCTTAGCTTTCTACTGGTGGCTTTTGCCCTAATGGTTCCCCCCAGCCCTGGGTCCCTGACCTCATGGAGGGCTCACCATGGAGTCTGGGTCAGAGGGGAATGGTGCTGCAGAGACTTTCCCTGCTCCTGTGCAGGATAGAGGAGATCTGCAGAGGGACCCATGGAGGAATGATTGGGCCCAGGGTTTCTGTTGTTGCACCGCACCTAGAAGTATACTCAGCTCCCAACATGATACCAGCCTGGGAACAGGATTTTGTGGACAGAGAATACTGGAACAGCTCAGTAACAATGCAAGTAGAATCTCTTTTATGTTACACCTTGGCTTTCCTGGAAAGGAAACTACACTTCTATGTAATTAAATTGAGCTCTGGCAGAGCCAGTAAAGGCTTGGAACCGGAGATGATTTGGTATCGCAGATAGTGAGAGGGACCTGGTATTATTTATGGAACAGAAGGTCCCTGAGATGAGTTCACTGGGTGTGAAGCAAACTCCCTTTATGGCCATTCACAACACTCTGCGTTCACAAAGAGCTAATACTAAGACAGATGCAAACCACACCATCATCACCCAGGAGCTCAGCTCTCCAAGCCAAAGAGGGAAAACATAGGACACAGGGCTGTAGTTAGGCTAGCACTTTCCCAGACTGTGACATCCCCGCCCCCACCAAAGTTAAAAGAAAATGTATCTTGCCCAATAAAAAAGGCCTTTTTGCTGAAGGAGGAGGTGGCTCTCTCCTGCCATCGCAGCAAGGAATATATTTTCTGGGAGAGAGATGGTGCCAGAAACTCCCAGGTTCATGTTCTGCCATCAGTCTTACCTAGTCTCCCCACTAGGGCCTCAATCCAGCAAACATGTCGTCCCTTCACTTTGTCATGTCAATGGGACACCTCTTGTGCTTACAGCGAAGCGAATGCTTGTATGCTCTCCTGGCTCAGGGCCTCAGCCGTTACTGAAACCGCACCAATGTAACTGAGTGCAGAACGTCAAGTATCAGAGGGGTAGCCGTGTTAGTCTGGATCTGTAAAAGCAGCAGAGAATCCTGTGGCACCTTATAGACTAACAGACGTTTTGGAGCGTGAGCTTTCGTGGGGGTGCCATACCCATCGTTCAGACGCAGGTAAGTGGAAATATCCAGGGGCAGGTAGCAAGCAAGCTAGAGATAACAAGGTTAGTTCAGTCAGGGAGGGTGAGGCCCTGTTCTAGCAGTAGAGGTGGTGTGAAACCAAGGGAGGAGAAACTGGTTCTGTTAATTGGCAAGCCATTCACAGTCTTTGTTGAGTCCAGAGCTGATGGTGTCAAATTTGCAAATGAACTGAAGCTCAGCAGTTTCTCTTTGAAGTCTAGTGTCCTGAAGTTTTTTTGCTGCAGGATGCCCACCTTAAGGTCTGCCTATAGTGTGGCCAGGGGAGGTTGAAGTGCTCTCCTACAGGTTTTTGTATATTGCCATTCCTGATATCTGATTTGTGTCCATTTATCCCACAATCGCCAATACTTTTTATGGCTGACCTGGAACAACGCTTCCTCAGCTCTCGTCCACTCACGCAGTATGATCTCTACCTACGCTACATTGGTGATATCTTCATCATCTGGACCCATGGGAAGGAGACTCAGGTAGAAAAATTCCACCACGATTGGTTAGGTCAACTTCCACCCCACCATCAAATCAGCCTGGACCAATCTACACGCGGAGGTCCACTTGCATGACACCACGGTGCAAATAAGTGATGGCACATTACACCCACCTATATCAAAACCTACCGACCGCTACGCCTACCTTCATGCCTCCAGCTTCCATCCCGGGGCACATCACACGATCCATTGTCTACAGCCAAGCACTGAGGTACAACCGCATCTGCTCTAACCCTCAGACAGAGACCAACACCTACAAAATCTCCACCAAGCATTCAAAACTACAATACCCGCACGAGGAAATTAGGAAACAGATCAACAGAGCCAGACGTGTACCCAGAAGCCTCCTACTGCAAGACAAACCCAAGGAAAGAAACCAACAGGACTCCACTGGCCATCACTACAGCCCCCAGCTAAAACCCCTCCAACGCATCATCAGGGATCTACAACCCATCCTGGACAATGATCCCACACTTTCACAGGATCTTGGGTGGCAGGCCAATCCTTGCCCACAGACAACCTGCCAACCTGAAACGTATTCTCACCAGCAACTGCACACCGTACCATAGTAACTCTAGCTCAGGAACCAATCCATGCAACAAACCTCGATGCCAACTCTGCCCACATATCTACACCAGCGACACCATCATAGGACCTAACCAGATCAGCCATACCATCACTGGTTCATTCACCTGCACGTCCACCAATGTAATATACGCCATCATATGCCAGCAATGCCCCTCTGCTATGTACATCGGCCAAACTGGACAGTCACTACGGAAAAGGATAAATGGACACAAATCAGATATCAGGAATGGCAATATACAAAACCTGTAGGAGAGCACTTCAACCTCCCTGGCCACACTATAGCAGACCTTAAGGTGGCTATCCTGCAGCAAAAAAACTTCAGGACCAGACTTCAAAGAGAAACTGCTGAGCTTCAGTTCATTTGCAAATTTGACACTATCAGCTCTGGACTCAACAAAGACTGTGAATGGCTTGCCAATTACAGACCAGTTTCTCCTCCCTTGGTTTTCACACCTCTACTGCTAGAACAGGGCCTCACCCTCCCTGACTGAACTAACCTCGTTATCTCTAGCTTGCTTGCTAGCATATATATACCTGCCCCTGGATATTTCCACTACCTGCGTCTGACGAAGTGGGTATTCACCCACAAAGCAGCAGAGAATCCTTGGCACCTTATAGACTAACAGGGGTGAATACCCACTTTCGTCAGATGCAGGTAGTGGAAATTTCCAGGGGCAGGTATATATATGCTAGCAAGCAAGCTAGAGATAACGAGGTTAGTTCAATCAGGGAGGATGAGGCCCTGTTCTAGCAGTAGAGGTGTGAAAACCAAGGGAGGAGAAACTGGTTCTGTAATTGGCAAGCCATTCACAGTCTTTGTTTAGTCCAGAGCTGATGGTGTCAAATTTGCAGATGAACTGAAGCTCAGCAGTTTCTCTTTGAAGTCTGGTCCTGAAGTTTTTTTGCTGCAGGATGGCCACCTTAAGGTCTGCTATAGTGTGGCCAGGGAGGTTGAAGTGCTCTCCTACAGGTTTTTGTATATTGCCATTCCTGATATCTGATTTGTGTCCATTTATCCTTTTCCGTAGTGACTGTCCAGTTTGGCCGATGTACATAGCAGAGGGGCATTGCTGGCATATGATGGCGTATATTACATTGGTGGACGTGCAGGTGAATGAACCAGTGATGGTGTGGCTGATCTGGTTAGGTCCTGTGATGGTGTCGCTGGTGTAGATATGTGGGCAGAGTTGGCATCGAGGTTTGTTGCATGGATTGGTTCCTGAGCTAGAGTTACTATGGTACGGTGTGCAGTTGCTGGTGAGAATACGTTTCAGGTTGGCAGGTTGTCTGTGGGCAAGGATTGGCCTGCCACCCAAGACCTGTGTGAAAGTGTGGGATCATTGTCCAGGATGGGTTGTAGATCCCTGATGATGCGTTGGAGGGGTTTTAGCTGGGGGCTGTATGTGATGGCCAGTGGAGTCCTGTTGGTTTCTTTCTTGGGTTTGTCTTGCAGTAGGAGGCTTCTGGGTACACGTCTGGCTCTGTTGATCTGTTTCCTAATTTCCTCGTGCGGGTATTGTAGTTTTGAGAATGCTTGGTGGAGATTTTGTAGGTGTTGGTCTCTGTCTGAGGGGTTAGAGCAGATGCGGTTGTACCTCAGTGCTTGGCTGTAGACAATGGATCGTGTGTGATGTGCCCGGGATGGAAGCTGGAGGCATGAAGGTAGGCATAGCGGTCGGTAGGTTTTCGATATAGGGTGGTGTTAATGTGACCATCACTTATTTGCACCGTGGTGTCTAGAAAGTGGACCTCCCGTGTAGATTGGTCCAGGCTGAGGTTGATGGTGGGGTGGAAGTTGTTGAAATCGTGGTGGAATTTTTCTAGAGTCTCCTTCCCATGGGTCCAGATGATGAATGATGTCAATGTAGCGTAGGTAGAGAAGGGGCGTGAGTGGACGAGAGCTGAGGAAGCGTTGTTCCAGGTCAGCCATAAAAATATTGGCATATTGTGGGGCCATGCGGGTGCCCATAGCAGTGCCACTGATCTGGAGATATATATTGTCATCAAATTGAAATAGTTGTGTGTGAGTATAAAAGGCACAGAGCTCAGCAGCCAGTTGTGCTGTGGCATCATCAGGGATACTGTTCCTGACAGCTTGTATTCCATCTGTGTGTGGGATGTTTGTGTAGAGAGCCTCTACATCCATGGTGGCTAGGATGGTGTTTTCTGGAGGTGACCAATGCATTGTAGTTTCCTCAGGAAATCAGTGGTGTCACGGAGATAGCTGGGAGTGCTGGTGGCATAGGGTCTGAGTAGAGAGTCCACATATCCAGACAGTCCTTCAGTGAGAGTGCCAATGCCCGAGATGATGGGGCGTCCAGGATTTCCGGTTTGTGGATCTTGGGTAGTAGATAGAATAACCCTGGTCGGGGCTCTAAGGGTATGCTGATTTGTTCCGGTGTTAGTGTAGGGAGTGTCCTGAGTAGATGGTGCAGTTTCTTAGTGTATTCCTCAGTGGGATCTGAGGGAAGTGGCCTGTAGAATTTGGTATTGGAGAGTTGTCTGGCGGCCTCCTTTTGGTAGTCAGACCTGTTCATGATGACAACAGCACCTCCTTTATCAGCCTCTTTGATGATAATGTCAGGGTGGTTTCTGAGGCTGTGGATGGCATTGCGTTCTGCACGACTTAGGTTATGAGGCAAGCGGTGTTGTTTTTCCACATGATTTCTGCCTGTGCACGTCGGCGGAAGCATTCAATGTATAGGTCCAGACTGTCATTTCGACCCTCAGGAGGAGTCCATGTGGAGTTCTTCTTCTTGTGCTGTTGGTGGGAGGGTACCTGTGTATCAGTGCACTGTTCAGTGTTGTCCTGGAAGTATTCTTTGAGTCGTAGACGGCGAAAGTAGGCTTCCAGATCGCCACAGAACTGTATCATGTTGGTGGGGGGTGGCAGGGCAGAAAGAGAGTCCCCGAGATAGGACAGACTTTTCTTCTGGGCTGAGTGTGTAGTTGGATAGATTGACGATATTGCTGGGTGGGTTAGGGGTACCACGGTTGTGGCCCCATGTGTCAGGTAGGAGTTTAGACAGCTTACAGTCCTTTCCTTTGTAGAGAGGTGAAGTGAGTGCTGTAGATCTCCTGTCTTATTTTAGTGAAGTCCGTTTTTATGGAAGTTTGGTTATTAATGAAAGTCTCCAGGTTGGAGAGCTCTTTTTTGATGTTTTCCTGTTTGCTGTATAGGATGCTGATCAGGTGGTTCCTCAGTTTCTTTGATAGTGTATGGCATAATCTCTCACTGTGGTCTGTGTAGTATGTAGATAGCAGTGGATTTTTTACCTTTAGTCCATTTGGTATGATGTCCATCCGTTTGCATTTGGAAAGGAAGATGATATCTGTCTGTATTTGTGCAAGTTTCTTCATGAGGTTGATGGATTTCCACTCCATACGGCTAAATGCAGTGCCTTGCATGGTGTCAAGTATCAGAGGGGTAGCCCAATTTCCAGGGGTAGGTATATACGCCATGTTAAATATGCCAATCAATGCAGATGCCCTCTGCTATGTACAATCGGCCAAACTGGACAGTCACTACGGAAAAGGATAAATGGACACAAATCAGATATCAGGAATGGCAATATACAAAAACCTGTAGGAGAGCACTTCAACCTCCCTGGCCACACTATAGCAGACCTTAAGGTGGCCATCCTGCAGCAAAAAAACTTCAGGACCAGACTTCAAAGAAACTGCTGAGCTTCAGTTCATCTGCAAATTTGACACCATCAGCTCTGGACTAAACAAAGACTGTGAATGGCTTGCCAATTACAGAACCAGTTTCTCCTCCTTGGTTTTCACACCTCTACTGCTAGAACAGGGCCCATCCTCCTGATTGAACTAACCTCGTTATCTCTAGCTTGCTTGCTAGCATATATATACCTGCCCCTGGAAATTTCCACTACCTGCGTCTGACGAAGTGGGTATTCACCCACGAAAGCTCACGCTCCAAACGTCTGTTAGCTCCAAAACGTCTGTTAGTCTATAAGGTGCACAGGATTCTCTGCTGCTTTTACAGATCCAGACTAACACAGCTATCCCTCTGATACTTGATTATACAAATGGTACTGAGGGGGGTTCCCTGTTTGTTTCCAAATAAAGAGTGCTCAACTTACAGGTAACACGATGAAAGAGGGTTAACTGCCAGGTCACCACACTCTGCCTGGATTCTCAGAGTCAGAATGGGTCTTTTTCTTTCCCTCCATTAGTACCATGTGAGTTCTGCAGGTCGAATTAGAGCAGCAGACTCCTGTGCAACTCCACTGTTTTCAGATTATGCCCTTAGAACAGTGGTTCCCAACCTATTTACCATTGTGGGCTGCATCCAATACTACTTGTATGGCCCTGAGAATGTCTCATGGGCCACAGCTGTGGGCTGGTTGGGCCACAGCTGTGGGCTGGTTGGGCCACAGCTGTGGGCTGGTTGGGCCACAGCTGTGGGCTGGTTGGGCCACAGGTTGAGAACCACTGCCTTAGAGAGAGACTGTCTTTAATAGGTTTGCCCTGGGGTAACTAACCAGAGGTTAGAGTGTTGCAAACTGTTGTGATATTTGATGTTTTTCTAAGAGCATTAGCTCCTGGAGCCGTGAATATGTGAGACTCTCAGCTTTCTTTTCTTAATTGTTTTTTTAAAAAGTAAGTTTTTTACGTCTCATGGTTGCAGAGAAAAGCTCACAAATGAGTGATCCCCTACTGATTCAAACGCCAGGAGACGAAATAGAACAAAACAAAATACCCCAGATTTGATTATTTTGTTTAAAAAATAAAAACTCATGAATGTTGAGCCCTGCCTCATGGTTTTTGAATGCTTAGGGTAGGCCATATAGAGGTTAAAGAATTCAGTTGATCTGGGGCATCTAGAAATAAAATCCAACTCCCTCTCTTCTCTTAACTGAATTGTCTACGTGGTAATGTGAGTGGGGAATAAAAAGAAACACTTTGTCTCTTAAGTCATCAGCTCTGACTCGGCATAATTAGTAGCCGTTTTTGTTACAGAGACATTTCTTCAGAGTAGAGCTACACTTTAAACAAAATAAGAATTAGGAAATTGGAATAGAGCCTTTAGATTGTAAAACGTCCCCAGGAGATGACAAATGGGCAGGAATAAAATGACACCATTTGGGTTGACGTGGCTGGGCATGAAATACATTTTGGCTTGAGGTTAGTGGGATGGTGCCCTGCTTAGAAGGATTCTGCCCTATTGATGGAAGACAGAGGGAGAATTGGAAATAAAATTTGGAATAAAAAGCAAAGAGTTGGCTTCTTAGTTGGTGTAAATCAACCCTTAGATTTACATCAGCTGAGGATCTGGCTTTCCACATGCATACAGATGAAGTGACAGTCTGAAATCCCTTTCTAAACTCCTCATTATACACTAGCAGGAAGGAACTCTGCTCCCCACCTCCCGCCCCCCGGACTAGGCTCTTTAGTTAAACCTGTGCCCCATGCACGTTTTCCTATTCTCCATCTCTGTGACCTGTCACAGCCTCAAAAGCAACATGAGAATTTCAAAAAGTATAACTGGTCCATGGCCTCCTCCCAAAGGGCCAGAGCATCTCTAGGGAACAGACTTTATGCAATTGCTTGTCAATCCCGCAGCCAATTGGAATTCAGCTCCAGCACCATGTCCTCTGCTGAACTGGCTAGAGCTACTCTATAAATGTCAATGGCCCCTCTTCCTCTCATTCTTTTCTTTTCTTTTTTCTTTTAGTCCATTTTGTTGGTGAGCTAGTGAAAGAGCCTGGGCAGCCCTGGCAGCCCACTTGCTTTGTGGTGTCAGGCTGCCATGCAGTCATGAGCATGTGCTGCAGAGATAAAGAAAATGCTTCTTTTAAAAAGTGTTTAAAGAATAAATAAGAAGGTAAAGGAGAATGCAGTCAGGTTGTAAGTAGGGAGCTTCATAACAGTGCTCTGACTTGTACTGGGGGCAGTTTGTTCACTGGCTGCCCGCAGGGTCAGAGAGAGGAGAAAAAGTTGGAGAGAGTCACTTTTCATGCCCCTCTGTGCTCAGCAGAGGATTAAGTCCGCAGTGCTTTTAATACCAATAAAATAAAATAAACCCTTCGCAAGATCACAGGTGCTCCATTTCGGATACTTGGCCCCATGTTCCTTGTTCTAACTGGAGTACATTTAACTAGGGCTGTCAATTAATTGCCGTTAACTCGCGCAATTAACTAAAAAAAAAAAAGTAAGCACGATTAAAAAATTAATTGTGATTAATCGCAATGTTAAACAGTAGAATACTAATTGATATTTATTAAATATTTTTGGATGTTTTTCTACATTTTCAAATATATATTGATTTCAATACAACACAATACAAAAGGTAGAGTGCTCACTTTATATTATTATTACAAATATTTGCACTGTAAAAATGATAAAATAGCATTTTTCAATTCACCTCATACAAGTACTGTAGTGCAATCTATTGATCATGAAAGTGCAGCTTACAAATATAGGTTTTTTTTTGTGACACAACTGCACTCAAAAACAAAACAATGTAAAACTTTAGAGCCTACAAGTCCACTCTGCCCTACTTCTTGTTCTGCCCACTTCTTAATTATAATGGCACCAGAAAGTGAGAACAGGCATTCGCATGGCAATGTTATAGCCATCGTTCCAGAGGAGATGCTTCCATGCTCATGACGCTCATTAAAATAATACATTAATTACATTTGTGATTGGACTCCTTGGGAGAGAATTGTATGTCCCCTGATCTGTTTTACATACATTCTGCCATATATTTCATGTTATACAGTCTTGTATGATGACCCAGCACATTTTTGTTTTAAGAACTTTCACTGCAAATTTGACAAAACACAAAGAAGATACCAATGTGAAATTTCTAAAGATAGCTATAGCACTAGACCCAAGATTTAAGAATCTGAAGTGCCTTCCAAAATGAGAGGGATGAAATGTGGTGTATGTTTTCAGAAGTCTTGAAAGAGCAACACTCTGATGCAGAAACTACAGAACCCGAACCACCAAAAAGGAAAATCAACCACCAAGAAAAGAAAAGAAAATCTGCTGGTGGCATCTGACTCAGATAATGAACAGGAATCAATCCGCACTGCTTTGGATCGTTATCAAGAAGAGCATGTCATCAGCATGGACGCATGTCCTCTGGAATGGTGGCTGAAGCATGAAGGGACATATGAGTCTTTACTCATCTGGGACACAAATATCTTGCAACACCAGCTACAACAGTGCCATGCGAATGCTGTTCTCACTTTCATATAACATTGTAAACAAGAAGTCGGCAGCATTATCTCCTGCAAATGTAAACAAACTTGTTTGTCTGAGCAATTGGCTGAACAAGAAGTAGGACTGAGTGGTCTTGCGGGCTCTAAAATTGTACATAGTTTTATTTTTGAGTGCGGGGGGAGGGGTTGTACATAATTCTACATTAGTAAGTTCAACTTTCACGATAAAGAAATTGCATTATATTAATTAGATTGTAATTGAAAAATACTATTTCTTGTTTTTTTTAGGTGCAAGTACTTGTGATCAAAAATAAATATAAAGTGAGCATTGTACACTTTGTGTTCTGTGTTGTAATTGAAACCAATATATTTGAAAATGTAGAAAACTTCCAAAATATTTAAATAAATGGTATTCTATTATTGTTTAACAATGTGATTAATCTCATGATTAATCACAATTAATTTTTTAAATCACTTGACAGCCATACTAAAAACCGGTGCTGAAGAACATATGTGCTGTCATGCTGTGATCTGCTGACTTAGCTGGAGATTTGTTGTTTGTGTCATTCACTTTCTCGTTAAGCAGGGGCCAAAAAGCTTTTGCCAAAGGCCCACCGAAGAGGGAAATGGGAGTAGAGGTTTGAACATTACATAGAATAAATGAAATGGCAATGCAAATACCATAAAATAGCTCAGGTCCAGTGCACTCAGTATATTGACTTCTCTCACAGGATGGATTGGGAGATTATAGTCAGACACAGGCAGATTAACTTGTACTCCAGGCACCCCGCAGAGCTTGGCTTTAGCAGCATACTGGCAGTCTTTGTGAAATACAGTTGGCAGCCGGTATCAAACAGAGTGCCCCAGGGTCAGTTCTGGATCCGGTTTTGTTCAACAATCTTTATAATTGATCTGGATGATGGGATAATTGCACCCTCAGCAATTCACAGATGACGCTAAAAATGGGGGAGAGAAAGGATATGCGCTGAAGGGAGGATAGCATATCAGAGGGACCAGCCAAATTGGAGTGATGGGCACAAAAGAAATCTGACTGAGTCAACAAGGACAAGTGCAGAGTCCTGCACTTAGGAAGAAAGATCCCATTCACAGCTTCAGGCTGGGGACAACTAGCTAAGCTGCCAGACAAAGACCTGGGACCAGTGGAGAAAGACGATGGACCCAGCAGTGTGCCCTCATTGCCAGGAAGGTCAATCGCATATGGGGTTGTATTTAGGAGCGATTGCACAGATAAGGGAAGATTATTCCCTTTATTCAACACTGTGTGAGGCCTACAACCTGGGTTTGTGGTCCAGGTGTTGTCTCCCCACCTACGAAGGGATGTGACATGGAAGAGTCCAGTGGGGGCAACAACAAAATGATTAAGGGGACGGAGCACATGCTTCACGAGGAGGCTGATGGATTGCGCTTATATAGTCGCAGAAGAGAAGATGAGGGATTTGAATAGCAGCCTTCAACTCTAAAGGGGTTCCAAAGAAGGTGACATAGGCTTTCTCAGTGTGGCAGATAACAGAACAAGGACAAATGGTCTCACGTGGCAGTGAGGGGAGGTCTAGGTTGGATACTAGGAAAAACTATTTCACTAGGAAGGTGGTGAAGCACTGGAATGGGTTACCTAGGGAGGTGGTGGAATCTCCTTCCTTAGAGGTTTTTAAGGTCAGGCTTGACACAGCCCTGGCTGGGATGATTTAGTTGGTGTTGGTCTTGCTTTGAGCAAGGGGTTGGACTAGATGACCTCCTGAGGTCCCTTCCAACCCTGATATTCTATGACATGTCGGCTTATACAGCACCCGTCTGTTCTGGATGGCTGCTGTCTACGTGGCTTACGTGGTCCCAATATCTGAGCACCTCAGTCTTCATGGATTCACGCTTCTGTCTCCCCGTGAGATAGGGAAGTGCTATTATCCCTATTGCACAGAGTGAGAACAGTGGCACAGAGTGGTTAAGTGACTTGCCAAGGATCACCAAGCAACCTGTGATGGGGCAGGGACTTGAACCCAAGCCTCCTAAGGCCTTGCTAGTGCCCTAACTGCTGGGCCACCCTTCCTCCCTTTCTTTACTGGCAATTCCTGGAACACCATTGCTCATGGTTCCCCAGCCCAACAGCACTGGGCTTGCTTGGGGTGGATGGTCCAAGTCTGGAGAGCTGCAGGTATGTAATGCAGAGGCAGCAGTAACCCGTCTGACAAGGAGAGGCTCGTCTGCCTGGGAGCAGGTATTGTGTTGTTCCTCTCTCAGATTTCCCCCTGCAGGTCCAGCTCCAGCTACTCTCTCAACATAGCTCCTGGCAGCCCTGTGGGCTCTTTCTGACCTCCTCTCCTGACCATCCCACCAGCCCCTTGGGCAGAGAGAAAGCCAGGATTGACTAGAGAGGCTCTCTGAGACAGGGCCACTCCGTTCGGCAGCTTTGGGATTTAGAGGAGGAACGTGCGTGGCTGTTGCATTATTTGTATACAGCAGGTACCAGTATATGGACGTGTAGGGTGAAATCTTGGCCCCACTGAAATCAATGGGAATTTTACCATTGATTTTTAACCTAATTTTTAACTGGGTTACACTTCAGCTTCAGTGGCTCGCAGTCCTTACATAGGTTTACATAACTGACATGAACAAAACAATATTTACCGTATTGCTGGTCTCAAGCAATTGAAAACCAGGGGTCAGGCCCCCCCAAAAATCATAGGACTGGCTTAAAAACCGTGGGAGTTTTACAGTAATAAAAAGTCTCAAACTCAAACGTTTACAGATCATGTTTCAAGCTTTGCTTCTAAACCAGGAGGGCTAAAACCTTGCATTAAAAAAAAAAAAAGTAGTTATCTGAGATTCTCACATAATGGCATGACTCCAGAAGTTGAGGCTTTCTGTTCAATGCCAAATACTGGGAGAATTGCAAAAAATAATCCTAGGAGTTGGCAACACTGTTGTCAGCTGGGAGGAGAACAAAAGAGCAGCCCAAAAGCCTAGGCAGGGTTATTGGCAAGTAGCGCTCACTGACCTAAGTTTCACCAGAGGGTGCTCTGAAGGGCGCTGACTTGGTATATGATTGGGTACTGAGTGAATGGGATGGGGGACACCAGAGCTGGTTTGGGCAGGGGAGGAGACAAAAGCCCGTTAGGATGGGAATTGGAAAAGGAAGTAAATAGTCAAGAACATACACTCAGAGCGCGTCCTGGTTTTATCGGGAGTAGGAAGCCTCAATCAGAGTCTCTGGACCAGGCAGGAAGTTGAAGGAGCAATTGAGGATGATAAAAACTACACAGGAGGCCTCAGTGCTGCCTGTCGGCAGGAATGAGAGCAACCATATGGCAGCCCTCGGGAGCAGATAGATTGCCCCTAGCCTGTGTGCAGGGGAAGGGGAGAAGGACCCCTTTCCCCACATGCCTCCTGGGTGAGGGCCAGTAAGCAGTGCATGGAGGAGGACAAGGGCTGCTCCCTGCCAGCAGCCTTTGGGGTGCAAACCACCCCAGGGAGGAGGGGCAAGGGCTGCAGAGCCATAGCTATTGTCCTAGGAGGCAGTGCAGTATGCGCACCAGCCCTGTGCAACTGGGCTGGTGCCCACACAGGCAGTCTCACCTGGGCTTACAGCAACCATCGCAGGAATAAGTCTGGGAAGCCGCAGCAGGAAAGTGAAGAGCTGGAGAGGGAGGCATCCCCTTCACTGTCAGACCTGCCCCATCCCAGCATCCCTAGCTCATTGCCCTACCTGCTGCTTCCACGTGCATCACCTCCCCCTTCCACTCCATGCTATGTAGGACCCCAGCCCTGAGCAGGTCATCAGAGCAGCTCAGCTCATCATCCAGGAAACAAATTCTCAGTGCAGCAGGGAGGGGGATCGTCCCCCAGAACTCACTGCTGGCCAGGAGGCCAGAGCCACCTCTCAGAGCCTTGTGTCTTGGTCCTGGCTCTGAGGGCTCCTGGCCACTCTCTCTCCTGGGGAGCAAAAGAGATGCACTTCCAGGGACTTTTCCCCTCCACTGCTGCCCCGGACCCTTCCCTCTTCCTCCCAGCAGGAGGTTCCTATAGCACATAGAAGTTAAAGGGAGCCATAATAGGAGCCAAGTTAATGGCAGGCGGGCCGGGGGGCGGGGAAGAGGAGACACCTCAAACATCGTCAGGATAACCAAAGGACTGACTTCTGTTTGTGCTGGTGGGTGTCTCGATCCCCTGGAGAAGTGGGAATTTTCTGCTCGTGTTATTGATGCGTGAGTGGCGAGTGGCACCTGAAATTCAGGGATTTGTCTACGACAGACTGGAATCGCAGGGAGTGTGCTGGATAGCCGCATGGGATAAGGGAGTCATCTGAGCATGTATACCTGAAGTAACCAGGAGGGGGGTTGAAGGGGCCAGATAACACCTCTGCCGACAGGAACTGGACAACAGCTGGGGAGGCTGAGTGGGAGGCTGGGAGGTAGTTTCGGTTTGAACTGGCTGGGAATGGGAGAGGGGGCCCCGACGGGCTGTCGTGGCTAATACTACGGGAGGGAGATAGGAGACAGGAGAGATGTGGTCTCGGGTGAGGATGATATGGGCTAGAATGAGACGTGGAGAATAGTGGTAGGAGATATGAAAGGCAGGGTTGGCAGCTCAGCAGGGAGAATGATGGTGCAGGTCCTTTCGTTAGTCAGCAGCAAGGAGTCTGGGGCACCTTATAGACTAATCAGATGTATTGGGAGCATGAGCTTTCATGGTGAATACCCATTTCGTCGGATGCTGAAGTGTGAATGCCTGTGGAATGGCTTTCTTAGCATTACTCTGCCCATTAGGGCTTGAGAAGGTGAAAACAGAAGTTCTCAGTTGTCTGCTCACACTTTCATCTCTGCCTGATTTGAGTGGCTAAACCCTCAAGAGAAAAGATGCAGCGTGAGACTGGGGAGACAGGCTGCAATGATGACTACATGCGCTCAGTACAGAGCAGCAGTCAAAGAAGTTAATCTAAACGTAGGGTCCTGGATGCGAAAGGCAGATAAAATAACACAAAAGTCATAAATAGGCTTTATGTAATGAGGGTACGGCAATGTCTTGCTTGAATAGTCCAGTTAGGTTTAGTCTCATCATCTCAAAGACGACAGCAG
Source organism: Chelonoidis abingdonii (assembly GCF_003597395.2). NCBI lineage: Eukaryota > Metazoa > Chordata > Testudines > Testudinidae > Chelonoidis > Chelonoidis abingdonii. The sequence continues at coordinate 55,726,353 of NC_133776.1, forward strand.
AAATAGTAAAAAATAATATAATATAGTAAAAAAATACAGAGATGCACAAAATAATGAACTTCAGGCCAGCACGTGTGAGCATGCATGTGTGTCGTGGTGCCAAAGAGCAGTGACACTATACGAATAACAGTAAGCTGCAAACGTCTCCCACGAAATGCTTTCTTCAGAATGATGCAATCAGCTCCAGCTGAATCAATGTCTATGGAACTTGCATGTCCCATTGAAGGTTTCAAGGAGAGCGAGCCGTGTTTATCTGTATCTTGAAAAAGAACAGGAGTACTTGTGGCACCTTTAGAGACTAACAAATTTATGTAAGGCATGAGCTTTGTGACGCTACGCTCACTTCTTCAGATGCTTAGAATGGAACAACAGACAGGAGAAATCATCAACAATTCATGAAAAAACTTCGAACAGATGCACAGATCAGACACATCTTCCTTTCCAAATGCAAACAGATGGACATCTAAGCAAAAGATTAAACTAAAAATCATACAATCTACGTATCACACCAGACAGCTGACAGAATTGTGCTCACACACGCTCAAAAGAAACGCAAAACTACCTGAATCAACATCCTATACACAGCAAACGGGAAGAAAGTAAGGAACTGAACTCTCAAACTAGATACTCTCATAGAAACCAACTCACACAAACTTCCTCATGGATATCGACTTTAACAAAAACTTAGACAAGCCATTGACCAACAACAAAGTTGCCTTCTCCTACAAATAGAAACAAGGACTCTCAACTGCAAACTGCTAAACATGCCACAAGAGCCACAACAGTGCCCTTAACCCACCAAGCAAATCGTTTAAATCCTTTCAGAGCTATTCTCCTTAGACGCGCAGAATTATCTGTCCTATCGTCAGGGCCTCTTTTTTGTCTTTCCAGACTCCACCATGAAGCAGTCTGTGTTGACTGCTAGGAATCCGAGCTGCGCCATTCAGATCAACAGAATACTTCAAAACCCTGAACAACATATTAACCCACAGAATCCTTCCTACCTAATCATCCAATATAAAAGGAGCGCAATGAACTCTCATGAAGGCGAAAACAACAGACGACATCTACAGAGATTGCTCGTAATTGTGCACGAGCTGAATGTAAGAAAACAGCGTCACTTCCATAACCTAAGCCATGCCGACCATGCCATCCAACAGCCTCAAGAACAACTCTGCATAATAATAAAAAAGGCTGACAAAGGAGATGCTGTCATCATCATGATACGTTGGAATATCACAATGAGGCTGCTAGCAGCTCTTTAACTCACATCTCTACAGACCATTAGCTCCTCTGATCCCACTAGGGTTACCAAAAGAAATACACCATCTGCTCAAGAATACCCCTGGACGAGAAGGAACAGATCTGTCAGACCAGAATCCTAGAACCCCGACACAGGTGTATCTATTCTACCAGCAGAATCCATAAACTGGAAGCCTAGACACCCCATTCATCTCAAGCCATTGCACTTTAACAGCAGGTTTGTCCTGCTTATGTGATCGCCTCCTCAGCCCTTTTTGGCCAATCACCAGACTCCAGCTATCTCTTGAAGACACTCACCTGCTTCCGAGGAACACAATCCATCGAGTTGATCATCCAGAAAACATCATCCAGTGGCCACTATGGATCGGAACCCTCTACCCACGAACCATCCACACAAAATGGACTACAAGCCATCAGGAATATATCCCATATATCACGCTAACGCTGTGGCTGAATTCTGTGACTTTGTCCTCAGCACACATTTCGCATTTGGGAACAATACATTCTTCAAGTCAGCGGCACTGCTATGGGTACCCACATGGCTGACTTAGAACAATTGCTCCTAGCTCTGTTCCCTCGCACCCTACTTGACGGCTACATTGATGCATCATCAATCGACCCATGGAAAAGAAGCCCTCGAGATTCCAGCATTTAGATTGTAGAATCCAACACCTATCAACACTCCATCGAAACCATTCCACCAACCGCTGCCATGTCCTTTCGACACTACTGTGCTAATAAGCAATTGGTCCACATAAACATAACCCTATACTGGAACATAAGCGTCTATAACCAACCGACTTTACCTACGTGCCTCCAGCTGTCCACCAGGACAACCACAACATAACTGTCACAGACCAAGCTCAAGAGACAACTGGTAGTTGTTCCAATACCTGCAGACAAGGAAACACTACAAAATCTTAAGGAGTTTTAAAAACTAAAACTCACACTGCCTGAAGTGAAAAAATACAGAATTGAGAGCCAGAAAAGTACTCCAAAGCAACTACCTACAGGACAGGCCCAACAAAGACTAAATACACAGAATACACAGCCATACAACCTACAGCCCCAACTAAAACCTCTCCAGCACATCAATCAAAGACTACAACCTATCCTAAAGAATGACTCTCATCACAAAGATCTTGGAGACACACAGTCTCATCACTACAGTAGCCTCCCAAACCTGAAGCAATACTACACCGGCAACCGCACACCATACAGACAATAAAACGACTAACCCAGGGAAAAACTATCTCCTTGCAACAAAACCCAATGCCCAGCTCTGCCACATATCTATGTTCAAGTGAACACCTATCATAGGACTAATACCATCGACCACACCATCAACGGGCTGTTCACTACTGCATCTCTACCAACTGTGATATAGCCATTTCATGTCAAGCAATGCCCGCTCTGCCATGTAAATTGCCAAACGGACAGTCTCAACACAAAAAGAATAAGAATGGACACAAATCTGACATCAGGAATCATAACATTCAAAAACCAGGGAGAAACACTTCAGCTCTCTAACCACTCAGTGAACAGACTTGAGTTGGAATTTCCAAGAAAAAAAACTTCAAACACAGACCAAGAGAAGACTGCTGAACTGGAATTATATGCCAAATGTATACAATTAATAGGTTTAAATAAGAGACTGGGAATGGTTGGGTCATTACATCTAATGAAATCTATTTCCCCCTATGGTTAAGTTTCTCACGAAACCCTTCTTGGGTCACTCAATTATCACTTCAAAAGTTTTTTTTCTCCTGCTGATGATAGCTCATCTCAATTGATTAGACTCTTCCTGTTGGTATGCATACTTCCATCTTTTCATGTTCTCTGTATGTATAAATATCTCCTGTCTGTGTGTTCCATTCTGTGCATCCGAAGAAGTGAGCTGTAGCTCACAAAAGCTTATGCTGAAATAAATTTGTTAGTCTCTAAGGTGCCACAAGTACTCCTGTTCTTTTTGCACGTCCATTGAGTTGCTGATGAATGCTGCTCAGCTTGTAACCTTTATTTAGCTGTTAAGATAATAAATAGCTCTTCTTTTTATAATTAAAACATTTTCATGTGTAAGTTGTGTAACCCTTCTGCCCAGTGGAGCCAGCAGCAACCAGGACCGGGTTCAATATTTAGGAGTTCCTTTCCATTGATACAACACAGAACCTACTCGCGTCCCCACTCAATAACTTGGGAAATTTACACATCACCCCTGTGTGCCTTGGAGAGGCAATACTACCCCGCTCACAAGCACAGAGTCTGAGTATAGAAAAATAACTTTTAATAAAAGGAGGCAAATAACTCAGACTCAATTTAGGAAAACACCACAAACAGGCTTCATAAACCATGAGTAAAAGACCCACCCCCAAGTAGGTTTGGCAGTGCCCTTTTCCCCTCAGGTTCTTAAGTCCAGTAACTCAAAAGTCTCTTTCACATGCCTGACCCTTCTCTGTACCCCACTCACTGTTGTTGTCCTTGGTCAGTGCAGACCCAGAGTTCAGAGGTGAATCTGCAGAGTTCACCTCCCACCCTGGGTGGGGGGTGAAGAGGCAACTTACTCGCTCCGCTGGCTGCTCACTGCTCTCACTGTGCCCCTCCACCAGTCGCTCTGCTAGTGGCTCATCACACCTCTCTGCCACCACCCTGTTGGCTCCTCATCATACCTCTTCACCACCAATCTGCTGGTCGGTCACTCACCAATTAACTATCAGTCAATCAGCTTCTGCCTCTCGGCTGTGACCTCTGCATATCAGTCTTTCAGTGATTTTCAGCTCTTGCAGGCTGGGCAAAAATACTGCCCCATCTCAAGTGATTTTAGCACTTAGCAGGCAAGGCAGAAACACAGTCCTACCACAATCAGTTTCAGTACTGATTGAGTAATTAAAATAACAAAAAAAGGTTTCTAATGAAGTCTGTGTAGCTTCATTCTTTGAACAGTGCAGGAAGAACATGCTAGGCTGGTCTAGAAAAGACCTGAGAGAGTATAGCCTCCTGACCAGAACTTCTGTCTCCATCCTTCTTTTACAGGCCTTTGGCAATTGAGCCTCTGGCTCAAAGAGGTCCTCTCCACTAAGAGTGACCCCCCTGCCATATGGAACAGGGTAAGCACAGTCTTGCTTCCCTGCATTCCCACAATAATCACAACATTGATAACAGCATTTCACTACCCCTGCATTCAGTACTAATGTGATTTGTGACCCAACATCAGCCAAGTTGATTACAATGAGCAAAACATCTGAATAGCTAAGCAAATCTAAGCAAAGCGGAGCAAACTGTAGTTACATAACCACACCTAGAGTCTTTCCCTCTCCCAGCTAGCTGTCGGGGAAGCATTCATTCAGATCTTGCTTACAGTTGGTTTTGTAAATCTGTTCCATTCTCCTGCTTTTCTCTGCAACAACTTTTTCATTCCATGCTGGCTCTTTGGCTGTTCTGGATTGTGTATTGCTGCTGTACAGCATTTGATATAGACCACAGTCTGGAACAGGACAGTAAGCCGTTGGACCAGAGGTTTTGTTTGGTTTATCTGCTCCTGTGATTTTACTCAAAGCAGCCACCTTGATAAAGTAGTAGGGGAATATCTAGCTGGTAGCCTGGGAGTTCACTGGAAGAGACTCCATATTAGTGATGGCAAATCCCTAAAGATTCAGCCAAGCACCAAATGAGCATATGTGATCACCACACACGCACCCCCCAAATTCCCATGGACTTCACCCTTGAATCTCAGGCACAAGTAAGCAAGTCCCTACCCCCAAATGCTTTCTAGGCATGTATGCACTTCCTCACCTCCACAGCCACTTTCTGTAACACATACACAGGGCCAGTCAATGAAATGTAGGGCTGCACATTTAAAACAGATGGAAAGAAACAAAGAGTGCAGACTAGATTTTGGCTCTCATTGACGCTAGATATTATGAAGC
>NC_133776.1:55740627-55957507 GCF_003597395.2 Chelonoidis abingdonii
AAGTTCCCAGCGTCCACCAGGTTTTCTCCCTTTAACTCTTATATGGATCCACCAGCACGCGGGGATATTGATATCGCCAAGGAGGACTGGGAGGTAACAAACCAACCCAGGAAGATATTATTAAGCATGTAACACAGATGCGAGAGCGGATAACTCGGAACCCGATAAGTACGGGAGCATTTAGAAAAGCACAGAGGCACAGCGGAATACTACAACCGTCGGCGCGAAAATGCGAAGATTTCAGCCGGGAATGGGTGATGGTTTAGTGCCGACCACAGAAAAGCAATCCTAGCCAGTTGGCACGGACCATATGAGATAGTGGAAGCCATGTGAGAAGTGAATTATAAGGTTAGCAACCAGACCGCGAAGCCAGAGCAAAATATCACCATCAACTTACTGAAGCCCTGCATGACAGAGAGACGTGTCTGGTCACTCGAGGAGCTCTACCTCAGGCAGACGGCCACAGGAGCAGGTAAAGATATCTCCTGACTTAACGCCAGAACCACGGATGGAATCATTGAAATGATCACCGGAACCAGGATGTATTTTTGTACCCAACCAGGTCGAACGGCACTAGTCCAACATCATATTGTCACCAGCCCGCGAGTAAGGGTGACGATAGACCATATCGAATACTGGAAGGCTAAAAGGGAAGAAATTAGATGGAAGTGCGAAAAGATGCTGGAACTCGGGTCATGAGAATCCACAGCCAGTGGTCCAGTCCGATCTACTAGTCCCCAAGCCTGATGGCACTCTAAGGTTTTGTAACGACTTCCGGAAATTAAATGAAGTATCCACTTCGATGCCTACCCGATCACGCATTGACGAGCTGGTTGATCAGTTAGGCAAGGCCAAATACCTAACCACCTAGATCTGACCAAAGGATATTGCAATACCCCTGGCAGGATGCCAGGGAAAGACTGCTTTTTCTACACCGATGGCCTGTTCCAGTACACTTCCTCCCTTTCGGACATTCCATGCGGGGCCCCTGCCCACATTCCAAAGATGATGGATAAGTTTTACGACCCATGCCAACTATGCCGCCGCGTTCTAGCGACATTATTTACAAGCCTGATTGGAGACACACCTGGACAAAGTGGAAGCAGTGCTGGATGCTTTGCGAAAGGTGGTCTCACCGCTAATCCTGAATGCGTGATAGGACTAGCTGAGGCCAATACCTCGGGCATGTCGTAGGAGAGGGGTGGTGAAGCCCCAGTGGACAAGGTGAGGCAATACAGATTGGCCTCGACCAATCCGCAAGAAGCAGGTCAGAGCATTTTTGATAGTTGGATACTATCGAGATTCATCCCTCATTTTGGCCACAAGAGCTGGGCCATTGACGGATCTGATGAAAGCTCGGGCCTGGATAGTGAAGTGACAGATGCGCGGAAGCAGCATTTGCAGATTTGCGGACAGCCCTATACTGCCATCCGGTACTCATGGCCCCAGACTTCGAGAAGGAATTCATCCTGCAGACGGACGCCTCGGAGGTGGGACTCGTGCCGTCCTTTCCCAGATGGTAGGGGAGGAGGAGCACCCATCTTTTACCTCAGCCGGAAGCCCTCCCCAGGGAACAAAATACGCTGTTGTTGAAAGGAATGTCTGGCGATAAAATGGGCTATGGAGACTCTCCGCTCTATCTCCTGGGGCGGCAGTTTACCCTTGTGACTGATCAGCCCCGCTCCAGTGATGCATAGGACAAGGAAAGAAACGCCAGAGTGACGCGGTGGTTCTCTCTTTGCACTTTTCCATTTCGGTCCAGCATAGGGCTGGAAGCCAACACGGCAACGCTGATGGCCTCTCAACCCAACCGCTCTCGTCCGAGTAGCCAACCCTTGGTGTTGAGCAGGGCGGGATATGTGATACAGCAGGGCCAGAGGGCAGCATAAGAGTGTTAGCAGGGGGCCTTATTCCCTGCCAAGGGAGGAAGGTTGCTTTAGATACTAGACACTGTGGCCATATTAGAGCACCTGACTCAGTTGAGCACCTGACTCAATTAGAGCACCTGACTCCAGTCAGGATATAAACCCCGCTTCAGTCAGACAGGGTGTGGTAGTTGAAGGAGAAGGTTGGATTGGAGCAGAGTGCAGATGTGCAGAAGAGAAGAGTTTGTCGCAGAGAGAAATAGAAGGTTTGGAGGAGTGCTGCGGTGTGTTGGGAACCCAACAGAAAACTAGGTAGGGGCACCAGGCTTGTATAGAAAGAGGCGAGAAGCCCTTCACAAGCTGATGGGTATGAGAGGGAAGTAACCAGGGAAGAAACCGCTAGTCAAGTGGTTCACCACAACCCCAGGGCCCCTGGGTGGGACCTGGAGTAGAGGGCGGGCCCAGTCCCTCCCTCTCCACTCCCCTCCTCCAGGACACTAGGGGCAGTGATTAAGAACTGGTTCAGAGGCAAGCATAGCGCCTGAACCTACCCCAGAGAAGAGAAAGCACGAGACCCAGAGAACAGTACCGGCAATTTGCCACAGTACATAGAGTCAATCCCTTACCTCTCTCTAAAAGTGCAAAGTTTCAAAAAGTTCAGTGAATAGAAGATTGTTGGGTGGTGGAATAGATCTGGACAAGGAGAAGAAGTCTGGAGATAAATGTGAGAAGGAAGGGACAGGCAGTAGAAACAAAAGTGAAACTGCTTAAGCAGCATATTCCAGAAGTCCTGAAGTCTTTCTGAGTGTAACCTTCATTGATTTGAGATCTACCATACCATTCTCTCGCTAGACGGGAAAACCTATAATGGCAGCAGCCCACAAGAGACCCAGTTTGGGAATATTTTAATGAAGTTCCTCTACCTGTGGGTGAGACAGACATGCATGCAAAATGCAAACAGTGCAACAAAGAAATGCAAGGCCTGCCTACCCAAATGAAACAACATCACGAGAAGTGTTCCTTCTCAGGAAGAAGCTGCGTTGAAGATGATGAAAGGAGCATGTCTGAACATGCTGAATCTTCAGGTTGGTCAACTTTTTTATTTCATACTTCTTTCTTAAGGACTGCCTGTCTTCCTTCTGGACTATTTTTGAATTCTCATGTTTGAGCAAAAAATATAGTTGTTACTCTATAGTACTATCTTTTTAGATGCAGTTGTGATAAAAAATAAATAGCTGAAATAGGCAGATCTTCCTTTTACAATTTCACCTTTAAAGTAGTACTGAGTGTCGGTGAATGCAATGAGTAATACTAAATCAGCAGTATGGTAATAATAATGAAATAACTACATTGACTTATTTTGTTTAGGAGAATCCATCCTCAACATACAGGATTCTGAAGACTATCCACCTTCAAGATCACCATCATTTTCTATAGTTTGAGAGTTATCTGCCAATGATAGCATTTCAGTCACATCATGTATGTCACATAGCCACGGTATATCACCTGTAGCAAAAAGAAAAAAAAATCTCCATTATCCAGAAACAACCATAGATAAATCTGTGATAAGAACCAGGAGATTACAAAAGGGAGTAATAGATGAAAAAATTGCCTCGTTTGTTTATGCAACAAACTCTCCTTTCCGTATGATGAAGAACCCACACTTCATTAATATGGTTCAGTCATTAAGACCAGAATATAGTCCACCCAACAGAGCAGACAGCGCAGGCTAATTGCTGGATAAAGTGTATGAAAGAGAAATTGAGTAGTGTGCAAAAGATCTAGAGAGTGAAATTGTTAACCCGAGTCTTGATGGGTGAAGCAATGTCCACAATGAGCCTGTTTGTATGTGCTTGTGTGGCAACAGAAGAGGGGAATTTCTTTGTTACAGAAACAATCGATACATCAGGAAATGCACACACAGCAGAATATTTACAAGTAGTAGCAGTAAAAGCTATAACAAACTGTGAAAAAATTCAAATATCTAGCACACAGCTTGGTCACAGACAATGCTGCAAATGTATCCAAGATGAGAAGAAATTATCTAGAAGAGAGTGAAGAGAGTCCCAAGCTCATTTGATGCACCTCCTAGCCAAAGACTTCAGTGTTCCAGAAATAAAGGCTAATATTGTTGAAATTGCAAAATACTTCTGTAACAACCACTTTGCAGCAGCTGCTCTGAAAAAAGTGGGAGGAACCAAGCTAACTCTCCCACAATATGTGTGATGGAACTCAGTAGTGGACTGTTTTGGGCACTATATCAAGAACTGGCCTAATCTGATGACAGTTTGTGGACAAAATCGTGAAAAAATAGATGGCACTGTCACAGCTAAAGTTCTCAACACTGGACTTAACAGAAATATTGAACACATGCTGTGTACCCTGAAGGCTATTTCTGTAGCCTTGAACAAAATGCAGTGAAATAACTGTTTTATTGCTGATGCTGTTGAAATTTGGAAGGAACAGAGTGAGATCTTTCTTAAAACGAGAAATATGCAATGACAGAGTTAAATTACAAACATTAAATAACCAAACAGGGCAAGCACTATCTCCAGCTCATTTTCTTGCAAATATTCTCAATAGTCAGTACCAGGATCAAACCTTAATTACTGAAGAAGAGGAGTTAGCTATGACCAGCAATTATCCCTCCATAATGCAAACTATAATAAACTTCAGAGCTAAGCATGAACCATTCAAGAAATATATGTTTGCTGATGATGTTTTAAAGGAAGTCACACTTGTGGAATTCACTTAAGCACTTGGATTCAGAAACTGTTGAAGTGATAATCTCACTTTTAACAGCAGTAGCTTCTTCTGCCGGTGTAGGAGAATATTTTCTTCCTTTGGACTAATTCATTCCAAATTGAGAAATCATTTCGGACCTGAAAAAGCAGGAAAGCTTGTTTTTCTTTTCCAGATTATGAACAAACAGGAAAATGAAGGTGAACATGACTGAGTTAGCTGCAGAAGACAATATTTTAAGTTTCTCATGTTTGCCTGGCTGACAATCGATTTAATTTTTGTTTGTTAATATTTCATTTAACTATTTTAGTTAAAAACAATTTTAATAAAAACAAACCTGATTTTAAAAAACTTGAATGTTTAAATTCAAAAATTCATATTCTTGTTTTGTTAAAATATTTTATGTTTGCTGTTGAAGAAAAATATCCAGAATATATTAAGTTGTTATTTTAGTTAAATAACACAACAATTTAAATATCTGTCTGGTGATGTTCTCCTCCTAATATAGCATGGGAATAAAATCCTCCAAAACCCAGTCTGTTTTGTGCACACAGGGCAGGCCATTGCTCAGCTGATGAGCAGATTAGGCTGTGACGAATTGAAGTAGGGCCTTTAGCTTTCTGCCTCCTCCTAATAAATTAGAACAAACACTGGCTATGGGCTGAACTGATAGGCAGGCAGAGCCTGAAACGCCACACAGTCCTGGCCTCATTAGCATGCTGATAATGATAATCATTTATCCTCTGACAAGCTCTCGGGCCTGTTTTTCCTCTAGAGAGTCACCTCTATCACAAGGGAGCTGCCTCTGTCTTCCACTGCAAGGGGGCTCTGCATATCTCCAACCCAGAGGTCTCCCCTTCATAGAGAGCTGTAGCCACAGCTCTAATTCCCAAGGGGGTTTCTCTTTCTCCTGGAGAAGGGTAGCTGAGTCCAGTGCTTAATTTGTGCCGGGGCTGAGCCCTGGCACCTCTGGGCTTGGCAGTTCAGAACCCCGGAACCTCTGGGCTTCCTCCATCAGTTATGAAAATTAAAAAATTGAATCCCATGCCAGGGCCCCCGCTCACCTCTTTCATTACAAATTAAGCACTGGTTGAATCCATAGATCTGGTCCCAAAGGTTCACATGTACTGTACTGGGCCTCTTCTCCGAGAAGTAGAATTGGTTTAAAAAAAAAAAAAAAAAAAAGTATTTTCCCCAACAAAGAATAGAAAAATTTGGCTGTGATCAAATTTTTTGATTTTCCTGAAAGTTTCTTGGCAAAGGGAAATCAGTTTTGTTTAGTGTTGACTGAAATACTAAAACTGAAAGTTGTGTTACTTCCATTTTAGAAAACGGAAAATAATTTGGAGGTTTGATTTTCAGTTTTTGTTTGGGGGGGTTCCTCTCCCCTCCATCCCCACACTTTTTCTGTGGGGAAGACTAAATGAAAAAGGAGCAGGGCAGAAGTAACCCAAAAAACAAAAGGCAAATTTCAACTCAAAACAAACATTTTTGTTTAGTTTCACTTTACTTTTGGTCAGAAAATCAACAATTTCCACAAAATTTGGAAGGAAATGAATTCTTTTTTTGTTTCCTTCCAGATTTTTTTCCCCATCTCAACTCTGCCCACATGAGGGCCTTTACAGGAGGGGCTGAAGAGGAGTGCATGAGCAGGGAGGACCAAGGGAGGGGGCAATGATCAGCATGCAGGGAGGGCCTCGGGGAGGGGTGGAGCATGGGCAGGACTTTTTTGGGGAAGGAAGCTGAGTAGGGGCGGGGCCATGGTCCAGGCATGTGCTACCTACCCGAATGGAGGAGTCTCGCACTGACCCTGGCAGAAGGTGAAGAAGATTCTGGAGGCAGGGTAGAACTCTGGAGTCTGGCAGGGTGATTGATCTGATGATTCCCTAGCCTCATGGTTGCAGCTGTTGGAATCTCTCTGTCATGTAGCCAATGTGTTAGACACTGGGAGCACTGTGCCTCAAAATCCCTCCAAGGCGCACGATTGCCATTCTGTGAGCCAATCTGACCGGGGCACCGAATAGAAATGCAAGTGGCACCCCCCTTCCAGAGACCAAACGCATCATTTCAGCAATTTAGCCACCGCCTCTCTGAGGGAGGTCCTGGAGCACTGCAGCATCAAGCCATCTGGTAGCACCCCATTACTAAGGGCAGTCGAGCTGAGAGGCAAAATGTGATCCATCTCTCTGAATAATGATCCAGTCAGCTGGGATTCACACTAGAATTAGTGCCTGTGGCAAAACTTGACAGGATCTCAGTCCCCTGGTATAGCTGGGTGCCGATGTAATTGTGAAACCCAGAAATGCATCTCATCTCTTCAGAAGGCACAACATGCAGGGAATTAGCATATTTAATTAAGGCTCCTGATGAATGGCATTACATAGTTTCTTAATTAACAGCTATGTCCTCAGGAGATGGCTTTAAATTAAAGAGTTTTTTCAACATTTCCCCTTTCACTGTGCAGTTAGTACAACTGTGAAGACTTTCATTACTGTGGGGGCTGGGAAAAGCTAGATTTTCAGTTGGTCCTCAATACTGCAGCATGGAGATGGAAGAGCTGCAATCCCAGGAGCTGTCTGCTTTGGGGAGCCATTTGCATGATACTTTGGGTGAATGGCACACTGCTGTTACATGGGGCTCTGCTAGCAGGTGGGCACCAGCACTTCCCAAGCCTGTGAGTAAAAGGACGGGCAAACTGAAGCGTCTAATTGCCACGTACTGTGGTGAGCTGAGGCAGTGGGTATTCCTCAGCCAGACATGCGTGCGAGCGTGCACCAAAGCAAGGCATTAATTTGTCGTGGTAGTTTAAGTAGGGTAGTGTCCACAAAAGGCTAGGTGATTTCCAGATACTTGAGAAGCTGGGATGGTCTGCTCTCAAAGACCTCATCACCTGTGGACAAACTGACAGACCGAGGTTACAGAAACAGGAACAACAACCTGGCAGTGTTGTAGGGCTTTTTGATTTCATAAACTGTGCAGTTGAAGAGTGTAAGTGTAACAGTGTCCTGCATGCTCTGTGGCTTTAGTACCTTCCAGTTCATCCCTCTCTTTCAGAGCAAATGAGACCTTGGTCTGTAGGTCCAGTTCTGGCCTTGGTACTACTGGTGATCTTCTCAGGGGTCCCTTTGTGCTGTGTCCTTGCAGGCTGGCTGTGTCAGTATGTCCCATGCTCTTTGCTCAGCAGACCCTATCAGGGACTGTCGGACTACAAGTCCCCACACGTCAACACCGAGGTCCTGTGTATCTGGCTCCTTCCACAGCATAAGCCCAGAATGGGCCATGGCTCAGTTGTCTCTTCTGCCTGTGCTGCAACCAACAGCTGCTCCTTCTCCCTCCGCCCCCCGGCCTCGACCTTCTTCCTTCCTCTCTGTGCCTGCCCTCGGCTGAACCTGCACTCAGAACACCTGATGCCTGGCTCCCTAGACATGGTCAGTTCCCTTTTCCTAGGTCTCCCTGCTCAGCCTGTACTTACCAGCCCTCTCCTCCACTATGTCCATTCTCAGATGCTTGCATAGAGAGCTCTTTGTTAGGATTGAAGCAGGCAAACACTTGGTAATAATGATCATTCCCTTGTGTCCCAGCCCTCCATGTTCTGGAAAGCCATGCTCTGGTGCTTAGCCTGAAGAAATCCAGTTTCTTGGTTTAGCAGCTTTTGTAGTAATGCATCTCAAAGAAGTTTGGAGAATAGTTGGACAGGTGAGTAAACATACTGTAATGAACTTGCCAGCTCATCGTGGGGCAGTTCCGCACCCAGCCAGCAGAAAGCCCCTTAGTCCCCAAGGTACAGCAACGGAAAGTCCAAGCTGAGGTCAGGAAGGAGCTGGCAGCTGCCTGAGAGCAGGGGAGCATCCTGGGAAGCAACTGGGATGGGAAAACTGGGCAGCAGGAGGCTTGCAGTGAGGGCTGAGAGCTGGAGAGACACTGCTTCTGGCATGGGCCAGTAATAGCCGCAGCAGGGACACAGTGGGGTGGGATTACACAAGACCATTACCTGTGTACTACGCTGCCCATAGGAGCTAGGTTGGGGACTGCAGGCATGATCTCAGTGCGGAGACTGTTACCTTTAAAGCTCTGTACCATGCTGCCCCTAGGGGCCGAGTTGGGAACTGCCATTTAGATTTTTTATTGTAATTAGGAGTCCGATAGCGCCTTAAACGCTAACGGATTTATTTGGGCATAAGCTTAAGATGTTGCATCTGAAGAAGTGAGGGTTTTTACCCGTGAAAGCTTATGCCCAAATAAATCTGTTAGTCTTTAAGGTGCTACTGGACTCCTTGTTTTTGTGGATGCAAACTAACACAGCTACCCCCTGATATTTGCTGTAATTGTTACACAGATGTGCCCTAGGGCAGGGGTTTCAGGACAAAGTTTTTGGCGGCTCAGAGTGCGGCCACCGACTCTTGCTGGTGGCCACTCTCACACTTTCTCCTAAAACATTAATTAGCTTTAGGAAAAACAAATAAATATGCATATATACACGTCCAAATCATTGTAATTTATTTATTGCTAGCTAGTAAGTCCCTTGTGAAAAGTGATATTAACAAACATATAAGTATCACTTTTCACAGCAGATTTACTCAGCCCTGCCAAGCCTGGGGAAAAATTAAGCCCTGGATGGGGGGGCCAGGGAGGCATGGGGGGCTAGACCCTGAAGGGGGGAGGGATAGCTCAGTGGTTTGAGCATTGCCCTGCTAAACCCAGGGTTGTGAGTTCAATCCTTGAGAGGGCCATTTAGAGAACTGGGGTAAAAATCTGGGGATTGGTCCTGCTTTGAGCAGGGGTTTGGGCTAGATGACCTCCTGAGGTCCCTTCCAACCCTAATATTCTGTGATTCTATGAAACCCCACCACTTGGCGCTTGTTGCCACACAGTTGGAGCACAGGACTGGTACCCAGAGCCCCATGGCTGGAGCCTCCCACTCTGCTACCCCAGGGCTGAACCCCAAAACCTGAGCCCTACTACCCCTGGGAATGTGGGGAACTCACTGGGCACCTGCTCCTCCAGTTGTGCCCTGGGTGTCTCCAAAGGGGGCAGGGCCCAACCCCTGCTGGCGGCCCCAGCAACCAACACCAAGGCAGGGCATCCAGGAGAAACAGGGAGGGAGAGGGGCCCCTACTTTGTCTCCCCTCCCCCAGCCCAGGAGACTGTGGCTGCAAGAAATGTCCCTGGAGGCCACATTTGAGAAACGCTGCCCTAGGGTATTTACATCTTGTATTTCTATCTCCGCTACTAAAGGAATGTTATCTTCACAATAGGTGTTCAGGCCCGGGTGGGTTCCGGCAGAGCATGGTGCTTGGAGCTTCTGCCATACTTGCCTCCAAGCTTCTGGTTCATCCAGCATGCTATAGACATCAGAAGGGATTGGCATATCACCTCCTGCAGTGGGTGATTATTATTATTTAGTTTAATTTGCATTACCATAGCACCTTGGAGCCCCAGGCATGGACCAGGCCCCATTGTGCTAGGTGCTGTACAAAGCCAGAACAGAAAGACGGTCCCTGCCCCAGGGAGTTTATAATCTAGGTATAAGACAAGAGACAACAGTTCAAACAGACAGACGGGAGAGTACAAGTAAACAGTGAAACAATATTGGTCAGCGTGACAGGCAATGGTCTCTGCACTCCAACAGCCTCAGCATTGTCAAATGTTCTGTAAGCCTCACGGACCCCATATGGAGCCAGGTATTGTCTGCAGTGCCGGCTCCAGGTTTTCTGTCGTCCCAAGTGGCTAAAAAAAAAAAGACGCAGTAGCATAATCGCGCTGCTCCACCCTTCGGCGGCAGTGCAGCAGCAGGTCCTTCACTCCTTCTCTTCCTGTTCGGTGGCAGAGGAAGAGAGGGACTGAAGGACTCACTGCCGAATTCCCGCCAAAGACCCGGATGTGCTACCCCAATAGTATTGGCCACCCCGAGCACCTGCTTCTTTAGCTGGTGTCTGGAGCTGGCCATGACTGTCTGAAAGAATTGACTTTGGGAAAGCAGGTTGTGCCGTTGCCTGAGCTGAGACATAGTACACACCTTTCGCAGGTGACTGCTGAACACAGCATGAAAGGGTTACTTTGTGTTCTACTTTGGAGCCATCAGATCTAGGCAGCAGCTCCAGCTTCAGTGAGTCCCTTCTGTATCTCATCAGGCTTGCATCTAATACAGTCCTGATGTCAAAATCAGACCCGGGGACTTGTACTAGAAAATTCTTTGTTGAGAGTGGTTAGTCCTGGTGACTAAAGTAGAGCTGTCAACATTTTTTGATCAGAAATGAGGTGTGTTTCTCTTCTCCCCTTCTCTCCCCCCCCCAAAAAAAGACATAGAAGTTTTTCATTTAATGCAAAATGTTTGTGTTTAAAATTTTTTTTGGAGAGGATAGGTAAATTTTATTGAAAACAATTACTTCAAGTATCAAAATAGTTATTGCAATGTTTTGTTTACTGAAAATCCAGTTTTTGCTAAACAAAAGAAGTTAACAACCATTTTGATGTTTTTTGAGACTTTTCAAAAAAAATTAAATTGGAAAAAAATTCAGGAAAAATAATCTGGGTATTCTAAATGGTTCTGTTTCAAACCTTTGGAAACTAAAGGAATTTCACAACATTAAAATTTTTCATGTATGGTTCCATTTTTTCATGTCCGTTTAATTGCTGAATATTCTGACTTTGAATCTACCATGCTGATGCCAGAAGCACCAGTGACTCTTTGCGTAACATCTGGTAAGACTGAGAAAGATTCATGTGGATGTTTTTACTCTTTGCTTAAGATTTTTGCAATTCCAGAATGAGTGAATTTGTCTGCTTGGGGCTTTTTTTACATCTAGTGAGCTAACCAAAAATGTGGTTAGCCTGGTCTATGCTTAAAAATTAGCCTGACCTAACTATGCTGCTCAGGGCTGTGAAAAATTTCATACCCTGAGCACCGTAGTTAGACCAACCCAATCCCTAGTGCAGAAGTCAGTGGTAGAACTCTTTAGCAGCTGTAGTGTAGATTCGCCCTCTGTCATGCTCCAGTAATGAGTCCTGAATGTGCCATGTGATCTAATTCCTTCTTTGGGGCACATGAATACTATTTTTCTGGATGCATAGGAGTGGCTCAGGTCACAATGAAAGGAATAGTTTTTCCTTCGGGGAGCAGCCAAGCTCCTTTGAAAATGTCTGCCTATTCTAAGAATATTGAGGGGTTGGCCTCGGCTGCTGCTACCCATTGCGACGTTCCCCTGGTGTTATCTGGATTGGTGATCTGCTAAGTCACTCCAATCCTCGACTCTGGGAGCCAGCCTTACCCTGCTCGGCTGTGACAACCCCCACTCCCAGGCTGTTCACGCACAGCCTCTGGCATGTAAGCTGCTCTCAGTTATGTGAGTGAGCCGCTGCTTGGCTTGTGCAACTGAATGACACCAACCAATATCTTCAGTCCCAGACACAACCATAGGCACCCCATCTTGCAGTGTCCAGTTATGCCCGCTGGATGTTGCAAGCTGATTTGAGTTCGTCAGTTTAACAAAGAAATTGATAAGTACCACGCTTGTTATCCCAAGGCGAGTCTCTGACACGCTGCAAACCAAACGCAGTGCTTCAGGTAGAATAAACAAACAAATGTATTAACTACAAAAGATAGATTTTAAGTGATTATAAGTGCTCTGTGGGATAGCTGCCCAGAGTGCACCGCTCCAGGTAGCACTGCAAGTGCCACAAGTGTGAACATGTTATTGCGCAGGCAGCTGTCAATGTGAACACACAACAGCAGTTTTCTTTCTCGCTCTCTGAACGACACTGTGACTGTCGGTGCTGTAACTTTGCCAGCGTAGACATGCTCAGAGAGCATGGCAAACATCTCTCCCTTTTATCATGTCCTTTCTTCCCTCTTGGCTTTGCCCCCCCCCCTTCAGAGTCAGGTGGGCATTACCTCACTATAGTCCCAAACTGACCAAGGGAAGTGGGGTGACTCATTGGAGAGTCCAACGGATCCTTTGTTTCTGCCTAGGCCAGCGTCCTTTGTTCCTGTGAGGCTGGGCTGGGTTTGTCCCATACATGCCCTGATGAGGTGTGAACTGCCCTCTGCTCTTGGAGAGTTTTTGCCGGGCTTGTTTTAAGCTATGAGGACAAATTTTCAGCCTCATAACTATATACATGAAATTACAACCTATAACATTGCTATAACAACAATGCTCAGTGCATCATGAGCGTTCCGGAGACGCCCGACATGACAAACTTTGCATTGGATACCACACAATCATTATAAGGATAAACATGGGGGTGCAGGCTGTTCCCTCTAAGGTACAGAGTCACACCCATAGCTCCAGTTTTATCAACTGAAGATCTAAACATTATCCCAAAACTGAGCCCACAACTCAGATTCGAGCCTTCAGCTGCTATTTGTATGGTTGCTTTTCAGCTTGCTTTATGCCTTGTGTTTTAAACTCCATAGGTCTTCAGTGTGCTTCAGTGGGATTTGGGCTTGGAATCTGCAGAATGCTTTTTGGGTTATAATGTTTGCTTGGATGTTATGTGTTGTTTTCAAATCGGACTATGTGAGTCTAATGGGATATCAGCAACTGCTTGGCTTATGCCTGAACTGTTGTTTACTTCACCATTGTTAACACTGGCTGTGAATCAATAGAAATCTTATTGCTCCAGAACCTTTGTTCCCGTTCATCTTTGGTCAGTAAGGCACCAGGCTTTGGCCAGGCTAGATCTGCGTGTGGGTAGCAGAAAGACCTCTGTATTCTGGCCATGGAGGAAGGGAAGGGAACAGTGATTGATTGCTCATGAGTAAGGCTGTGTGTCTGTCATGGAGGACCTCTGTGACTTCTGCAGCGGCCAGTATGGCTGGCTCGGGGGCTGCCCAAGCAGATCAGGCAACCCCTGGGAAAGCAGCACCGATCACTGCTGGGGCAGTTTGGGTGTGGGAAGGGACTCAGGGCTGGTGTAGGGGATTGGGTGCAGGGTGGTGCTTACCTTGAGGGTGAGGGATGGGGGGAGCTCCCCAGAAGTGGCCGGCATGTCCCTGCAGCTCCTAGGCAGACGGGCCAGGGGGATCCATGCACTGCCAACGCTTGCAGGTGCCACTGTCGCAGCTCCCAATGGCTGCAGTTCCCAGCCAATGGGAGCTGTGGAGCTGGAGCTCATGTCAGGGGCAGCTTGTGGAACCCCCCTGGCCTTCCCTCCCCTTAAGAGCTGCAGGAACATGCGGACCCACGTAGGGAGTCTGCCATCCCCACCAACCCTCCCTTCCCCTCCCCAGCACCAGCGGGGGTCCCGGGCCACACATTGCTGCCCGCCTTCCCTCCCCCAACACAACCGGGTTCCTGGGTCATGGCCTGCCCCCCCTTTCCCCAAACCAGCAGGGGTCCCAAGCTGTGTGCCACCACCTGCCTTCCCCCCAGCATCAGCAAAGGTGCCGGGCCACCCCCCTCAGCGCCTGTGGCACCCCCCAACCACCTCTCCAGAGCACCCCTGGCCCCCCAGCTCAAGTTTTAGTTAGGGGTATATAGTACAATTGATGGACAGGTCACGGGCCATGAATTTTTGTTTACTGCCCATGACCTATTCATGACTTTCACTATAAATATGCGTGACTGAAATGTAGCTTTACTCATTAGAATCCACCCTGGCTATCCCAGCTCAGGCAATCCCGCGTTGCTGGTTAACTAAAACTACGGTTGAGACAATAAATTAAGTTTCCTTTGCACCTCCTGGATTCTGGGCCCTGCCTCAGGGCTGCTCTACCTTATGTTGGTTGCTAATGGCCCCAAGATCAGCTGGATCACAGTGCACTCTGACCAGGCCCCAGCATGCCCCTTACAGCAAGCTTTGCAAAGGAGGCAGAGGAGACCTGTGGTGGCATGTCTATCTCACCCCAGGGACTTGCTGACCCCAGAGGTCTTGCTTGGGGGCTGGCTCCATGCTCCTTTATGCCGTCAGAGCGGTGTGAGGGGCCACGGCATGTTGTGAAGTATGAATGCCATGCAACTCGCCCAATACAATGTGGGAGTAGCTTTCTCTGGGGGCTAGAACGTTGCTATGGTTCTCTTTCTCTAGCAAATCTGTGCTTTCGGGGAGGAGTGCAGCAGAAAATTGGGGAGATCTAGAGCCTAATCTTAAAACCACTGAAGTCAACGGCAGTCTTTCCATTGGTTCAGGAACCGAGTGTTAAATCTGAGTCACAAAACAATCCATCCAGTGTCTCTGAGTTACACAATACTCAGCACCATAGATGCTCCACATGCCCTGTGTGTGTCATCTGCTAAATCCATATTTCACGTGGCATGGGCCCACAGCTTTGCATCATACAATGTCATGCCTGCACCAATAGATGACCAAGTTCATTGTCGACTCCAGGCACTTGCAGCAGGGAGGTTGCGTCATGATGAGTGAACCTTAAAAGATTGAGAGATTGTCTTGGAAAGGATCCCTGCTCAGCAGATGCTATTCTGAATTCTCCGATGGCTTTTGCATATAAGTGCATGCTAGGGACCTAATTCCCTCTGAAAATTAATATTTTGACATTCAAAATAACTAGCCCTGCATAGGAGAGGGAATTATCATTGTGCCATTTAATTGGAATCACTAATGATGCCAGATTGGGTACATTATTCTTCGATCAAGGAAGAGGAGTCAATCACATAGAGAAGGCCAGATCCTCAGCTGGTGTAAATCAACATACTCTGATTTTCACCCCCCAAGAGCCTGGCCCAGCATGACCAAGTTCTTTCAAAAGAAAACCCCGTAGCTATCGTAAAGGTCTTAATACAGCCATGGGAGAATGTGAGAGGGGAGAGCCAGAGCTGTGGTTGCATCCTCTGAAAATGACAAGTAGATCAGGTGGAGTAAAGACAGCAGCACACTCTGAGTACAGCTAGCTGATGGAGAGGGGTGGCAGTGGTTTACTGAGGCTGAACAGACATGCACTGAACCTCTGCGGTTGGCAGGGTGAAGTGCACAGCCACCAGGGGAGAAAAGTTTGGTTACTTTCCATTCCAGTGACCTTGTGCACTGCTGGCAGTGAAGGAAAATCACACAGGTGGAAATACCCTAAGAGCAGGCTTGTTACTTTGCAGAACAATAATGCTCCGACATCACAGGAGTTAGAGCTTTGGCTAATTTTATCAGAACTGGCCCAACCAAACCTTGCAAGCAGCTGCATGGCCACAGCTACAGATCTAAGACACATGCCTTTCTTCTAACACCACTGTCCCCAAACCAGCTGTGACCCCCCCCCCCCCCCCCTATGGACGAGGATTGTGAGCTGTATGACTTTAAAGGGATGCTCTGTTTTACTTCCCCCTAAGAATGTAAAGCAGAAGAATAATGGGTCCAGGCCTACGCCTCTTGACCCACAGGAATATTCTTATCAGTCAGTGGGCTGCTCGCTGCTGTGTGGGTGTGCAGGGACATGCCTGGGATTAGCATGAGCTGTTCTTGTCACCTTTTCACCTGTGGTCTTTAACAGAAAGTGAAGGGCCTGACTGTGAACTTCTTCACCTAATCCCTTGTTCCTTCTTCTCTTGCAGTTGGGAAGACGTCCCTTATCACAAGGTTCATGTATGACAGTTTTGACAACACGTATCAGGTGAGACCCTTTTCCATTTCTGGATCTGGAGTGACAGTAACCCCAGTGCACCACCTACTTCCTGTCAATCCCCAGCCACGTTCTGTGCACAGCATCGGACCCACCTTGGAGCAGAAATGAGCTCTCTTTCTTCAGAGGTGGGAAATGGACATGTGAACACGGCCCACTTACGACTCCTCATACAGCCCAGCCCTGAGATCTAGATTGTAGCGCTGTTTATTTTCAATGGCACCTACATATTTGCATCCAATTCCTTGTTCATGAATGAAATCAGCAGGGTCTTCTGGGGAACGCTTCTGCCTAGCAACCCAAAATGGGTGCAGTGGTGAGAACACATGCACTTGGGTTGCAAACTGGCTACCAACGGGCATTCCAGTGGTGAATGACATGCGTGCACTTGGGCTACTCTTTACATTACCCATTCCCCGCAGTAGCTGGCATTGGCGCGTTTTGCAACCATCATGACATAATC
This sequence comes from Chelonoidis abingdonii, assembly GCF_003597395.2. NCBI lineage: Eukaryota > Metazoa > Chordata > Testudines > Testudinidae > Chelonoidis > Chelonoidis abingdonii. Next base: position 55,757,264 of record NC_133776.1, read on the forward strand.
AGTCTATACATTTCGTGGAGTTCCCTACTTTATGCAGATAGTGTCTGTAATTTCAAAGGAATTGTTTTGAGTTCTAGCTGTGTAATGAGAAGTAACCACCAGCTGTGTGATCACCTCAGACTTTCCAAATTTCATGCTGATGCTGTTGCCAAAATGCAGGGGGCCTGATTCTCTTCTTGTTTTGGGGTAAATCAAGAGTAACTCCACTGAAGTCAGTGTAAAGCTGAGGAGAATCAGAACTAAATCTTCATATCCTAACTCTGCCTTGTACCGTAGAGTTTTCCTGAATTAGCTTGGGACCCCAAAAACACAGACTGGGTTTCTCTTTCCTTTCATTGTGCATTCAGACAAAGGGATTTCTCAGTCTTTGTTTACTTTTCTTGTGGGTTGAACAACATCCTTCTGGGCCCAATGAACAAAATGTAACTCAGGCTAAACTTCCCCTTTCACTGTCATCTCCACTTTTCCTGGGTTTGTTTCTCTCAGGAGCGATTGCCCCTGGGGTAAGCGCTCGATCCAAGCTAGATGAAGCATAGTTTAGCTGAGAGAGAATGGTATCAATCGCGACATGTGTCTGCTGGCAGCTCCCATCGCAGAGGAACCGAAGTGTGACCTTTCAAGCAATACATGGCCTGAAAGCCCCATCTGCATGTGAACCCCATCAGAGACATTTTCCTGGCTGTAGGACTCCTCCTTCTCTGAGTATGCAGGTGTGAGCTGCCCTGATTGTGCACTTTACCAAGGTCCCTCAGCCCTGACATAGAGGGTTCACGTTTGTTAGAGAGGAGTGGCTGTGCCATTGATGGTGATGAAACCGTGAGGGGCCAGACTTGGATGCCCCAGTCGTGGTGACTGGTACTGTGCTCCATGGGTTCTCCGCGGAAGTCAGTGGGACTGCTCAGCATGCGTGTAACTCACTGGTCAGTGTGCGTCACATGTCCCCCTCTGTGCCTGATCCACAGAGCAAGACTCTCTGTTATTGCCCCAGCGAGAAAGCCCAGCTCCTTTGCATAAGCAGTAGAGAGTCAAGTCCTTTTGGTGGGGTCTCCCTGCTTTGCTAGGTTGGTCTGGCCTCTGATACCCTCTGGAGAGGCAGAAATTCACCCAGCGATTTCTCCAATACCCAGATCTCTCCCAGCACCCTGACTGGACAGGACCTCAGTGTCATTGCAAACAACAGTCAGCGGGAGCAGACATACCTGCCTCAGTCACAAATGGCCTCGGCAGCCCCTGACTCCCAGGTACGGCGGCTCCTGCCCTTTGGCTGGAACTGGTTCATATGTGTGGGGCAGGCTTGCAGAAGCCACATGCTCCAGCTGCTCCTTGGGCTTGCCTCTGAAGTATCCGTGGTGTCCTGTCTCAAGTGGCATCCCTCAGCCCATTTGCAGAAGAGCTGGCAGCAGTGACAAGATTTTCTGCCAGCCCTCCAGCCAGCTAGTGCTCAGAGGCCAACTCTGCTGCCTGTCTGTCCCTAGCCTTCACAGCACAGCTGCTGATCTGTGGAGTGGGAGGTGTCACTCATTTTGCTCAGAGGGTCCCTGATTCGATCCCCCGTGTGTCAGCTGCAATGATGGTCATTGCACAAGGAGTGCAGATGCTGGCCCCAGATGACTAGCATGGCCTAATGTAAAGGGAGTCAGTCAGAGCAGAGAAGCAATTGTCCTGGGAACATCTGGAGAGCCCTTAAGGAGCAGGACTCAGGGGGTAGGTGTCTCAGAGTTCCCCAAGGGGTGAGGAAGCCCTGCAGCTGGACTGAAGTAACTATCTAGGAGAACCAGAGCAAGCCAGGCAGCACAGTGCAGCTGGAAAGCTGCCTTGACTCGGGAGCAGCTGGGGGGTTCCCTTGGGGTCACAGTGCTCCAGCCGTGATCAGTCCTGTAGCCAGTCCAGTCCCCACCCCACCCCAAGAAGGTGGGTCCAGGCCCCCTGTGGATTCTGTCCTCTGTGTTCTCTCGTTTGCTGGTTTGTCCAGTGCAAACCACGCTGGGGTCTCTACATAAAACAGTCACCCAATTCAAAGTGACAGGGTCCTGTACTGATCCCAGCCTCTCCGTGCTAATGAAGAGAACAGACATTCCCTAAATGGGATTTATTGGCCATGGGGCTCTGTGGGACTGTGTTTGGGAGCAGGATTGCTGAGTGTCTGGAGATGTCTTCCTGTGCAGAAGAGAAGGGAGGATGCTGACCAAAGAAACCAGAGGGGAAGTGTGACAGACTCCCGCGATACAACCTGGAACTGTGGGACCGCTATGCTGCCTTCACTATCCAGCCTGGGTTGTCTCTTACAATGCTATGCCAGTGACAAGCAGCAAACCCCTCCAGGTGCTGTTGTCACTCAGCCAACAACATGCAGATACACGCTCAGCTAAGTTGCATGAATGCTTTCTAAGCCGCTCACGAATTATACACAGGGAAACACCAGCAAATCCCCCCAGCGTTGCACCCAGGAATGTGCTCGTCTTACACTGCTCAAGACCTTCTCTTGAACAATGCAAGCTCATTAATTAGTTTTCCACTTCATCAGAGGATAATGGACATGCACCAGCCTTTGAAACCTGAGCAGATCCCCCAAGCACTTAGGACAAACTCACTGGTTCAGATTAAACATTAAAATATATTTATTAACTACAGAAATACAGATTTTAAGTGATTATAAGAGATAGGTATAAAGGTCAGAGAATGTTACATAAGAAATAAAAAGTAAATACGCATTCTAAATTCTAAACTGTATCATACTTAGCAAGAGTTGAATCAAGCAGTTTTTCTCACCCCACTAAGCATTGTAAGCAGTTCTTAATACACGGGCAGAATTCTCTGCTTAGCCTGGGACCAATCTCCCCAGTTCAGTGTCTTTTTTTCTTCCAAATGTTCTTGTTGCCTTCAGAATAGGTCAGGGAGGAGAGACTCTCATGGTGCTCCTGTCCCTTATTTAATACCCTCAGTTCATGTACCTGGAAAAATATTGCCTCAAACATGGAGTCAAGCATCACATGTCCTGAGGCCTTGCCGAGACAGAGTTAAGCAAGCACCATTGTGTGTAGCTGGAGCAAGTGTCTCTTATTGAATTGTAACTCTCTTGTTTACAATTCCCCTGCTGGTCAATGGCTGGTTGCTGGCTGTGAGTCATCTCCTTTGAGACTTGCAACCTATTTCAGTAACAACCATATACCAAAATCTCATAACTCCATATACAATAATGATATACATATTTGGACAGAACAATGAGTTTCAGCAGATCATGACTTTATGATACCTTACAAGGCATTTTTTGTACAAAATACTGGCACCGTATACAAGTGGTGAATTAACGTAGGAGTTACAAGGGCACTGTCTTGAGGTACAGTGCATGACAGGAAGTCACTCTCCATATTTGCTGAGTCCTCACTTCCCTCCCTCCTTTGCTGATTGTTCTTAATCCCCGACCTGGAGGCTACCCCTTCACCTCATCAGATGAGAAGGGTTCCCAGTGGGGCCAAGAGCCAGTACGCTCACAACATGTAGTTTGAAAGAGGTTATGCTTTTTAGTTGAGAGAAAAAGGACTAGTGACATTTGACAGCCATTTCCTCAGCCATGTTGGGATCCCAGGGCCACCTGATCTAATCAGTGTTGCAATTGATTGAGGTGAACAAACAGCTCTTTCACAAGCAATTAAATAATACATCAAAGGACAGGCATAGTCTGAGCAGGCTGTATTGATTGGTGCGTTAAAGGCTCCCTCACATCCATTATGGCCATGCTGGATTCTGCAAACATAAGCAATAGCTCTGCTTGGTAAATATTTGATTGCTGCTGTCCCAAGTTAAATAATTTGGTGACTTCTCCTTCTCTTCTGACTGCCCCAATTAGGGAGAGAAGTGCAGTCAGTTTCACACTGCAAAGCACTGTGGGTAAAGGAAAGATAACAGTTACCAAGGCACACAGCACTTCCAAAATGCCCTTGCCTGCTCCAGATGGCTGCCGATGGTAATGTTTGCAGCCATTCCCACCAGTTCCACGGCAATTCACCACATTGCCAGAGGCGGCAGGTGCCAGTGATTGGCCCAAGCATTTGATTTATATCCAAGTGGCTGCAAATTTAACAACAGGCAGGATCGTTCCTAAAAGTGACCCATGCTGGCAGCAATGAGAGGGGTGAGGGCAACAGCTTCCCCCAAGCTGGTTCCCTTTCAGTGCTAGAGCCTGTCTCATGCCAACCCAGGCCTTTATGGGCCTTTTTAATCCCAAGGCCTATAGCCCCTCTTGCATGCAAGAGCCCCACACCTCCCCACAAGCCCTAAATCTAAGCCCAAGGGGGGTTGATACCTGATTTGCTGGAAAAGGGCTTTGTCCCACTTTCTCAACCTCCGCAGACATGTGAGCTCTAAATACTCCCCACACTCATTAACGCCCATAGCGGTGATCCTGTGAAATAATGGTATCACCCTCTCCCCAGTCCTCGCCCGAGCACGTGGGAGCTGAGCCTCAGCCCCTTTCCAGGGTGCACCTGTGCACCTCGGAGGACTCAGAGAACAGCAGGGGGCAAGAAGTCCCAGCTAGAGCGTCCTGAGAGATATCAGTGGGAGAGGCAGGGTCCCAGTGCCCTCACCCTCCCCGAGCACATGGAGATGGAGCCCTGCGTGGCTGCTTGCTGGGAGAGGGCAGGAATGTGGGGGCTGCAGGAGGAGAAGCCTCCCACACACACACAAACACTTGCCAAAGAGAGAGCCAGCTGGGATGACTGGGAGGCAGCGTGTGGCCCACAACCTGGACAAGGGGAACGGAGTGTGGGCTAATGCTGAAACACAGACATTTGAGTATGTGACTTTCCCTTGTTATTCAGTGGAATAAAATTGTCAAGAAGCAGGCAAGTGCCAAGATTTACTGCTGTTGAAGTAAATCAAAGGAAAAACATAAGGAAAGGAACTAGGCAGCGGAACTTATAATAAGAGAAAAAGAAGAACTAAAAGAAATCCAGTTGCATCTGACTCTGCCCCAGATCCTCACAGGCATTTAGGTGCCTAACTCCCAATGAAGTCCCCCCTCCTCCTCCATTCTCATCATGTGTTGAACCCACTTGTTATGTTCTGTCTTCATCTTAGCCTGGAAGCGCTTTGGGGCAAGTACTGTCTCTCACCATGCATTTGTGGGGCACCGACCCTGATCGTGGCTTTGTGGCATTGCTGAAATACCAGTGGTAATATCACCCTCACACCTAGGAGACTGTGCCTGCGCTGTGCAAAGTCCAAGAGGTTCCCCCTCAGACCGGCATCAGCAACAGACCCTGGTGCCCCATCCATAATCCCCTCCTAGCAAGATGGATGGAGCCTGCTGCTACCCAACCCACCACTAAACACAGGGAGAGTAGAAGTGGCTGGTTTCCTCACAACCCATCAGCCAATCGCAGCAAATTTTAGAGGCACTGGGGCTGACCAGTGAAGATGGACTAACTGCCTTTTGCTGCTGGGCCCTGCAGCACCTCGCACTGGTGGGGTCCAGCTTCCCAGCCCCACCCTGCAAGCCAGCAGCAGCTATAAGGGTAAGTCACCCTCTCCTGTGGTCGCCTGTGAAAATGTGTTTCTGGGCCTTTTTGCAAAATCATCTTAGTCCAGTTGCTGCTGCCCCACCAGCTGGGCTGTCTGCTGAATCAGCACCTCAAAAACAACATTCCTTCCTCACTACTGGGGCAAGGAATGCACTTTAGAAGGACCCACAGGGCAGTACCCAGCCCTCACTGGACTATGGCCTCTGTTGGAGCTGGCCTTTCATTCAAAATAGGGAATTTCAAAGGAAATGACAATAAGGGAAGGTAGGAAGGTGCTTCGCTGCTCCTCCTTTCTTCATGTTTGACAGCTGAGGCAATACACTCAGAAACTCTGGCTGGGACTTTCAAAGCCACCTAAGGCACTCATAAGTCTTGCCTACACAGAGACTCGCAGGTAAGTTTCTTTTATGCAACGCAGGGTCGATACTTGTTTCTCCAGGCCTCAAACCTTCTCTTCCAATATGGAGACCAGCTTGCACTTTGTACAGACAAAGTCATTTCTGTCCTGTGGAAGAAAGACAAACATGGCACATCCTGTGCTGAACGCTCAGCATCCATATTTCCTTCCTTCTAAGAGCTTCCTCAGCTGTTGCAGTAGCTACTCAGAAAAGCCTGCAAGATGAAAGCCTCAGTGCACCCTCCCCAGGCAAGCTCCCTCTGTTAGCCTCCGCTGTTCGCCACTCAGCTGGTTCGATGGTGACTGCCTTTTTATAACAGTCAGGCCCACCTGGAACAAAGCACTCCCAATTCACACTTTTCAAACAATCAAGCACACAGTCAAACTGACAAACTGTCCCCACAACAGACACTCAGATACTCACCAACAAAGGCCCCCTAATGCAGCACTTAGCATACCTCCTCTCAGGCCACGTCTACACTACGGGATAATATCGAATTAGCTAAAATCGGTTTTATAAAACTGATATTATAAATTCGATTTCATGCGGCCACACTAGGCACAGTAATTCGGCGTTGTGTGTCCATGGTCCGAGGCTAATGTCGATTTCTGAAGCGTTGCATTGTGGGTAGCTGTTCCGTAGCTATCCCATAGTTCCTGCCGTCTCCCCCGCCCTTGGGAATTCTGGGTTTGAATCATGGTCTGGGTAAATGTCATCAGTTCACTTTGTCGTCCTCCGGGAAAACATCAAGCTGACAATCCTTTTGCGCCGTTTTCCCTGGATTGGCCCTGGCAGATGCCATAGCATGGCAACCATGGAGGCCCGTCTTCAGTCTTTTTTTTTTTCCGGCACCGAGGTACTGGATGCCACGGAGACAGAGGCGATACTCCAGCGCTACAACAGCAGCCTTCATGTGCTTTTGCAGTGATAGCAGGAGATGGTTACCGGCGTTCTGTACCGCTACTGCCGAAGAAAACTGGCAATGAAGATGACGGTTTATCTCTTCCCCTCTAATACTACTGCTGGCTCATGCAGTGCCCCTGGCTGAAATCGGCCGGGGGCGCCAACGCAAAGCAAAATTGGCCGAGGTTGACTCACTTGGGACTGAGTAATCCCTCCCTTATGGTTTCTAAAAATAGAGTCGTCCTTCTAGAATAAGGGGCAAGTGTTATTAGGAGCGACCAGTTGTATCAGGCACAGCTGCTCCGTGTCGTATTCACAGGGGGGCCCCTGCCACAACCCCACTGTTGTCTTCCCTCCTCCCCCAACCTTCTTTTTTTTTTCTGGGATACCGTGGCAGTGTCCCCCTCCATTTGTGTCATGAAGTTAAAAGATGCAGGAATAGAACAGAGACTTTTAGTTGAGATAAAATGGGGGGCAGGCAGTCCTCCGGGGCTATGACAGTCCAGGCCAGTACAGAATCTTTTCTTTACACAGGAAAGGGAGGAGGCCTGATGAAGCTCAGCCCCCAGTTGCATATGATTGAAATGGTTACCAGCCCGTTCTGTACCATTACTGGCAGTAACTGCGGAGCTCATTCCCATTTTTACACAGGCGAACCCGCCAGCCTACTTGATGGCCAGCCAGGACACTCACGGGCCTGATGGCACGACGGATATCCGTCATATTGTACCGTTCTGCCACCGGGGCAGGGGTCGAGAGGAGCGGATACCTGCCTCTTCACTGCTGCAGCATCGCGTTCTACCAGCAGCCATTTCAGTACACATAGCGGTGACATTGAAAGAAGTCAAGAAATGATTTCTTTCCCTTTTTCTTATCACGTAGGTGGTGGGGTGGGGAAGAGACTGAGGAGCTATTCCCTGCAACCACGCCAGATGACCTGTGTTTGAACCTACAGACATTGGGCGCTCAGCCAAGAATGCAAATACTTTTCAGAGACTGACTGTGGCACTGTGGGATAGCTGGCAGTCCTCAGTACCCCCTTCCATCCATGATGTGTCCATTGATCTCTGGCCTTCCCGTTACGCTTGTCACGCAGTGCTGTGTATCCTGGAAGATTTTTTTTCAAACGCTTTTGGCATTTCGTAATTCTGCTAACGGATTTGATACAACAGCTTTGTCATCCCAACAGCGATCAGATCTATATCCTCCACGTACGGTCCCCCAATGCTGGAGATTCTTTTTGGATTGATACTGCATGCCAACCGTGCTGATCAGAGCTCCACGCTGAGACAAACAGGAAATGTAATTCAAAGTTCGCGGGGACCGTTTTCCTGTTTAGCTGCACCCTGCATCCGAGTTCAGATTGCTGTCCAGAGCGGTCCAGTGGTACACTGTGGTCGATACGCCGGAGAGACCAATAACGTCGATTTTCCGTCCAACTAACCGTAATTCCGATATGTTAATATCGATTAGCCGCTACTCCTCTTCTCGGGTGTGAAGTACAGAAATCGATTTAAAGAGGCCCTTTATATCGATATAAAGGACATTGTTAGTGTGGAAGGGGGTTACAGCTTAATCGATGTAACGCTCTTTTAATCGAATCTTAAATGCGTTAGTGCTAGCAGGCCTCACGATCCCAGGCAAACTCCTCTTGCCTCTACTGGTTCGCTGCTCTTTGGTTCTTTGACCATGGGGATGGTAACGTTCCAAGAAGGAGGAGTGCTAGGCAGACGACCGCTCCACCCAACTCAGAGAGGAAGAGCATCTCGCCAAGCAGGCTGGTAACCTAGTGAGGAGGGCTTTACACTAGGTTACCGGCGGGGGTGATCTGGAGGGAAGGAGCACCAAAGCCTTAAGGTAAGTGGGAAATGGGGATACCAGGGGGAGCCCAGCAGCCAAAGTGCAAAGAGGGGGGCCTTCCTGCCTCATACTTGAGAAAGTGCGGACAATCAGCCAGTTATCTTAAGTGCCTACACACAAATGCAAGAAACCTGGGAGAAACAAAGCCAGAGAGAACTGGAATCCTGGCACAGTCAAGAAATTATGATGTGATGGAAATACCAGAGACTTGGTGCGGATAACTCACCATGACTGGGAAGTACTGCTCATGGTGGATTAAACTGTCAGGAAGTACATGCAGGGCCGAAAAGGTGGAGGGAGTTGCACTGTATGTAAGAGAGAGTCATGACTGCCTCAGAGTCGGTATTGAAACTTCAGTAAAACCCTGAGAGTCTCTGGATTAAGTTTTTAGAAGCGTGAGCAGCAAGGGTATGTCATGATGGGAATCTGTATTCGACCACCGAACCAGGGGGATGAGGGTGCGACTAAGCTTCTTCCGGCAACTATGAAGTTACTAGATCAACAGGCCAGGTTCTCATGGCTGAGGCTTCAATCACTCCTGTATCTGCTGGGAAACAAATACAGCGGTGGACAGGACATTCCAGAAGTTTTTGGAAAGTGTAGGGGACAATTTCCTGGTGCAAGTGCTGGAGGAACCAACTAGGGCAGAGCTTCTTGACCTGCTGCTCACAAACTTGGGAAGAATTTAGTAGTAGGGAAGCAAAATGGTGGATGGACCTGGTAGGCAGTGCACCATGAGCTGGTGAGATTCAGGATCCTGACACAAGCGAAAGAAAGAGAGCAGCAGAATTAGGACCCGGACTCAGAAAGGCAGACTTTGAACTCCCTCAGGCAAACTGATCCAATGGAATTCCCCTGGGCGGTATACATGAGGAGGAAGGAGTCCAGGAGAGCTGGCTGTATTTTAAAGAATCCCCAATGTATAGACAAGAATTCAGTAAATATTGGCAGGCGATCAGCTTGTTAACAGTGAATCCTTGCTGATCTTAAACACAAAAAAGAAGCTTACAAAAGTGGATTGGACAAATGACCAGGGTGATATAACAAATATTTCTCAGGCATGCAGGAATGAAATATGGATATAGGCCAAATCACACTTGGAGTTGCAGCTAGCAAGGGATGTTAAGAGTAACAAGAAGGGTTTCTTCAGATATGTTAGCAACAAGAAGAAAATCAAGGAAAATGTGGGCCCCTTACTAAATGAGGGAGGCAACCTAGTGACAGAGGATGTGGAAAAAGCTAATGTACTCAGTGCTTTTTTTGCCTGTTTTCACAAACAAGGTCAGCTCCCAGACTACTGCACTGGGCAGCACAGTATGGGGAGGAAGTGACCAGCCCTCTCTGGAGAAAGAAGTGGTTCAGGACTATTTAGAAAAGCTGGATGAGCACAAGTCCAATGAAGGTGCTAAAGGAGTTGGCGGATGTCATTAGATAGCTGCTTTCAACTACCTGAAAGAGGGTTCCAAAGAAGATGGATCTAGACTGTTCTCAGTGGTAGCAGATGACAGAACAAGGAGTAATGGTCTCAAGTTGCAGTCGGAGAGGTTTAGATTGGATATTAGGAAAAACTTTTTCAGTAGGAGGGTGGTGAAGCACTGGAATGGGTTACCAAGGGAGGTGGTGGAATCTCCTTCCTTAGAGGTTTTTAAGGTCAGGCTTGACAAAGCCCTGGCTGGGATGAATTAGGTGTGTATTGGTCCTGCTTTGAGCAGGGGATTGGACTAGATGATCTCCTGAGGTCCCTTGCAACCCAGATATTCTATGATTCCAAATTGATGAACCATGTGAATTTAAAGTGGATTGTAAAACCGCATTAAACCCCTGGGTGGGTGCTCTGATTCAGAATTAAAGAGGCCTTAATTCAATTTAGTTTAGTTTACTTTGGATGTGAATTAAGCTAAATCAACTTCAGGCCACTTTAATTCTGAATTAGAGTGTTCACACTAGGATTTAACGAGGTTCAACTAATCCACTTAGTTAATTTGGATTAACGTTCCTGAGTGTCCCCATGTACATAAGCCCTTAGGCTCCTTTCTAAATTCCAGCCTCCGTGATTGGCTGGCTGCAGCCCCATACTGTTCACGTCCTGCATTCCTGCAGTAGGTGATTAGAGAGCCATGGCCATCAGAATGTAGGACAAGGGGAAGGAACATTTTCTCTAAGGTTTAGCAAATGGTCAAATTACCTAAAGTTCCCCATTTCACACACTATTCTTCTGTTGTTTCTTTTTTGGTGCCTTGCACTCAGATGATTACAGCTGCTGCAGCCAGGCCTGAACTGATGGATCTGGACTTCTCATTCAGTCTTGTACTTGCCATACGAGAGCTTGCATTTCTGTGGCTGTGGACTCTTATGCTCAGGCTGGGCAGCAGACACTGTCCACGTTAACTGACCTGTTTCTATCAGTGACAGCAGTTCTCAAAGCAGGTCTGGTCATATGGATGCCAGTTCTCTTTAATGCCGGCTGGTAAATCACATTCACTGATACTAAGAAACACAGGAAGGCCTCCCTTTTCAAAATCAGCTAATGATATTTGAGTGCCCAGCTTGATTCTCAGAGGGGGAGTGCTATCACAAAATGGCCCAACCCAACAGACCTAGCACCAGTCTGTTTACAGCCACTGACACATGGCTTGTGGGGACTGTTTGCTGAGCACTGTGACAAGCACTCCGATCATAGACCCATACAGTTAGAAGGGACTGCAAGGGTCATCTAGTCTAACTCCCTGCCAAGATGCAGGATTTGTTGGGTCTAAACCATCCAAGACAGGTGATTATCCAGTCTCCTTTTGAAAACCTCCAGTGAAGGAGCTTCCACAACCTCCCTAGTTGTCTGTCCCATTGCCCTACTGTTCTTACAGTTAGGATGTTTTTCCTGAGATTTAATCTAAATCTGCTATGCTGTAGTTTGAACCCATTGCATCTTGTCCTGCCTCTGTGGCAAGAGAGAACAACTTTTCTCTATCTTTTTTTATGGCAGCCTTTGAAGAATTTGAAGACCACAATCAGGTCCCCCCTTCATCTCCTCTTTTCCCAACTAAACATACCCCACTCCTTCAGACTTTGCCCATATGGCTTGCATTCCATCCCTTTGATCATCTTTGTTGCTTGCCTCTGGATCTTTTCCAGTTTCTTCACATCCTTTCTATGTATTGGTGGCCAAAATTGGACACAGTACTCAAGCAGAGGCCTAACCAGCGCTGAGTAGAGCAGTACTATCACCTCCCATGACTTGCATGCTATGCCTCTGTTAATGCAACTTAAAATTGCATTTGCTTTTTTTGCAACAGCTTCACATGGTTGACTCTCATGTCAAGGTTGTGATCCACCACAACTCCCAGATCCTTCTTAGCAGTGCTGCTGCCTAGCCAGTTCTCCCTCATTTGTATTTGTGCATAAATACATCACAACTCATTCTGATTTCTTCCAAAGGAAAGCATCCAGTGTAAAACTATTTATACTGGCTTACAGGATTCATGCTTTCCTAGACTGCCTCATCCATATGAGGAGATATAATCATGGTTTGGGGGGCAGCATAAATCATGACAACAGCATTGTTTAGGTTTGCATGAGTGTTTCCCATTCTAAGGGCCTGAATTTTCAAACCAAAAACTACAGATGTGCTAATGTAGGGTTTTCTGATGGAGGCTGGTTGCAGCTATGGCTATTGCCTGTCAGGGAGGCTCTAGAAATCCTTAATCCTGCCTCAGATGGGGGGGAGGGACTGGATGACCTCTTGAGGCATCTTCCAGCCCTACATTTCTATGTAGGATGGGGCGACTGCAGCCTTCTAGTGAGTCAACTGAATCTGCCTCCTGATAAATGGCACTCCCCAACGCTGCCAGGGAAGAGATTAGGCACAGTCTATTCCAATGTTTCCAAACCCTAGAGGAATGGGCTGACCGCTCCACTTGAAGAGTGTGGGTGAGGGGCAGCCTGCCCACAATCCTTAATGCACAGGTTCCTGTTGGCCTGCTTCTCTGTTCCACCACAACTGGGTTAGCTGTGCTCATGTGACTCCCATTTGTAATGCTCCATAGTATGCCTAGTTTTAAAAACAGTTCATTAAGTCGAGGTGCCCATCCCTCAGCATAGCATGTTCCATCTCCTAGGAGCTTCGAGCCACAGGAACGAACCCTTAAGGGGACTGCACTTTGCAGCACCAGCCTTCTAGGTATTCAGGGCTGTCTGGCAACGGACATTGACACCTAACATGTCCTCTGGCTATCCCCAGACTCGGGTCCTCCTTCTGACTCACGTGCATCACTCTGATCTCATTCCCTCTCCTTTCACGCCATCTTCCAATGCCTCGTGTTCTGCACTCCTCAGCAGCAGTAGTGTCCAAGGGACGGGTCTAGTGTTCCTCTTTCTGCTGGCTTGTCACTGCCTCTCTCCAGCCTTCTGTCTCACCCCTTCTCTCCCTTCTCCACCACACCAGCCTGTTGGAGGGATATAATTGCTTTCTCCAGCTCTCCTCTTCCCCGTCCCTGCCTCTCCACCTTCATCCCTTTTGTTCTCAAGTCAGCAGCAGTGCTTAAGTGATGTATATTTAAGTGCCTCTGAGCTTCAGAGCATTGAAACTAGGTTACTTGCCTCCGAGGGGTGGGAGGGGGTGGCTGGTCAGACATCCAGCTAATCTCTTGACTGTCTCCATTGCTTTTATCTCTTAAATCCCACTTCATCCCCTGTCAAGCGTTTAAAGGGGAGGAGGAGCAATCAAGGGGCTCAGAATCACAGGCACCAGTTTCCTCCTTTCCTCGAGGGTGCTCAACTCCTCTCATCCCCAGGCCCTGCCCTCACTCCACCTCTTCCTACCCCCACTCCACCCCCATTTTACCTCTTCCTGCACCTGCTTCACCTGCACCTTGCCTCTTCCTGTCCAGTTTTGCCCCCGAGGCCCTGCCCTCACAGCAACCCTTCACTAGGATTGCCAACTATCTAGTCACACAAAACTAAACACCTTGGCCCTGCCCCCCCAGTCACTACATTTTTTCTCTCTCAGTGGCTCACTCTTCCCCACCCTCACCCACTTCCGCTGGGCTGGGGGAGGCGGTTGGGGTGCAGGAGGGGTGAGAGTTGCAGCTGAGGGTGCGAGCTCTGGGGTGGGGCCAGAAATGAAGGGCTCAGGGTATGGGAGGGGGCTCTGGGCTGGGGCAGGGGATTGCAGTGCGGGAGGGGTTGAAAGCTTTGGGCTGGGGGTGCAGGCACTGGGGTGGGACCAGGGATGAAGGGTTTGGGATGCAGGAAGGGATGAGGGCCCTGGGCTGGGGTGCTGGCTCTGGGGTGGGGCCAGGGATGAGGGGATCAAGGTTTGGGAGGGACTCTGGGCTGGGACAGGGGGTTGGGATGTGGGAGGAGTTGAGGGCTCTGGGCTGGGGGTGCAGGCACTGGGGTGGGGCCAAGGATGAGAGTTTTGAGGTGCAGGAGGGTGCTCTGGGTTTCGGGGGGGGGGGACTCAGGGCTGGGGAAGGGGGTTGGGGCTCGATGTTGGGATAGGGGCTTATCTCTGTCGGCTCCCAGTCCGTGGCACAGCAGGGGTGCTAAGGCAGGCTTCCTGGCTGTCCTGGCACCATGCTGCGTGCACCCTGGAAGCGGCCAGCAGGTCCAAGTCCTAGGCGGGGGGCCAAGAGGCTTCATGCACCACTCTTGCCCACAGGCAGTACCCCCCCCTCAGCTCCCATTGGCCGGTTCCCAGCCAATGGGAGTGCTGAGCTGGTGCTCTGGGTGGGGGCAGCACACAGAGCACTGTGGCCCCGCTATCTAGAAGCTGGACCTGCTGGCCGCTTCTGGGGAACAGCGTGGTGCCAGCCAGGATAGGTAGGGACTAGCCTGCCTTAGCACCACGGTGGTACTGACCGAAGTCACCAGGGTCCCTCTTTGACCGGGTGTTCCAGTCGAAAACCGGACACCTGGTCACCCTACCCTTCACCCGAGGCCCCACTCCTGAGCTTCCTCTTCCCCTGAAGACCCTGTCCCCGGCTCCCTCTTCTCTACTCCTTACCCCTGTTCTGGTGCCTCTGCTTTGCCATCATCCACGCATTATACACATGGGAACATTTTCAATCCAACACCAGCACTTGTACAGTTGTATTGGGAAGGCTTTTGTGTCAAAGGAGGTGGGCCCAGACCTGGGAGACAGGGTCAGGAAACTAATTGGAACTGGCTATTGTCAAATGGTTTGTATTTTAACTGGGAAAGAGCTTTCTGTGATCAGGATTTAGATTCAATCTTGTGTCATTTACTCAGCCAGATACAGAGTGCAGTTCATAATGGTGAATTAGAGGAAGTTTGTCTGTTCGCCCTTCCCCATCTACTGTATGTATGCGATGCTGCCATATGGGTGTTTTCTGTATAGAACTGTGTCCTTTCGTGCCTTCACAGTGTGAGTTCTTCACAAAAGGGGCCACTTTTATTTGGTGCCATTCACCGAGGGCCAGATTTTCAAATGTGGGGGCCTACAGTTGTGAACGTAACCCTGTATTTAGACACCTACATACCCATTTTAGCATCCCTTGCCTAATTTAGGCTCTTTGATTTTGCAACCTATCTTTAATTCAATAAGTGAGGTACCCGTCAGGCACACCAGTCTGCCCACCCTTTATCAATAGGAGGTTTGGAGCCTAGATTTTTTGGTACACCCTCCTGACAACTCCGTCACTCCGTAATGTCCCAGGAATTGTTGTTTTCCCATGCTGTGACGTGTAAAGGCACCCATTCTGGAAGCAGGACCGAGTTTGCAACCTATACAGTTCTATCACTATGGCTCTGCAGTAGAGTTGGTTGGAAATTTTTCAACTAAATATTTTTTCGTCAGAAAATGCCAATTCATCAAAAACGTAACTTCATAGGGGAAGGGTCTTTTTCAGTGAATTTCTTGATTCAAAGTCTTTTTGAACAGTTTAAAAATTGATGAAAAAAATCTGTTTTCCTGTTTTCAAAATGAATTTTTGTTTTGAAATTTAAGCAGAGGGAAATTAAAAGTGATAGAAGTGTAAACAAAACATTTTAATTGACCCAAACAGAAAAAAAAATAGCTTTTCAATTTGTGAAAATTTTCAGGGTTTCACCTTTTTCTCTTGATTTGAAATGGCAAAAAAAATTGAAATCTCAAAACTTTGGTAGGACAGGAAAACTTTCCCAGCCAGCTTTACTCTGCAGTTCATTGGCTGGGCAAACAGCAAAGAAGTGGGGGAATTGGGAGGGTTGCTGAATACTTACTGCCTAGCTCAAGCAAGACTTGATGCAAGAGTCTCTTTTACTGCACATACTGTAATTTAAAGTTTGGACAGTTTTACTTTGCCCCATAGTGACCTTTGATGTGCCTCTGATGAGAAACAGTCAAATGAAAGAGTCCCATTCAATTACATCATATAATGACAGACAGCTAAAAAGTGCTTATATACAAATGCTAGAAGTCTAAATACTAAGATGTGTGAACTAGGGTGCCTCGTATTAAATTAGGATATTGATATAATAGGCATTACAGAAACTTGGTGGAATGAGGATAATCAATGGGACACAGTAAATACCAGAGTACAAAATATATTGGAAGGATAGAACAGGTCATGCTGGTGGGGGAGTGCCACTATATGTGAAAGAAAGCGTAGAATCGAATGAAGTAAAAATCTTAAATGAACCAAATTGTTCCATAGAATCTCTATGGATAGTAATTACATGCTCTAAGAATAAGAATATAGCAGTAGGGATATATTACCAATCACCTGACCAGGATGGTGATAGTGACTGTGAAATGCTGAGGGAAATTAGAGAGGCTATAAAAATAAAAAGCTCAATAATACTGAGGGATATCAACTATCCCCATATTGACTGGATACCTGTCACCTCAGGACGGGATGCAGAGATAAAGTTTCTTGACACCCTAAATGATTACTTCTTGGAGCAGCTAGTCCTGGAACTCACAAAAGGATAGGCAATTCTTGAATTAGTCCAAGTGGAGCACAGGATTAGGTCCAAGACGTGAATATAGCTGGACCGCTTGGTAATAGTCACCATAATATAGTTACATTTAACATCCCTGTGAGAGGGGAAACATCACAGCAGCCCAACACCATAGCATTTAATTTCAGAAGGGGGGACTACACAAAAGTGTGGAAGTTAGTTAAACAGAAATTAAAAGGTACAGTGCCAAAAGTGAAAGTTAAATCCTAATGAGGGAACTAGAAAGAAGCATAAACACTGGCAAATGAAGTGTCAAAATATAATTAGGAAGGCCAAAAAAGAATTTGAGGACAGCTAGCCAAACACTCAAGAAGTGATAGCAAAAAAAAAAATTTTTTTAACGTACATCAGAAGCAGGAAGCTTGCTAAACCACCAATGAGGCCACTGGACGATCAAGATGTTAAAGGAGCTCTCAAGGATGATAAGGCCATTGCAGAGAAAATAAATGAATTGGTCTTCACGGCTGAAGATGTGAGAGAGATTCCCAAACCTGAGCCATTCTTTTTAGGTGATAAATCTGAGGAACTGTCCCAGTCTGAGGTATCATGAGAGGAGGTTTTGGACCCAACTGATAAACTAAACAGTAATGAATCACCAAGAATAGATGGTATTCACCCAAGAGTTCTGAAGGAACTCAAACATGAAATTGCAGAACTACTAACTGTAGTTTGTAAGCTATCATTTAAATCATCTTCTGTACCAAATGACAGTAGGATAGCTAATGTGACACTAATTTTTAAAAAGGGCTCCAGAGGTGACTCCAGGAATTACAGGCCGGTAATGCTGACTTCAGTATTGGGCAAAGTGGTTGAAACTATAGTAAAGAACAAAATTGTCAGATACATAGATGAACATAATTTCTTGGGGAAGAGTCAACATGGTTTTTATAAAGGGAAACCATGCCTCATCAATCTACTGGAATTCTTTGAGGGGGGATCAACAAGCATGTGGACAATGGGGATCCAGTGGATACAGTGTACTTAGATTTTCAGAAAGTCTTTGACAAGGTCCCTCACCAAAGGCTGTTAAGCAAAGTAAGCTGTTATGGATAAGAGGAAAGGCCCTCTCATGGATTGGTAACTGGATAAAAGATAGAAAACAAAGAGTGGAAATAAATGATCAGTTTTCAGAATTGGTAAGAGAGATAAACAGTTGTGACCCCAGGGGTCTGTACTAGGGCCATAGACTCATAGAAGATTAGGGTTGGAAGAGACCTCAGGAGGTCAACTAGTCCAGCCCCCTGCTCAAAAGCAGGACCAACACTAACTAAACATCCCAGCCAGGGCTTTGTCAAGCCTGACCTTAAAACCTCTAAGGAAGGAGATTCCAGCACCTCCTTAGGTAACCCGTTCCAGTGCTTCACCACTCTCCTAGTGAAATAGTGTTTCCTACTATCCAACCTAGACCTCCCCTACTGCAACTTGAGATAGTTGTTCCTTGTTCTGCCATATGCCACCATGGAGAAAAAGCTGAGCTCCATTTTCTTTGGAACCCCCCTTCAGGTAGTTGAAGGCTGCTATCAAATCCCCCCTCACTCTTCTCTTCTGCAGACTAAACAAGCCCAGTTCTCTCAGCCTCTCCTCGTAAGTCATGTGCCCCAGCACCCTGATCATTTTTCTTGCCCTCTGCTGCATTCTCTTCAATTTGTCCACATCTTTTCTGTAGAGGGGGGGCCAAAACTGGACACAGTATTACAGATGTGGCCTCACCAGTGCCGAATAGAGGGGAATGATCATTTCCCTCAATCTGCTGGCAATGCTCCCACTAATGCAGCCCAATATGACCAGTTTTGTTCAACATGTTTATAAATGATCTGGAAAAAGGGGTAAACAGTGAAGTGGCAAAATTTGCAGATGATGCAAAACTACTTAAGATAGTTAAGTACAAAGTAGACTGTGAAGACTTATAAAGTGATCTCACAAAACTAGGTGACTGGGCAACAAAATGGCAGATGAAATTCTATATTGGTAAATCCAGAGTAATGCACATTGAAAAATATAATCCCAACTGTACATATAAAATGATGGTGTCTAAATTAGCTGTTACCACTCAAGAAGGAGATCTTGGAGTCATTGTGAATAGTTCTCTGAAAACAGCCACTCAGTGTGCAGCAGCAGTCAAAAAAAGTGAATAGAATGTTGGGACTCATTAAGAAAGGGATAGATAATAAAACAGAAAATATCACATTGCCTCTATATAAATCCACGGCATACCACATCTTGAATATTGCATGCAGATGTGTTGCCCCATCTCAAAAAAAAGATGTATTGGAATTGGAAAAGGTTCAGAAAAGGGCAACAAAAATGATTAGAGGTATGGAACAGCTTCCATATGACTGGGACTTTTCAGCCTGGAAAAGAGGTGACTAAGGGGGGATAGGATAGAGGTCTATAAAATCATGACTGGTGTGAAGAAAGTAACTAAGGAAGTGTTATTTACTGCTTCTCATAACACAAGAACTAGGGGGTCACCAAATGAAATTAATAGGCAGCAGGTTGAAAACAAACAAAAAGAAGTATTTTTTCACACAACGCACAGTCAACCTTTGGAACTCCTTGCCAGAGGATGTTGTGAAGGCCAAGGCTATAATAGGGTTAAAAAAAGAACTGGGTACGTTCATGGAAGATAGGTCCATCAATGGCTATTAGCCAGGAGGGACAGGGATGGTGTCCCTAGCCTCTGTTTACCAGAAGCTGGGAATGGGCAACAGGATGGATCACTCGATGATTACCTGGTCTGTTTATTCCCTCTGGGGCACCTGGCATTGGCCACTGTTGGAAGACAGGATACTGGGCTAGATGGACCTTTGGTCTAACACAGTATGACCGTTCTTATGTTCTCTCATTTCCTGTCTCCCTCTCTTACAGGCTACAATCGGAATCGACTTCTTATCAAAAACCATGTACTTGGAAGATCGGACAGTAAGTGGCAGACGCTGCTGAACCGCTGATCTTGCCAAAAGAAGTTCTATACAGACCCTGTGGAAGAGGGAGCCACTAGCTATAATCCCTTCTATGCTGTCCAAACCTACCCTAGCAAATACCCCAGCTGGGCCCCTCTCTTTCTCTTCGTGCTGCCAATGTTTGATTTTCACAGATGGCTTCACCCACAGTTTGGATATTTAAGGGGACTAAAATCCCTTTCCCCTGCCTCCATGCACAGTAACTTCCCCCATGTGGCCTCGCTGCTGACCTCCTCCACCCCACTTTCAGAAGTCACCTCGCTGGTAGTGGGGTGCAAGGATGGCTGCATATCAGAATGACAGTTGTCGCCTCCCTTGAGCAGAGAGGGACAGTTGGGTTGGGGTGAAGGTTGAACATTTCCACCAAGGACTGACCTCAAAGTACCAAAGCCCCAAAGGAGGGAACTTTGACACAATAGCCAACTCTGTCCCAGCCCTGCACATAGAGCCTAGAGACCCCCATCTCCACTGCCCTTCTGCTCCCCTCCACCCCATGGAAGCCCTGACCTTGTGTGGACAGGGTTCTCACCCCACACATATACACACATCACACCCCATGAAAGTGCTTGGAACAATCACAGCCCTCATATAGGGGGGAGCAAGGACAGCTCCCTCCATGAGGTGGCAGGGGTACAAATTGCCACACAGGGGGAGGGGAGAGGTGATTAGATGGCGCTGCTTCCTCTCTTCCATGCTGGCTGGCTGCTCTGGGCAGGGGCATGGGGCAGTGTTCACATTCATGGGAGTGCTGAGGGGGATTGGGTCTCCATTCCCTCTTGACCCTCCCCTTGGGGTGATGCACCTCCACACTTACCCATCCAGTACTTTAAGACCAGATTGGACAGTCCATGGCCACGCAGGCCACTCTCTCTTCTAACTCCCATGCAGGCCTTTCTGCCACTGGAGAGCAATGACCACATGTAGCTAGCACCACAACTCACCCCAAATGGGCTGGGGAAGGGGAACAGTTGTGCCAGTGAGGGGCATGTGCAGTGCCTCCCTGTGCAACCTGTGGGGTGGGACTGCCTGCTCCTAGTGCAGATCAGTGCTTTCAAGGCATGGTTGAGCCCTGAGGAGGTGGGAAGAAATGCCCTGGCTCCTCAGTTTTGCTGGACAAGGGCAAGAGGTTATCCCCACTGGCCAGCCATCCCCTGTATTCTGCCAGCTCACAGATCTTACAGTAAATGGCACTAGAAGGAAATCTGTTTCAAGTTTTTGATTTATTGATTTGGGGGGAAAATTTTGTACAAGGGAATGAGAAAAATGGAAGTGAAATGTAATGAGAGAGATGCTACAGCTTCATCCATAAACAGCCTCTCACTACTGTCACAGTGTTAATGCACTCAGAGACATCTGTCTTGGGTTTAGTGGGCCAGTTCTATTTCAAACAGCACTCCAGTCATTCTGATGAAATCCACTGCTCAGCCGCAGTCAGAGTGGAGGAGTGACTACAGGGAGGCATGGCTACATTCCTTCAAAGGGAATTTGTCTCCGACCCAAGAGATGGAGGGTGAAGACTATTCAGCTCCCACAATTTTTTAAAAACATCATAGTCTTAGGCCTTTGCAATGGTGTGGGTAGACAGTGCTCATGAACGTGAGGGACTAACCTCACAGCACTGAGTCATTGGAATTCAAGTTGGCGCTGAACAAGCTCCCCCTAACACAGCTCTGCCAGTGTACCAAGGTCCTGGCCTGTAATACTAGGCTGGAGCAAGGACTGAGAATCATTGGATGGTGGGGGTAGGGGAGCTGAACAAACAGGGACTAGGCTGGGGCCCACCAAACTCATGTCTTCTAGGGATCTAAGATTTGAAATCAGGTTTCCAGGGGTGATAGGCAACTCAGTACGCACACTTAATTCCCAGTTTGCACCTCTCTTTCGGGTTCAGGTTTTCTCATCCATCCTTTCACCAGTGGACTCCACCCCTGGCCAAGGAGAATCAGCCTTTATGTGTTCAACCTCCATCTCACTTCTCGACAATTGGATGCCAGCTGTGACCTGGGATTCCCCCTACAGCCACATTTTCCTTTAGTCAGAGGAATTGTTCCATAGGAGACAGGGGCTGGAATTTTCAATGGGGCCTGAGGGAGCTGATGTTCGATGGGGAATGTGGTGCCTAACTCCCTTAAATTCTTTTGGAAGTCTCAGTCTAGATTAGTTATTGGATTATTAATTGGCTATGGAGCCTTTTATGCTCCAGTAGAAATCCATCCCAGGTTGGCCGTGACCCATTTGGCCTGGGTGACCAGAGCTGGTGGCTTCACTCCAGTTCCTAGTGGACTGATGTTCATATTCTCCAAACCACCCTCATAACCGGCACTAGTTGACCTCTTTGCCTGTGTCTACACAGCCATGACAGCAAGCCTCCCAGTCCTCAGGTCTGCAAGCGTCATGTTACCTTGCTTAACCTAGCTGTGGAGACAGCACTTTGAAGTTGTGGCTCAAGCTGGAGCTTGGGCTAACCTCTGCCTCAGCTTCTGAGCCCAAGGTCCAGCCCAAGCTGCTGTATCCACACCACCATTTGTAGCACAGGCCTGAATCTGTCGACTCGGGCTGGGAGGTTCGCTGGCGCCGTCTGTGTAGGTATGGCCTTTGCTACTTGGGCAACAAATTTCATAGGCAGGGAGACCGAACTCCTCTTTGAGCCCTAGGGCAGGTCCTTCCCAAGTAGGTTTGAGGCACGCAGCAGGGATAGTGTGGGGAGGCTTGCGCTGCCACTGCCTGGGCTGTAACAGCTCTGTGAGGAAAAGGAGAACACTCACCAGGGTTGTCAATCTAGTACTGAAACATGTATAGTTATTCCATCTCCATGTTCCTTCAGTCCTGGACTCCCTCTCACTGCTTTGCCAGCTGAGGAGAGCTGGATGAAAAATTTTCAACTGGAAAAAAAATGCAGATTTGGAGACACTCAAACATTTTGCAGATTTGTGTCATTTCTGCCAAATCGTTTGTGTCAAAACCCTCCCCCAGCCCAAAAACCTGAAAAAGACCAAACATTTTGGTTAGAATGTTTTGAAATGAAACAATTTGATTTTTTTATTCAAAATGACCTTGTTATGAAACGTCCTTCAATGTTTTATTTTTAAAATGTTTTGAAGAATGCTTGGCATTTTGTTCAACCCATAACAAACATTTCTCTTTTTTAACTTTTCGATTTGCCAAAATTTTGAAAAATTCATTTTCGGGTCAACTTGAAACTAATTTTTTCCCCAAAATTGCCAGCAAATCGAAAAATCCCTTATACCTCTATTCACACTCTTGTAATGGCTCCTATTTCTATAGCATGCCCTTTCATTGCTCCAAACAACTTAACGAAGTTTGAACTTCACCCACACTTGAAATATAGCTCCTTCTGGGATGGAACATGGCAGCCACTTAACAGCACCCAGCAACACCTCCCAACAGACTAGGACAGGAAATGAGGACTGCAATATTTCCAAATGGAACACCAAAGGGAATGTTAAAAATAGATGAAGAGAGTCACAAAACTGTTGTCTGAGGCTGGGAGTTTCAACGCAACCTGTGGAAGTTAGCAGTCTGTGTCTCATTGGCACCAATCTCCCTTGGGCTCTTTAGAAAACTCCACCCTAACCACCTCTCCTGTTCTTCCCTTCCACCTTCACCATCCAAATCCTCCTTTCTTCTTGTTTCTCCTGCTAATTGTTTGTCTCTCATCTGCCCCACCCTGGCAGGTCCGATTGCAGCTCTGGGACACGGCGGGCCAGGAGAGGTTCCGAAGCCTGATCCCCAGCTACATTCGTGACTCCACAGTGGCCGTGGTTGTCTATGACATCACAAGTGAGTCGTGCTTTCTGTCCCAATGTCCGTGTGCCCATGCTTGGTGCTGGAATGGCAGATGCTACTCCGCTGCTACCCAGCATGGATGTGGGCCACCATTTAGGAAGGCAGAAATGCAGGGCAGTGAGCTGCAATCGGCTCCAAAGCATGATGTACTGCAAAAAATGCTGTGCAGTGGGGAGGGGCAAGTGCAGACGAGAGGGAAATCAAAGTTGTCTAGAACCTCAGATATATACCAGGTCTCCTACAGCTCAGATATGGCCAAGCTCTGCTCAGTGCAGGACCTGAGGGGGTGATGGATGGCGAATGTGGCTGATCATCAGCTTTGCATTCCCTTGGTTCCTGAGGTGCTCTAAATTGTGCCTCTTATGACAGACTCCAGGGGGCTGCCACGCCAATCAGGGATGACCTGTTAGGGCAGCTTTACAGCCCTTGGCACTGTGGGTCTGGGAGCTGGTCCCAAAGGCTCTCAGAGTCCAGCTGGGGGTGTCTTGGCCATCAGTGTAAAGTGGCTGAAAAGTGCAACCGGAGCTGTAGTGGGAGTGCTTAGCAGAGGGGTGCAGGCCTGCACGAGGTGCGGGGAGGTAGAGAATTCATCCCCAGGGATCTCGTGTAACCACTCTTCTTTACTGTTATTTCTATTACCTTGGAGCTAGGCACTGTATGAACACAAGGTTTTACTGTTTTAGACATCTTCCCTCCATGGAGTCCCTATGTCAGTACGTAGTGAGTGTAATGTATAGTGAATCAGAGGGCATGTTCTCATAGCGAACAGCACTGGCTACTGCCCTCTCTAGAGCTCGTGAACACTGGTTGGGGGACAGACTGTACTTGGAGGTGACCCAAGGACATTCCTTGTTCCAAGGCCAGTGGCCAGGAGTACCCGTCCCCACTGGCTATGCAGCAGAACTTGGCTGGCTCCCATAGGTCTCGTGCAGGGCAGAGCATTAGGCAGGCTATGGAACTGGTTTGATTCAGTGCTTTTGTTACACTTAATTAAACAATTGGTTAATGAGTCTGGAACTGTGTATTTATACCACAGACGTAACATAGAACAAGGGAGATAGTAAGTAGAGGAAAAGGAACCAAGGGGCACTGTGAAGTGGAACTGGACTCATAAGAGCTGCCACACTGGGTCAGACCATGATCCATCTTGCCTAGTATCCTATCTCCAGCAATGGCCCATAACAGAGCTTCAGGAGGAGTGTACAGAACAGGGTAGTAATGGAACAATCCATTCTGTCTTCCACTCCTGGCTGCTGGCAGTCAAGCATGGGGTTACATCCCTGAACATCCTGGCTAATAGCCATTGGTGGACCTGTCCTTCATGAACTTATTCAATTCTTTTTTGAACCCAGTTATACTTTTGGCCTTCACAACATCCCATGGCAATGACTTCCACAGGTTGTCTGTATGTTGTGTGAAAAAGTACTTTCTCATGTTTGAATTAATTTAATTGATAATCCCTGATTTTTGTATTGTGAGAAAGAGTAAATAACACTTCTTTATTCACTTTCCCCCCACTGTTTGGCATTTTATAGACTTGTACCATATTCCAGCTTAGTTGTCTCTTTTCTAAGCTGAACAGCCCTAATCTTTTTTTGTTTCTCCTTGTATAGAAGCTGTTCTATACCCCTGTTCATCTTTGTTGTCCTTCTCTGAACCTTTCCCGGTTCCACTGGGTTCTTTTTGAGATGGGACGATCAGAACTGGACAGAGAATTCAAGATGTGTGCTCACCATGACTTTATATAGTGACCTTATGCTATTTTCAGTCTTATTTTCTATCTCTTTTCTAATAATTCCTAACATACTATAAGCTTTTTTGACCACTGCTGTGCACTGAATGGAAGTTTTCAGAGAACTATCCACAATGATTCCAAGATCTTTCTTGGGTGGTAACAGCTAATTTAAAACCCATCATTGTATACGTGTAGAGGGATTGTTTTCCAACATGCATTATTTTGCACTTATCTGTGCTGAATTTCTTTGGCCATTTTGTTGCCCAGTCACCCCGTTTTGTGAGATCCCTCTGTAACACCTCACAGTCTGCTTTTGACTTGTCTTGGAATAATTTTGTATCATGTGCAAACTTTGCCACTTCACCCCCTTTTCCAGATCATTAATGAATAGGTTGAATAGCACAGGTCCCAGAAAAGATCCCTGGGGAACCCTCTTGTTCACCTCTCTCCATTGTGAAAATTGACCATTTATTCCTACCCGTTGTTTCCTGTATTTTAACCAGTTACTGACCCATGAGAGGACCTTCCCTCTTATCCCATGGCTTCTTAGTTTCCTTAGGAGCCTTTGGTGAGGGACCTTGTCAAAGGCTTTCTGAAAGCCCAAGTATACTATATTGACTGGATCACCCTTCTCCACATGCTTGTTGACTCTCTCAAAACATTCTAATAGATTAGGGAGGCATGATTTCCCTTTACAAAAGCCGTGTTGACTCTTCCCTAACAAATTGTATTTCTCTGTATGTGTGATGATTTTGTTCTTTACTAAAGTTTCTACCAATTTGACTGGTACTGAAGTCAGGCTCACTGGCCTGTAATTGAGAGAATCTCCTCTGGAGCCCTTTTCAAAACTCGGCTTTACATTAGTCACCTTCCAGTCATCTGATACAGAAGCCGATATAAGTGATAGGTTACATACCACAGTTAGTAGTTCTGAATTTCATATCTGAGTTCCTTCAGAACTCTTGGGCGAATACCATCTGGTCCTGACAACTCATTACTGTTTAGTTTATCAGTCTGTTCTAAAACCTCTTATACTGATGAATGTCTGGGACAATACTTCAGCTCTGTTGTCCAAAAAGAATAGCTCTGATGTGGGAATCTCCCTCACATCCTCTGCAGTGAAGACAAATGCAAAGAATTAATTTAGCTTCTCTGCAAAGGCCTTGTCTTCCTTGAGTGCTAGTGCCCTCACTGCCTGTTAGTTGCTTCTCAAATTCCTTCTTGCCCTGCCTTGTTACATTTTTACATTTTATTTGCCAGAATTGACGCTCCTTACACTTCTACTTATTAGGATTTGACTTCAAAAATTTAAATGATGCTTTTTCCCTCAGCATGGTCACTAATCAACACCACCTCGAATGGAGGCTCCCCAGGGCAGAGATTGTGCCTTTATTCTCACTGCCAACCACCATTCATCCCCATGATGCTAGAGACAAATATACTCCATTCTGAACTATTCTTTGATGCCTGAGTTCCCCCCACCCATTTGCTGTCTCAGAAAGAGTTTCCTGTTTCTGCTCACCTGTGTGCAGGTCTGAGATGTACTCGAGAGTCCTTCACATGGTCAGCAGCAGCACTGAAGCACATCTGTAACTGGTACAATCTAGTGTAAGTGGTGCAAACGAGTCTAGGAGCTTCAAAGGACTTTGCATGCTTACTCCTGAAGGAAGAATCATCATAGAAAAGGGACCATGTGCACTGCTCAGATGGGTGGGCCTGTAGGCAGGGAGCTAGATCCTATCTTCATGGAGAGTGGCACTGCATGTAGGGCTGACCAGCCACAGTCCACCTTTCTCAATGTCCATTCCATAACTAGGAAGAGGATGCCTCAGAAGTGATTGATTTGTAAATCTCTGCATCCATTCAAGGGCAGGTGATTTCATAGGAAAGACAGTTGGTCTGTCATGTCATCAGATGCTGGACAAGGATATCTAGGATTTATTTCTTGGATGCTAGGACAGATCCTCAGTGGGTGTGAATCGCCACAGCTCCATTAAATTCAATAGCGCTATGTTGACTGACGCCCACTGAGGAACTAGCCCATCATGTGATACAGCTCACGGATTGAATCATACAAGACGTCGGTGAGAAGAATGCTTGTGGTCTTCGTAGCTAGCTGCGTGTTTATTTTTGTAAAATTCTATTAGAGATTTGCTATCTCAGAAGAGCCACTTTTAGATAAGAACATAAGAATGGCCATACTGGGTCAGACCAATGGTCCATCTAGCCCAGTATCTGTCTTCCGACAGTGACCAATGACAGGTGCCCCAGAGGGAACGAACAGAACAGGCAATCATCAAGTGATCCATTCGCTGTGTCCCATTCCCAGCTTCTGGCAAACAGAGGCTAGGGACACCATCCCCGCCCATCCTGGCTAATAGTCATTGGTGGACCTAGAATATTTGTGTTCTTTGTGCTCATACACTTGTGGAACACGGGCAGCTACACAACATCCCAGCAGTAAGCAGTGGGACAGTTATATCAGATAGGATGCTACCACAGAGAACCAAATTCATGCCTGGGGTAATTCCATTGGCCTCAGCAGAGCCACAGTCAGGATGGAGGTGACACATCTTTGCCCCCTGTGCTGCACCAGTCAGACCTCTCCCATGCTAATGGATTGCACTCAGCACTCAGTTTGCTCAGGCATGAATGAGAATACATGGCAGTGAAGAATCAGGCACCTGGCGCATATTACTTCTAACTCTATAGTTCTAAAAAGACCTGCTCTTAGGGTCCCATCCCTATAGCCTCTCCAAGGAGAGGGTGATGCTATGTGAAAGGGGAAGCGTGTGGCTCCCTTGAGGAAGAGGAACAAAGCTCCCATCTTCACAAGCCAAAGCTGCTTGCTTACAGGAATTCAGTCCCGCAGTTCCTTTCCTAGGGCAGCCAGCCAGCCTGTTCCACAGCTCAGTTCTCAGGAGAAGGCTTTCCTGAAGAGAGAGTCCTGTATGACACCCTAAAAATGGCCAGGCCCAATTTTCAGATTCAGCAGGCCTGGGCAAAGCAGCCAATTGGAGGAGATTTCCTAGGAGACCAGGTGTGTCCTGCACCCCCAAAAACATTCTAGAAGAATGTGGAAACCCACAGCCTGGGCAGGTCCGGCTGGGTGCATGAGCAATGGATGGGGGTGCAGGCAGTAAACCTGAGTGGGTGCAGAAAGAACTGGGGGCAAGTTGCATCTTGGGAGTTTGCACACACTGAGTGTGTGTGATTGCAGAGACCAGGCTGGGAGGGGTGAGGAGGTGTGGAATGAATGCAGGTTGGAGTGTCTGAAATGAATACATGAAACAGCTGAATGGGACAAACAGGCAACTTTGGCATGCAAATATGTGTACATGAATTCAAATTTATGCAGATTGCCCTATCCTGGGGATTCTCAGCTAGCTCTTCACCAATGCAGCAGCTGTGAAGCAAGGACAAGAATTCAGAACTAGGCCTGCCCTGTGTACACTGGTGATGAGAGGTGCCCATACAAGTCAGCCCTGTCCAGCAAGAAGGCAGTCTCCGTGCTGAACAAGCATTGCAGGTTGCTCTGCTGCTACAGAGGTTGAAAATGAGATCCAGTGCCTTTCCGCTGCTGTGGATCTCGAAGGCAAGGCCAGCCATTGGCACGCTGACCTTTCTTTCTGCTTCGTGTTCAGCTCTCATTGGTGGCACGGGCGTGGGGTTTCTGTCGTGGCTGCTTCTAACAGAAATGGAAATGCAAAGTGACAGAGAAGTGACAAGGGGGGCAGGGCGGCAACTGCAGCAGGAGGGTGCCAGGTTACGGAGCTGATCTGGGGATGTATTGCTCATTCACAATGTGTTGCTAAAAGGCTCCTCAGGACAGGACTTCACCCCAAGTCCCTGTTTCAGCTGTCGTGCCTCCTCTCTGCATGCTCTCTCTGATGAGCGGCGGGTTCTCGACAGAGTTCCAGAGCAGAGACTGGGCCCGGCCCTTTATGTATTGAGCTGAGTTACCGGCTGGAGAAACAGTCCCCAGTAAAGCTACATTCATGAAAGAATGTGTCATCCTCAGTGAAGTGAACCTCTTGGCTGTTGTAGATTCAAGAGGTGGGTCGGGTGCCATCCCGGCAGGAGTTGGGTAGAATTGGCGCGTGGAGCCAGAGTGGTGGTGACATGTGGAGCTTAATACGCAGGTGGGAAGTTATGGACAAAAGTGACAGCAGCCGTCGATGGCTCTTTTTCCTCCTTTTCCTTCACCGTTTGACCTTCCACCTCATACCCCTCTTCATGCCCTTTCTCCTGCACCCTCCCTCTACTCAGGGACTGTCTGGCATTCACACATGCCTTTGTTTCCACTCTCAGCTCCATTCCTCCTTCCACAGACTCCTTGAACAAGAGATCTGTTCCAATCTTCATGACTCCTTCCCCCCAGCTCACCCTGGCCTACTGCCATCAGCCTCTTCCCACCATAGACTCCTGCCACCAGCACTGTTAATGTCCTTCTCTTGGCTCCTCCCTCTCTCCTCCCCATCTTGCCCCTTGTGCAGACCTGTCCCCCTGTGCAACTGGGTGTGAAATGCTCCCATGCACTCACACCAGGGGCGGCGTGTCACACTCTGCACAGGGGAGTGGAGAACCAAGCCCATTGTCCTCACTCTCCATCACCTTTCTGTCACCTCCAATTCTTCTCTCACTCTTCCGACATCTCCATCAGCCTCTCTTTGGTGGGCTTCAACTATGCTGCTCTTCCTATGTGTCCTCAAGCTCTCCCCCTCTGTGGTCTCCCTTTAGTGCCCTGTAGAGGGTAACATGGGTTGGACCAGGGGGATCTCCCATTGCATTAGCCAAGGAGAAAGGGGCAATGCGAATGTTCCTTGCTTTAGCCCCTGCTGATCTCTCATGCTCCCATAGGTTTGTCAGGCACCTCTTCGTTGATGACTCCCAAGTCTAATAATCTTTCGGTTCATCTCTTCTGTCCTTCTCCAGTATTTCCTCTGGAAGGGCTCACCTGGACGCTTAACTGGCTCTGTCCCTGTAAGCACCATCTTTCCTGTTGCACAAGCTACTCACTTGGTGTTCTCTTTTCTCTGATTTCTTTCCTTCTCCTTTCACATCCCAACCCACGAGGCACTGTACAGCTCCATGCCTGCCTGTAGTGTAACATAAAGGACAATACGCAATGAGACAAAGTGAGTGAGGTAATCTGGATAGAAAGCTGGCTAGATTGTCAGGCTCAACGGATGGTAATCAATGACTTGATGTCAAGTTGGCAGCCGGTATCAAGCGGAGTGCCCCAGGGGTTGGTCCTGGGGCCAATTTTGTTCAACATCTTTATTAATGATCTGGATGATGGGATGAATTGCACCCTCATCAAGTTTGCAGATGACACTAAGATGGGGGGAAAGGTAGATATGCTGGAGGGTAGGGATATAGTCCAGAGTGACCTAGACAAATTGGAGGATTTGGCCAAAAGAAATCTGATGAGGTTCAACAAGGACAAGTGCAGAATCCTGCACTTAGGATGGAAGAATCCCATGCATCGCTACAGGCTGGGGACTGACTGGCTAAGCAGCAGTTCTGCAGAAAAGGACCTGGGGATTACAGTGGATGAGAAGCTGGATATGAGTCAGCAATATGCCCTTGTTGCCAAGAAAGCCAACAGCATATTGGGCTGTATTAGTAGGAGCATTGCCAGTAGATCAAGGGAAGTGATTATTCCCCTCTCTTTGGCACTGATGAGGCCACACCTGAAGTATTGTGTCCAGTTTTGGTCCCCCTGCTACAGAAGGGATGTGGACAAATGGGAGAAAGTCCAGTGGAGGGCAAGGAAAATGATTAGGGAGCTGGGGCACATGATTTATGAAGAGAGGCTGAGGGAGCTGGGATTATTTAGTCTGCAGAAGAGAAAAGTGAGGGGAGATTTGGTAGCAGCCTTCAGCTACCTGAAAGAGAGTTCCAAAGAGGATGGAGCTCGGCTGTTCTCAATGGTGGCAGATGATAGAACAAGAAGCAATGGTCTCAAGTTGCAATGGGGGAGGTCTGGGTTGGATATTAGGAAACACTATCTCACTAGGAGGGTGGTGAAGCACTGGAATGGGTTACCTAGGAAGGTGGTGAAATCTCCATCCTTAGAGGTTTTTAAGGCTCTGCTTGACAAAGCCCTGGCTGGGATGATTTAGTTGGTGTTGGTCCTGCTTTGAGCAGGGGGTTGGATTAGATGACCTCCTGAGGTCTCTTCCAACCCTAATATTCTATGATTCTATGAATCTTATCTTTTTTACTGAACCTCACCCATCTTGTCTCTAATATCCTGGGACCAAGACAGCTACAACACCACTGTAAACAATACTTAATGATACTGTTATGAATGCTTTGCACTTAGTGCCTTTCTGTAAACACTGCAAGGTGCAGTATAAGCTTTACATTTTTAAACCTCACAACATCCCTGTCAAGTGTGATCAGACCCTGAGATAAACGGAGATACCAGGGATATTACCCAACTTGTCCAAAGTGTCCCAGAATCCAATTCTCTTCTCAGTGACACCAGTGTAAAACCAGGAGTAACTCTATGGAAGTCAACCAAGTTACCACAGCAGATCACACAATTGGCAAAAATTATTCTCTTTCTCATAGCCACCTGTACTATTTTGTCTCCTTACTCACAGATCTCAACTCCTTCCAGCAGACATCCAAATGGATTGATGACGTCAGGACAGAAAGGGGAAGTGATGTCATCATTATGCTAGTGGGCAACAAGACAGACCTCGCAGACAAGAGGTAAAGGAGGGGCCGGGGGCCAAGAGGGTGGGAGTGGGAACCAGGTATGGAGGACAGCAGCATTATCCTTACAGCCCAGCAGTTCTAGAGTGGATTCTCAGATGTCACAGCTGATAAGCACTGACATACCATTGGGAGACCTCTGTTACGGTTGGAAGACTGGCCATGTTCAAATCGCTGCAACAGCCACGACACCTCTTTTCCTGTTGTGCCCCATGGTAACTCAGTGGGTAACATACTGAGTTTTACATTTTGCCTTGGGGAGGGCACTGAAATACTGTGAGTGTCAGATTGTCCAACCAAGTGTCATCACTGGGGTTACTCAGTACCCCAAGCACTGGGGTCCCAGTAGCGTGCCCAGCGTACCACATCTCAGGGGCAACGACTGGAGGTCCTGCAGCAGCTAGGCCCTGCCACGCTAGCCCTGTTGGGTCCCAGTGACCACTCAGACACATGGCTCAGGAAGAGGTTTGTACTGGGGCTGGTGGGAAAGGGGAAAGCCACACACACACTAGGGACAGAGGCTAAGTGAGCAACAGCGGTTCCTGCCTGGATACCTGGGGCAGTCCAGTCAAGAGCAGGGCTCTGCAGGGCTGCTACCTGGGGACTGTCCCAGCAAATAAGCCTTTGAGGGTTCCCAAGCCAGGCTCAGTTAGTGTCTCTCATTGGGGCCCCTCTGCACTGATTCTGTGCCCAACTGTGACTGCTCCCCCAGATGTCCCACACAGACCTGCCCCAGCTGGAGCATCCAGCAGTCACAGTAGCTCTGTGCACAGTTCCCCCATTTCCAGGGCTTCTCTCCAACTCCCTGCTGCCCTGCAGGTCTCGCTCCCAAAGCAGAGCCCAGCTACCTCCCAGCTCAGGATCTTCCCCCTTACCTGGCCAGGGGCAGGAGTATAGTGGGGAGGGGGCTGATGGGAAATGTAGTCCCCTGCTTTACAAATCCATGACCACTGTTACTGGAGTAACCCCCTACTGATGGCTCCTTCCATAAACAGATCAGTTTCCATATGTGCAAAGCTCCTAGCCATGGCTACTAGTCTGCAGGATCCTGTCTCCCTCTCAGCAGCCTGTCTTGCCTTTAATAGGGGTCCTGAGCCTGACTGCAGTAGGTGCAGCAGCCTCTGATTGGTTTAGTTCAGGGACATGCTGCCAGCAGGTACTCAGCTGGGCCCACGTGTCCCAATCAGCATGGACCAAAATATGAGCCGTTGAAGACAGGCTGGGAAGAAGTAGGCATTTTTGGTTGTGGCTGCTGACTAATAATGCCTAGCCCTTATCCAGAGATCTCAAAGTGCTCTCCCAAGAGGTAAGCATCATTCTCCTCATTGTACAGAGCCGAAGGCTTTGGTCCTCAGAGCTATTTGGAGACCTAACGCACATCGATTTTAGTGGGAGATAGGGCATCCTTTGAGGTTATGGGCCAAAGCAACTTAGGCTATAGGCCAGGTGCAGAGCTGGGACTAGAATCCAGATCTCCTGCGGCCCAGTCCAGTGCACTATCAACTAGGTCACACTGCCAACATTTTAAAAGCTGCTGACAAAAAAATTCCAGGAGGAAACAGAATTCCACTGAAATGCACCAGATTAAATGGGAGAGGTGGGAGGTAGGGGCGGGAAATGGAACGAAAAGATAAACTCTTTGCAAGAATTGCAGTGTTTCTAGGCAGATGTCTGATAGGAGCTCCCTGCAGCATCCCGGTGAACAGAACAGCTGGAATTCAGTGGTAGGGAAACAAGGGTTTTGCATTTCAAGAGACCCTATGAGACAGCTCTCTGGAAACTAGAGAGTTGGGGCCCCAGTCTCCTGCAGAAGTGGGATAGAGCCACAGCCCCTTCCCATCCTGGAGCAGGGATTGCAAGGGTAGCATCCCTTCAGCATCAGTGCCACGCTGATTGAAAGGAGGTGTGTGTGCTAGAGGCCAGCGAGCTGGCAGCAAAGAACGGGTGCTGCAGGGGACCCTGTCACTCTGGGGATGGAGAGATGGAACTTTCCAGATTCTGGGGGGGAATAGACAGAGTGAGCAAGAGGATGCAGGAGGGTGGATAAAGTAGAGAGATAAGAAGGGAACCCATGCTCTGGAGATGGTAGGGGGATGTGGTAGTAGAGATCTGGGCAGGCAGAGGGAGGTGGAGTTCCTGGTTTCCACTGAAGAAAGCTGAGTTGTCAGAATACACTCATACTGCTGGGAGGTGGGGGAGGGCCCCCGCTCCCCTTGTGGCCCTCCAAGACACAAGGAAACATGACGCTGGATCAGACAAAGTGACAGATATTTCAGTGGCTCCAGGCAGCTATCCAGCAACCTGTGGGCAAAAGGAGCTGCAGCTGGAGGGCAGAGGAAAGGGGCCAAACAGCAGCCAGCCATTAACAACTAAAAGAGCCTCCAATTCCCCTCTCCGTCGCCAAAACTGCTGAGGAATTTGGCATTCATCTTTAAGAAGTTTTAGAGTGTTAGTTTATATCAGCAAAAACGAGGAGTCCTGGTGATATATGCCATTGTGTGCCAGCAAAGCCCCTCGGCCATGTACATTGGCCAAACCGGACAGTCTCTATGCAAAAGAATAAATGGACAAAAATTCTGGCATCAGGAATTACAACATTAAAAAACCAGTAGGAGAACACTTCAACCTCTTTGCTCACTCAATAACAGACTTAAAAGTGGCAATTCTTCAACAACAAAAACTTCAAAATCAGACTCCAACATGAAACTGCAGAACTGGAATTAATTTGCAAACTGGGCACCATCAAAATAGGCCTGAATAAAGACTGCGAGTGGATGGATCATTACAGAACCTAATTTTACTATGCTAATTTCCCCCTGCTGTTACTCACACCCTCTTGTCAACTGTTTGAAATGGGCCACCCTCATTACCACTACAAAAGTGATTTTTCCTTCCTTGGTAGTCTACTGTTAATTGAATTGTCTCATTAGACTGACCTCCCACATGGTAAAGCAACTCCCATCTTTTCATGTACTGTGTGTATATATATATTGTGACAGACCCAGACCAGTGGGGTACAGGAGTCTGGTAGAGGGCAAATATACTGGTCACTAGATGAGTAGTTTTCTGTTCCTTGAGTGACCAGAGCACGGGCTGCACTAGAGTAATCAGGAAACTGCTAGAACCAATTAAGACAGGCAGGATAATTAAGACACCTAGAGCCAATTAAGAAACTGCTAGAATCAATTAGGACAGGCTAGCTAAACAGGGCACCTGAGTTTAAAAAGGACCTCACTTCAGTTTGTGGTGTGCATGTGAGGAGCTGGGAGCAAGAGGAGCTGAGAGTGAAAAGACATATTACTGGAAGACTGAGGAATATAAGCATTATCAGGCACCAGGAGAAAGGTCCTGTGGTGAGGCTAAAGAAGGTGTTGGGAGGAGGCCATGGGGAAGTAGTCCAGGGAGTTGTAACTGTCATGCAGCTGTACCAGGAGGTACTCTAGATAGCTGTAGTCTACAGGGCCCTGGGCTGGAACCTGGAGTAGAGGGTGGGCTCGATTTCCCCCCAAACCTCCCAACTCCTGATCAGACCCAGCAGGAATTGACCTGGACTGTGGCTTCTACCAGAGGGGAAGGTCTCTGGGCTGTTTCCCGACCCACATGGTGAATCTGTGAGATGAGCAAATCTGCCAATAAGCGCAAGACCCACCAAGGTAGCGGAGGAACTTTGTCACTATATATATATATATATATATATATACACCTACTACTGTAGCTTCCACTCCATGCATCTGATGCAGTGGGTTCTAGCCCACAAAAGCTTATGCTCAAATAAATTTGTTAGTCTCTAAGGTGCCACAAGGACTCCTCATTGTTTTTATCTTCAAGAAGTGTGTCGCTGGGGGTGCTTGCTGCAGGTTTGTTGGTGTCCCTGCACTGCAGATAGAGAACTTTTGGTAGCTGTGTCCTTTGGGCCTGCACATGCGCTGTCTCTCCTCCATGGATGTGTTCTTGCAGCCTAGCAGTGGCATGCCCAGGGCCTGTCTGTGGGGAGAGGAGAGGAGAAGGAAGAAGGGCTGCATTAAGCTAAGCTTTACAGGACTTCCAGCTTCCATTGTTCTCCCCCTTCTCCCAGGAGAGGTCTGAGGTGCTGCTTGTTCCATCAGGCCTCCAGAAGGCAGCTGAGGAGACAGGGAATGCAGATGTCAGTCAGTCAGAAGAATGGATTTGACAGATAGCAGAAGGCCGGCTGCCCTAGGGAGACAGAGCAATCTAGGGTATATCTACACTGTACTTAGACACCCGTGACTGGTCCCTGCCCCTGGACTTGGGCTGATGAGGCTCTGGCTAAGCAGCTGGTTAACCCCTTGACCCAAGTCTGGTGGCCCGAGCCAGCCGCAGATGTCTAAGTGCGGTGTAGACGCCCTGTATGAGACAGCTCAGAGCTGGTGGCTGCAGGGGCAGCTAGAGAATCTACTTTTTCCACCATTTTATCAGAAAACTGAGCTGGAGAAGCCAGCTTGTGCTGGCAGAGGGATTCAGTGTCTGCATTCACTCATGCCCGGGCTGGTGCCCTCTGCATGAAGGCACTTTGCTAGAATCGAAGAAGAGGAGAATACTGTTTAGTTCCAATCGAACCTCTTACCCTGTGCCAGCACAGAGATAGGCCGCCAATGTATTCATTACCCCTCCAGCGCTGCCCCGTGCCTGATACATCCTTAATGATCAACATGCTCAGGGCATGTAAAAAGGGTACCTGCTGCAGCCCAGAGGCTGAGCTCACAGGACAGTGCTGCTCTGATGGGCACAGAATAAACACTGAGAGTTCAACCGGGAAAAGGGTTCAAATGATTTTCCTGTCTCATGCTGTCCTCGCCCACACACCAGGGGCCCAGTGGGGGAAGAGAGCCCTGGTTCGACTCTTCCAGGCTCCAACCACAAAATATGTCCTGCCTGCTTGATGATGCCAAAATGGGGCACCACTCTCAGCAGATTGAGCAGATGTTCAAAGTGTGATCAGACCGGGCTCAGCTCCCCATCCTTGGGGTTCAAACACTTCTACAGGCTCTGCTGGGCTCTTCAGCTCCCCCTCGTTCTGTTTGCTGAGTCACAAAGGATTTAGGTACTGAAACCCTCTCTTGCCTGCACTTTTGTCTGCCAGGCAGCCCATGCCACAGAGGCACATGTGATGGCATCTGTTTGTGGGGTCTTGGGGCTATGTAGGCATGAGACCTCAACCATCTATGCTCTGAGGTGCAAGGAAACAGGCCTGTGCTCAGGACCATGGACAACTGCAATTCTCTTCCACTTTCTCCCTCCAGACTTTTAAGCTAGGCCCCTCTCCAGCCCATCCCAGCAAGGTTAGAACAGTTATGGTTTTCCCTTCTCTCCTGTGTGTCCTCAGGCAGATAACAATTGAAGAAGGGGAACAGAGAGCCAAAGAACTGAGTGTCATGTTTATCGAGACCAGTGCAAAGACAGGCTACAATGTAAAACAGGTAAGGGAAGACCTGCTCCAGCCAAAATCATAGCAAGATCATCCAGCTGATCAGCCGGATTCACTGCAGCAACTGATAGTATCCACCATAGCAAAAGGTTGCAATAAGGCCATTGAAAATTGTAACCGGATGCAATATTGTATCTTTACTGGCTTTAGAAGCAGAAAGCTCCTCCACCTTCCGCTCAATCACTCGTTCATTTCTACGTAAAGTGCTCTTAGATTCCTCCTGGTGCTCTCTGGAGGGATAGATTTGCAAGGCACGGTGTGCTTTTTACACATGTAAAAACTGGGATCACACATGTGAGGCCGCAAGCAGGGTGCCGCCCATTGCAATATCAATTGGAGCATGATGACATACGTGCCTCTTTGTCTGACATAGTCTGCGCAGCTTGACACTGAACTCTGAATAGGGTTAGGCAGGCATGGCTCTAATAGTAAGGATTGCCTGGGCAGCTTACATGCCAGCTGGGAAGCTGTAGATGCAGGAAAACTTTGACTCAGAAACAGATTGCTAGATTTAATTAAACTAAGTACATTACAACAGGAAGGCCTTTCACATTAGCAGCTGCAACAGCTCTAGAGGTGAGATTACCGCTCAGTGGGATGTTTGCAGTGGGAGCTGTCTTTTCACTCTGTTAAAACCTTTTGATAATTGTTTGTTCCCTGTTGTTGTGGTGAATGCATTGGGGCCCATAAGAACTACCACTATACAAATAACCAAGAATAATGACCAGGAGGTAAATATCTCACTACAGCAAATGAATAAACAAGGATGTGTATTCCCTTTCGCACCCCAGGGAAAGAAGTTCCGGGTCACTGTATAGCCAGGACTTGGTTTAGATCCCTGAATGAAAGTGTAATGGACAGGACACCTGAGCACAGCATTAGCTTCGAGAGAAATCTAAGTAGTAGCCATTGTCTTTTGCTCTACAACTGCAACAGCAAAGCAGATGTAGGTTCACCAAACTACGATAATAAGAGTCAATGGTAACAGATACCTGTCTTGGCCGCAATGTAATAAATCATGTCCTAAGAGAGAAATCACCTCATTTCTTCTGATGAATGAGAGATGATACAAAATTGCCTCATACCTGGGATACATGAGCAGTTCTCCTGTAATTAATCTAATGTAAATGATACTGTTTAGAAATTATTTGAGAAGAAGCAATGATGATTTTTCACATAACGTATGCAGTATCTCAGACCACAAGTTTACTGTAGATGGGGATGGCTATTCCCTGGTTGAGGTTATTTACTTTGCAGAGTAATGCAATATGAGCGCACACTGCACAACACTACAGAAAGGGAGGTTCCATGTATGCTAATAGGTTCCATGGAAGAAGTGTATGACTGATAGCTGTGAGAGCACTTTACTAACACAATATACTAACATGCAGTATCACACAGTGGAACATGGAGGCAATAGACATACAGGGGATCAGTTTTCAGAAACAGTCTTATCTGGCACAGTAAACTGAAGGTGCAAATGATAACTTTGAAGGGCCAGCTTCTCAACTAGTGGAAATTACTGTAGCTTCAATGAAGGGATGCCGGTTAATACCAGCTGGGAATTTGCCCTATATGTCTAGCTACTTCCTCTGCTGGTGCCACGCCTATCAACATCCAGCCAGGAAACAGGTGACAAAAGCAAAGGTGGGTCTTTGATTACAGCGGAAGGAAAAGAAGGATTGCTTGGCACACGTCAAACTTAAATTAACCCCCTTAGAGCTTTGGGCAAGTCATCCAGGCATGTGAGTAAATTGCTTCTCTCTGTTTAAATCAGACATGTTCCTTGCATCATTTCAAAGTAACTCTTTTTTCTCTTGCCAAAGAAAACATCTTAACACTTTCACAGACAAACCAGAGTGGAATTCAACCAACATTAACTAAAGGAAATGCCATAAGCAGGATTCATAATCATAAAACTGTGAGCAGAACACCCACCTCAGAGTGCATGGGGCAGAGTCTTCTGCCTCATGTTTTTGAGTTCTGAAACCAAAAGTTCCTTTGCTGTGCTCTCCTTTGTTCCCTCACCCTACCCCACTCACAGTGGTTGTCCTTAGTCAGTGAGGGCCCAGGATTTAGAGGTACATCTCAGCCGGGGAAGAAGGCACCTTGCTTGCTCTACCGTCTGCGCACTTGCTCTATCTGGCCGCCTCGCTAGCTGCTCATTCCGCTTCCACCAGCCAACTATCAGTTACCTTCTGCTACCACCTTCCTCTCTGCTGGTCAGTCTCCTAGTAATTTTCAGCTTTTAGCAGGCTGAGCAGAAATGCTGTCCCACCACAAGTGATTTCAGCTCTCATTTAAGCACTTAAAATAACAAAGGCTCCTAATAGAGTGTATTTTCTAAGCGGTTTTTATGGTCAGACTTTGAGTAGAGGGTTGGACTAGATGACCTCCTGAGGTCCCTTCCAACCCTGATAATCTGTGATTCAGCTCTGTCTTTGAACATTGGGGAGGAATAGATTAAACCAGACCAGGGACCCTTAGGGGAAAGCCATATCTCCTCACTAGGACACCTGTTCCCACTCCTCTTACTTTCACAAGGGTCTGGCATTTGAGCCCCTGGCTTAACGAGGTCCTTTCAGCTGAGGATGATCTCCCTCATTTGGGACAAGTTAAGCACGGTTCTAATCCTCTTTACTCATGCAATAAAGACAACGTTGATAACAGCCTTTCACAACCACTGCATTCAGCATGAAAGTGATTTGTAACCCAACACCAGCCAAAGTTGATCACTTTGGAAGAACACTGCTCTATCTGCTGGACATCTTGGCAGAGTAGGTGTGTTCATGTAAATACAGTTTGCTCCTGAAGTCTCTCCCCCTCCCAGCTAATGTCAGGGGAGAATTCATTCAGACCCTGCTTGCATTACTAAACTGATTTAGTTATACTGATGCAAATCCATTATGTTGCTGAACTTAAACCAGTGTAAATCATGTTTATACAAGGTTAGTTTAATTCCTTTATTTACTGAATTAAGTTAAATTGGTATAAAATGCTTTGTAATCCATTTAGTTACATCGGTGTGAGTTTTCTACCATGAATAAGACCTTACACATTGATCTGGTCACACCAGAGTGGAAGTGACACATCTCTCAGCCCCCAACCTTACTTCACCAACATTGTACATGATGAGTTTTGCTGTTCTCAGTTGTGTCAAATACAGAATGAAAAATGATGGCTATGGATACAAACCTTGAACCTCAGTGACAGATTCCTTCTTTCTCTCCTCTCTTACTCCCGGACTTACACCAGCTGTTCCGCCGTGTCGCATCCGCACTGCCCGGCATGGAGAGCGTTCAAGAGAAGAGCAAAGAAGGAAGTATCCTTTTTTTTAATGAAACTACCTAGCTCTTCAATAGCACTGTTCAGCCATCAGTCTCAAAGGTCAGTATATTGTCCTCCAAAAGAAGGTGAGGTTGAGGGAGGTGACAGTCACACAGCATTGCTGTGCACTCAGAGACCACAAACAATGCAGTGATGGCATAGTGCTCTGAGCCCAGCCCAGCACCTTGAGCCTGGGCACCCTGACGCCATCTGAAACAGGCCCCAGTACTAAAGGCTTCCCATTATCTGCAGCATAGGCTGACGTAGCATGGCACCTGGACCTCAGGCATCCTTGCATTGCCTAATGAGCTCAGGACTCAAAGCCTGCCATTTGACACATGCACGGACATGTTCATGCCCTCAGCCTAGGCGCTATTGAGCTGTCTGAGCTGCTGAATGAACTCCAAGCCCACATCTCCATACGTTATACCACATGTGACACATAGTCCCACGCCTGTGTTTGCTCAAGTCCTTTGAGAATCCTGGGGCACAAAAGAGTTTTGCATCCCCTGTTGTCAGATGTACATGA
This sequence comes from Chelonoidis abingdonii, assembly GCF_003597395.2. NCBI lineage: Eukaryota > Metazoa > Chordata > Testudines > Testudinidae > Chelonoidis > Chelonoidis abingdonii. The sequence goes on from NC_133776.1 coordinate 55,798,442, forward strand.
AGACACAGTGGTGTCCTACATCTGCCTCCCCTCCAGAGCTGTGCAAAGGCCCAGCATGGGCCCCTGAGCCAACTTCCCCTGCAGCTCCCCAGGCCTGGCCCAGCCCCACAGAGCAGGCATGAGCCAGCGGATGAAAACACAAGACTCCCTGGATGGCTCACATTTGCAATCAGCAAACACTGTCAGGGTCTTTTGTTCAGATGGGTCATTTCTGTCCTGTCCACTGGCAGGGCAGGCTGTGAACTCCTCACTCACCTGGGTGTGGAGTTACTCATGCGAGTAACCATATTGACTTCAGTGGAGCTACTCTGTGCCCAAGTACACACTATTGTGTGCCAGGGGTTCCCAGTCTGATCCTTAGCTAGTCATAAATCCTATATACGATAGTTGGAAGCAGACAAACATCCATAAAGCTGCAGAATCCAGATCCTCCAGTGCACCGTCCCTCGTCCTTATTTGCACGGTGTGGGCTGGGAATTCCAGCTGGGTTTATTCGGGCCTGGGCTGTCTCACCCTGCTCCGTGTCACCAGACCAGTAGAAAATGGGGCTGATGTGGGGAATAGCACTGGAAAGAGGGGGTTGAGGACTTACTAATGTGTGTGTGTGTGTGGACGCAATGAGGAGAGGACAAAGTAAAACAGCCTTGTACAGAAAAGGAAGGAGTCCTGATGGGAGCAGCCAGGTGCAAGGGTGACGGGGTTGGGCAAATGAGCCATACCTGGAGTTGGAGAGTGAGAGAAATCCCATGGATCAAAGGAGTTGAGCACTGAGAGGACAGGTTTGTGGCTGTTACTGGCATGCTTGGGGTCAGGACGCTCCTTTGAGAGACACTGAAGGTCAGAGTTAGGAAGTTAGGAGCCTGATGATGCCAATAGGTGCCTAGGGGAATTTTCCAAAGCACCTGAGTCGGTTTGGTGCATAACTCCCATTGAAATCGGTTGGAATTAGGCATCAGTCCTGCTTGGGTGCTTTGGAAAATCCCATTGGATGCCTGTCTGCACTCGACAACTAAATAGAGAAGCCGGCCCTGGCTGGCTTTGGTCACTGATGTGTGGTTTGTGTATTAAGGTTTTAACTGCCATCAGCAGTGCTGTAACAAGGGCGAGGCGAGTGAGGCACTTGCCTCGGACGCGCAAAGCAGAGGGGCACAGCTCTACCGCGATCGGCGGCAATTTGGTGGCGGGTCCCTGAGTCCCTATTGGAGGGAAGGACCTGCCACCGAATTGCCACCGCCACTTCATTCATTCTGTGGCAGCAGTTCGGCGGCTGTTCCTTCTCTCCAACAGGGACTCAGGGACCCATCGCCAAAGATCCTGGAGCCGGCCCTTGCCTCAGGCGCAAAAATTCCTTGTTACGGCTCTGGCCATCAGTGGTTCCAGTGGTGAGGGTTTTTCCTTGTATGTGCCACTGTAGCCCTCTTGCTGTCTATGCCTGCCCTGGGCCTTAATGTTGTACATACAATCCATGGGGACTGGTGCAGTATTTCATGAGGCTTCTCAGAGCCAAGCAAGTCAGAGACAGGCTGCAGTTATAAATGCCCCACTGGCCAGTGCTTCTAGACCACTTCCCTAGGATTGTGCATTGTGTCTGGATTGGACTGTGAATATCACTAAGGCAGAGTTCTTTTTTCCGATGTGAATTTGGTTCTGGTATAATTTATCCACAGAACACATGGTCAGTGCTGCATGCTTCACGCACACACATGCACACACGCACACACACACACGGCGTCTGGTGGGAGTTGTAGTCAATTGCTCAGCCACCACCCAGGGGCACTGGGGAGTGCTGGGGGCTCTGGCAAGACCCAGGAGGGCGGCAAAGCCCTGTGTCAGGGTAGGGCTTAGGGGTGACTGGTGTTTTGTAACAGACCAGGACTTATCTTTGGGGCTGAGGATGTGGAAGGCCTAGTAGATAAAAACTTCCCTTGCATAAAAGAGCTAGCACCCATCAGTCATTATGTGCAGTGACAGCTGAAGAGACCTGGGGGATTGGCATGCACTTGTGGTGAGCTGGATTTGTTACAGTTCCAGCCCTGCTTCAGTTTCTGCCAAAAAAGACTATTTTCCCCTCTTCAGCAGGGTGTGACATGGAGCCAAGCTGTAGCTGCGAGCTCCCCCACAGCCAGTGCTCTTCCTGCTCCTCACTCCTGCGGAGACAAGCCGGCATGGCGGTAGCTGTGCCCATCGCACAGCCATCACCCCACGCAATATTGTTCCCTTCAGCGAAGAGCCGGGCTGGGAATGGAGAAGCTGTGTCCTTCCTCAGGCTGCCTCCTCCAGTACGGGATGCCCATTGGGAGCAGGCTGGCCTGAGTGCTGGAGAGAGAGCAGAGAAAGAGAGGCACAAAGTGAGCACAAAGTGGCTGGGCTGAATCGGGTTCCTGTTCAGCAAAGTATCATTATCAAAAGGGCTCAAGAGTCATGGTGCGGGCCAGGTTTTCAAACGAACTCTGCCTCAATACAGAGCAGGGAGCCCAAAGTGCTCAGCACCCAGCCACTCCCAAGGGGATGCTCCTGGCCAGATTTTCAAGACCTCAGCGCCCAGTGTGCTGCACTCTTGAAAATCCTGGCCTAGCCACCTCATCCTTCAGCTGATACAATTAATCCAAGTCTTTCCATACTTCCCTGGCAGTTGTCCAGATGGTTCTCTGGCTTCTTTTTTATTATTTATATAAAGGAACCCATCATCATGGGCTCTGTCTAATGGAAGTTAAAGATTTCCTGGCACAGTGGATAACGCTGTTGGCCTCTGCAGTATTCCCTAAGGCTTTGTGTGAACGATTGTTTAGTACAGCATGGCCCCTGCATTGGCTTACACGGTCATTACACAGCCCTGGCACTAGTGGGTGCATGAGACCACACTCGGGGCTTAAAATTGATGCCCCAGTTTTTTCCTCCAAGCCACCAGAAAGTGCCAATGCTCGAAATCTTGCTCCTCATGCCAAGCAGAAGTAAAATCAGCTAAAGTATTCCTCTGTTATTAGTGTATCAGTATCCCAGTAGTGCCCACTGCATGCTAGACTCTGTCTGAACACCGGACCTGCTCCAAAGAGCAGCGCCAGTCAGCACAGCCCGAGGTTCCAATGCCCAAGCGATGTTACTCCCAATTCTGCTCTGATAACATGATGTCCCAGTAACCTTAGTCCTGCAGCCAAGCGAAGGCCCAAGTTATGCTGGGATGTCGTTCCAGCACTTCTTTGGGGAGCCAGAACCGCATTCCGGTACCTCCAGCACTGAGGAATGAGACACCAGTGCCATTCTGGCACTTTTCTGCTAAGACTCAAGCACTACTCCAAACAGAGAATAGCATTGTCCAAGGGACATTATTTCTGCCTCTAGGCTAAGGACAGCAATAATGGAGATACTTGTTACCCTTTAATACCTCACAGCAATGAGTAGTAGAGGCCATTTGGAAAGCGGCGCATTCCATGGAAAATCGGTATTGAAAGAGCAGTCTGGTGTGATGCTTTTTGGATGCTGGGAGACAAGCCATGCTTTCCCAATGCAGAGGCCAGTTAGAGGATGTTAGCGTGGCACAGCTAATAAAATACCTTAGTCCTCCAAACGAACTCACTCAAGCGAAGAGAAGCCATCAGGCATGTATGTGCATGTCCCCTGTGACTATGCAGTCACATCCGATATGCTAGAAGAAAGAGTTGTTAATGCACTGGTTCTATTTCTTCAGTTCCACAGGACTCATGTAACTACTTGGAGTCTGGAGCTGAAGGGCTGGTCAATGCTTTGTGATGGGGCTTGGCAGGATTGGAGTTTGATTTTTTGTATAATTTTGACAGGTGTATATCAATGTTTATTTTTTAGCATTTTTTCCAATTTACATTTTTACAGTTGCACAAAATCATGTGTATTAAGCATTTTTTCAGTGTTTATCTAATTAAATGTTCTTGACTGTGGGAAATTGTGGGGGGAGCCAGACAATAATTAATGACAATAGATGTTGAAATTCAAAAAGTTAAAGCTTTATAACTGTTAAAACACAACTGACAACATCACATGGAAAAATATACAAAGTAAAGCTCCTTAAATCAAACTGTAAAACATTCTCAAACAACAGTTTTCTCACGTTGTCTAGCTGCACATTTCGATTATCATCGATGGAAATATTTTTTCATCAGTTTGTGTGTGTACAGTGAGATCCACATTTGCCTATACAAATCTCATTCTTCCATGCCTCTGTATCGTTCGTTCCTAGCACTCTTTAGATTTTGCTTTTGTTTCCTCACCTTTTTATTCTGCATTGGCTAGCACAGACAGGAGCTTTGGCATTACAAGTCAGACCAATGTATCATTGATGACCCCTAGCCCAGTTTATTAGGGTATCAAGTCAACACAGAAGCCAGGTTCATTCCGATTCATCCATGCAGTGGTGCCTCTGCCATCGCCAAAGTTTGAAATCTTGAGAAACAACAGAATCTGGATTTCTCTTCCATTAACGGGTTTTAGTTTTCAAACTGAGCTATTCTCCTCCCATAGGTGTAAGACACTCCAGAGTGCAGAAATCCTACCTAACACCATTGCATCTATGGAGATTGAAGGTTGTATGGCCACTCCCAGCCATATCTTACTGGTTTACGTAAGACCTAACAATGTTTTTAGACAGCATCCTTCATACAAAATGTCATACAAAAATCTTTGAGTTTGGTACAGTAATGCACAAAGGCAGAATGACACAGAAAGCTGAGCTGTAAGACCTGAACCTGGGGAAGATGCTTGTTGCCTGGGAGGAAGATTAAATCAGGCTTTCTAATACTACAGGGCCAGGACATCTGGAGTTGCACCTGCCAGCAGGGGTGCATGGCCAAGACAGCTGGGGTATGCACTGATTCAGCATGTCCCCCAGGTAACCGCTACGAGCAGGGCTCCTGTGGAGATCCTAGTGGATTTACAGCTCCTTCAAAGCAGCACAGTTTCACCTGTCCTTCTATGGGTACATCCCTGTGTGCTGAGCCAGGCTGCAGCAGGGAGTTGCCCTGTGTATCTAGCTGCACCATCAGGTGTGTATCCGGCATGCTATGGGAGCAGATCTCTCAAACAGACCTGTCCTGTTTAAGGCCCTAGAACAGGGGTTCTCAAACTGGGGGTCGGGACCCCTCAGGGGGTCACAAGGTTATTACATGGCGGGGGGTTGTGAGCTGTCAGCCTCCACCCCAAACCCCACTTTGCCTCCAGCATTTATAATGGTGTTAAATGTGTTAAAAAGTGTTTTTAATTTATAATGGGGGTCGCACACAGAGGCTTGCTGTGTGAAAGGCGTCACCAGTACAAAGGTTTGAGAACCACTATCCTAGAACATGTGCTTTATAAAATGACTAGTGACAAAGATACCTGAGAAGGGAGACACCCAGAGCTCTGAGTCTTTCTCCAGATCCTCGCCCTCTTCTGATTCGTCCTCCAGAGGCAATTTAGACAGAGTGTCAGCACTGATGTTCTGCCTTCCAGGTTTATACTGTACTTCAAAAGTTAACTCCGTTTTTGGACAGCTTCATTTAAGCTTTCCAATGTTAACTGTGTTTGAGGCAGGGCCTTTTCCCAAGCAGCTGCATTCACTAGGCCCCCCACTTCATGTACGGGGGTTAGGCTTGGCTGCCTCTGCCACAAGAACGTCCTCTTCTTCTGACCACATAATGGCAGCCTGCATGAGTTCATGGAACCTCTTACTGGGCTCTTCCTTGAACCTTTTCATTTCATGGCAGAGGGAATCATCCTGGAGCCCCAGCACTAACTGCTCTTCCAAACCGTATCTGGGTCTGGAACTTGTCGAGGGTCTCGCTGCTCCACTTTGCTCATTCTTTCTTGGAGGTCATACACATATGCCCAGACAGTTTCACCAGGCTCCTGCTTTCTCTCAAAGAACTCCTTTAGTCGGGTTCCAATAGGTACCTTGTCTTCAAACACTTCTAGGAGGAGTTCAAACATCTTTTCCACATCTTCCTTGTCCGCCATTGCCATGAACTTTACTGTGGCCTTGGCCTGGCCCTTGAGGTGCTCCTCTATGAAGTCCACACAATCTTCTTCAGGTACTCTTAGCACATGCAGAACCACCCTCACAGACTTGACCCACTCCTCTACTGTAATGTCTCCTGGTCTTGTCAGGCAGCCATGAAACTCTGTGAGCTTCTGCACTCATGGGACATAAATAGTAGGGGGTTTCTTAGCTTCTGCTTCCTGTTAGTCTATTACTACCTTAGCTAGTGATAAGACTTTTCTATGTTCTGTTCTAGCTTGTTGTAATGCCTCAGCTTGGTCTGATAATCTGCACTGAAGTTCAGCAAACTGGGCCCATAGTTCTTCAATTCCAGCCAAGGTAGGATTCTTGACCAAGTCTGGACAGTGCTACCAGAACTCAACCAGTAAACCAGTTAGTCTATAAGGTGCCACAGGATTCTCTGCTGCTTTTACAGAACTCAACCAGTAAACCAATGGGGTGGACCCTGTGGATAGGATCCTGTCCGTGATGCCAATTATGTAAGCAGGGGAATGGTCCTGGTATTGTGGGGAACTTTCCTGGCTTATACACTACCCCAGTGAAGTGGACTAGCAAAAGGATCTGAGTCCTCACTCCTACTCCCTTTATCCCGAGGCCTGCCTGACCTCAAGGGCTCTCCTTCCACTCTCCTTTATGGCAGAGTTCTCATAACCCCAACAAGGCTGGGCTCAGGATTCTTAGGGGACTTGACCCCCAACCTTGTCATGGTCACTTAGGGCAGGGGCTAGGGTGTCCCCACTCCGGGGTGCTCTCTCTGCACGTGATACTTTCCTGACCCACTGATCATTACATACAGTTCAAAGCAAATACAATTTATTAAACAGCAATGAATTTAAAAAAAAATAAGGAAAAAATGGGAAAGATGAAAGGAAAACACATCACCCCGCTCTGTGGCACAGAGGCATTGCAACCAGCATCTCTGGAATGTAAGGGAATTTCATTCTGTTCCTCACAAGTCCCAGGCCGCCTCCTCAGGCCCTGGCTGTGCTGCAGGGATGCTATGCATTGGACACTTGCTCTGGCAGTGGCCACATGCTCTCAGGCTCTAGGTGGCAGGACACTTCTTCCCAGCATCGCCCTCGCCCCATAGGCGTTATGATCCCCCTCCAAGTCTAGCCTTGACTGGGGGCATCTCCCTGTGCTCAGCCTGCTGCCCAGGGTCCCCCTCACTCTTCCCAGCTGCTCACTGCATCCAGCTCCGGACTGCTTCAGCTCCAGTTCCAGCTCCACTCTGCCTCAGCACGGCTGCTGCTGCTGCTCTGCCTCCAGCTCCCTGGGCTGTTTCTCTGGCCCCCTGGATCTGGTTGCTGCAACCTCTGCTCCCAGCACAGGTCTGCTCTGTGGGCTGCTTTTGTGACTCTGTTCCCACCACTGACCTGCTTCCTGGGCTGTTGTTCTAGCTCCTCTGGATCTGGCACAGCTCTGCTTCCCAGCTCAGCTTGGGCCCCTGCCCTCTCCATAGCTCAGCCCCACGCTGTCTGACCTAGACAATTCCAGCTAAATGGAGGACAGACCCCTCTGACTCCCTGATTAGCCTGCCCACCCTGTCAGTTAGGCTGACCTGGAGTGTTGGCGTCTCCCCATTGTTCCTGGGGAGTGTCAGTCTCAGGGTCCTGATTTCCCATTAACCCTTCCCCTTTCTTTTAGTGCTGGAAGCTAGCCAACCAAAACATCCCCCACTGACTGTTAGGCCTGGTCTACACTATGCGTTTATAGTGAATTTAGCAGCATTAAACCGAATTAACCCTGCACCCGTCCACACAACGAAGCCCTTTATATTGATATAAAAGGCTCCTAATACCGATATCTGTAATCCTCCCCGATGAGGGGAGTAGCGCTCAAATCGGTATTGCCATGTTGGATTAGGGTTAGTGTGGCCGCAATTCGATGGTATTGGCTTTCGGGCACTATCCCACAGTACACCATTGTGACCGCTCTGGACAGCAATCTGAACTCGGATGCACTGACCAGGTAGACAAGAAAAGCCCCGTGAACTTTTGAATTTCATTTCCTGTTTGCCCAGCGTGGAGAGCCGATCAGCCCGGATGACCATGCAGTCCCAAATCCAAAAAGAGCTCCAGCATGGACCATACGGGAGATACTGGATCTGATCGCTGTAGGGGAGACAAATTTGCTCTGTCAGAGCTCTGTTCCAAGGACGAAATGCCAGAGCATTTGAAAAAATCTCCAGGCTGTGATAGAAAGAGGCCACAGCAGGGACTCAGCACAGTGCTACGTGACAAGCATAATGGAAAGCCAAAGAATCAAATGGACGCTCATGGAGGGAGGGGGAACTGAGGACTCGAGCTATCCCACAGCATTTGCATTCTTGGCTGAGCTTCCAATGCCTGAAGGGTTAAAAACATTGTCGTGGGTGGTTCAGGGTATATGTCGTCATTTACACACACACACATACCCATGAAAGAAAAGGGAAAAAATCATTTCTCGCCTTTTTTCAATGTCACCGTATGTCTACTGGATGCTGCTGGTAGACGGGGTGCTGCAGCACTAAACAGCAGCATCCCCTCCTCTCCTCGATGGCAGATGGTACAATAGGACTGATAACCGTTGTCATCATCCCGTGAGTGCTCCTGACTGGCCTCGCTGAGCTTTAAGCTTTGTCTCCTGGAGATTCACTCCTGGCTGGCATATCATAGCAGCTGGAGGCTGTGCTCCTCTCCACCCCCACTTTAATGTCTAATGGAGATTCAGTCCTGCCTGGAATATCATAGCAGCGGGAGGTTACGCTCCTCTTCCCCCTCCCCCTTTAATGTCTAATGGAGATTCAGTCCTGCCTGGACTATCATAGCAGCTGGAGGCTGCCTCCCCCTCATTTTATCTCACTAAAAAAGTCGGTGTTTCTTATTCATGCATTCTTTATTACTTCATCACACAAATGGGGGGATAATTGCCATGGTAGCCCAGGAGGGGTAGGGGAGGAGGGAAGCAACAGGTGGGGCTGTTGCAGGGGCACCCCCTAGAATAGCATGCAGCTCATCATTTCTGCAGGATGTCGGGCTCTGACCTGGAGCGACTGTGCTCTCTGGGTCTTTAGTAGGCTTGCCCCATATTCTAGGCAGGACTGACTCTATTTTTAGACAAAACATAAAGAAGGGAATGACCTGGGGAGTCATTCCCATTTTTGTCCATGCACCCCTAGCCGACCTCACCGAGGCCAGCCGGGAGCACCCATGACAGCAGCAGATGGTACAATGAGACTGGTAACCATCATTGCCAATTTCTAAAGCAGCAGATGGTGCAATAGGGCTGGTAACCATCTCTGCTACCTTGCAAAGGCAAATGAATGCTGCTGTGTGGCACTGCAGTACCGCCTCTGTCAGCAGCATCCAGTACACATACGGTGAGAGTGAAAAAAGGCTAAATGGGCTCCGTGGTTGCCATGCTATGGCGTCTGCCAGGGCAATCCAGGGAAAAAGGGCGCAAAATGATTGTCGTTGCTTTCACGGAGGAGGGATTGAGTGACGACATTTACTTAGAATCACCTGCAACACTGTTTTTGTACCATCATGCATTGGGATCTCAACCCAGAATTCCAGTGAGCAGGGGAGACTACGGGAACTATGGGATAGCTATGGGATAGCTACCCACAGTGCAATGCTCCGGATATAGACGCTAGCCTCGGGACATGGACGCACACCGCCGAATTAATGTGCTTAGTGTGGCTGCATGTACTCGACTTTATATAAGATGTTTCCAAATACCGGTTTCTGTACAATCGGAATAATCCCGTAGTGTAGACATACCCTTAGTAAGGGGATGGAAGTCCCCTTACACTTGCTACAAGGGGTCCTGTAACTGCGATTACAGTGCAGTGGCCCTGTGGCTGTGCTTTCTGAGATCTATGGTTAGTGCTGATTCCTATCACTGGAAAGTTGGCTACATGACTGAAAGGAGTTACAACATGAATATGATGTAGTTAATATACCTGGATATACCCACAGGGAGTAATGATAAGTAATTCAGTGGTATAGCTAACCCACTCGTGATATGAATGGTGCTGGTGATTACACACTGAAAAGCAAAAATCACACTTGAATTACACTGTAACTACAATATAGCCACACTTTAATCACAAACTACCCATATTATAGTGTGATCAAAGTACCATAATACCATGAAGGAGACCATTGTTTTTCATGGTAATTTTGGCTCACATAAAGGCTCTGAACTCGACACACGGTAGGGCAAGAAGTGAGCAGCTTAGTCTGCAGCCAGAGGGATTTAGGTTGGCTACTGGGACAAACTTTCTAATTCTAAGGAGAATTAAGCTCTGAAACAGGTTCCCTAGGGAGGGCTGCAGAATCTCTGTCATTGGGAGGCTTTAGAACAGGTTGGACAAGTGCCCTCAGAGACCATTTAGGTTTACTTGGCTTTGCCTTTGCCGAGGGGGCTGAACTTGAGATCCTCTTCAGCCCTACATTTCTATGATCACCTTAGCAGCACTGAGCCTTAGTTAAGTCAGTAGGGGTCTGCCTAGCCAGCACTCATTGCAGGACCAGGGCCTAAACATGTCAGGATCAGAAATCTTGCAGTACAACTCATCTTCAATGCTTTGCGGACTGGAAGGTTCAGATGAGACTGGGAAAGTCGATGAGCTTTGCGATGCTTGTTTGAAATATCCCTTTTGAGATTCGCCCCTCATTAGTTCTCAGCCATGAAGAGCATAACAAAGAGGATAAAGTCAACCGTTTGGTGGATTTACTCATGTCTCCCTGTGCTCCCGTCTCAAACCGCTCCTTTGCATTTGTGCTTCTGGATTACTGCTCAGCCATCCACTGGAGGAGCATCCGAGGGCAGATTTGGGGTATCAGGAAGCTTACAGGGCAAACTGCCCTGTACCCAGTGTGGAGGTAGACAGAAAACATTCCCTTCCGTCGCTGCTAGACTCTGGCAGACACCAGTGGGCTCATTAGACCAAGCCCATAATCCCCTTTCTCCAATTACTGAATGAACAAAAAGAAAAGCATCAATGTAGCGGTTCCTCCAGCTGGGTGGCTAATAGTTCTGCTCCAATTAAGATTTATTTATTACAGAGAAGTTCCCTGTTTTTAAATTAAACACAGCAATAATGACTCCCCCAGGGCCAGGGGAGGGGGAGCGGCAAATAGTTCCTTAGTGAACAGTGCAGGGCGAGAGTGTTTTCTGAATGAGGACAGCTCGTGTCAAGTTGCTATTGTCCCATGTTATCACCAAGGCTTCTCCTGACCTGAGGCACCTTGGGCCAATCCCAGTTAATATTTGCACAACACTGGCAGCTATTCAGTGGTATTTATTGTGTGCTTCAGGAGGAGGTGTTCAGTACAGAAGCCATTTGAGCTCTCCAATCAGTCCTTGTGCAGGGGAGGGAGGGTTTAAACTGCCCCAGTGTGCTGTGAATGCTAAGTCCCAAGTCCTAGGGGCTCCTCCTTCCAAAAGGGCATTGATGTCAATGGCTCCCAGTTCAAGGGGGTGGCTCACCCTGAGTGGGGGGCACGGGGGTTGTGATAGCTGTGTGTTTTACTTAAATCTGTATGGGTTTGCACTGCTTGGCTAAAGCGTCATCCAAAAGTAGGGTGACCAGATGTCCCGATTTTATAGAGACAGTCTTGATTTTTGGGTCTTTTTCTTATATAGGTTCCTATTACCCCCACACCCCCATCCCAATTTTTCACCTTTGCTGTCTGGTCACCCTATCCAAAAGGGTATTCAGTCTCTGTATGAAGCCTTCGCGAGATGGAGACGCTGGTGAGTGTAGCCTCTCTTGTACCTGGGACAAACACAGTTCTTGGATGGGGATCGTTTCCCCAGCATCGGGGGCACCGTGCAGGTTGGAAGTCAGTGTGACCGCTCCAGGTGGGGACTCCAGGCTGGTCCAGATGAGACTGGCCAGCACGGCAATGAGGCGCACAGTGACTGACGTAATGGGCAGATTGACAGGTAGCGGGACCGGAGGAGGGGAAGGGGAGTTCAGAGTCAAGAATAGGCAGATAGCAGAGGTGGATGGCAGCTCAGCGCTGTGGGAGGGAACGGAGGAGACAGAGCTGCACTTGAGGATGTGCCCCTTAATCTGCAATGAGGTGTGCCGGGCTCAGGTAGTCTCAGGGGTAGGTCAGAGCCTGCGTGTGGCCCCTGGTGCAGATGGCTAGTTCTGTGATTCCACCCTCCCTCTTCCACATCCTTCCCTGGGGTCTGCCAGGCAGCCAGGCAACCGAGTCACTGTCCCTGAAGACTACGAGAGGGGATGGAACTGGAGCTTTTGGCCACTCTTGTCCCTCAGATTTGCTGATAGCCCTGAGAGGTGATGAGGCTGGGCCCTTTCTTTAAAACCAGTTGCCATGGTCACTGAAGGTGACAGTGAGTCCCCCCGGTCAGCGATGGGGGGCAATGGAAAATCCATGTGAGGGGTAAATACATATGAGTGAGGAGCTATCCAGGTGCACTTGCCTTAAATTAACAGAGCTGGGGGCTGGTTTCTTCTTCTCCAAGCACTGGCCTGGAGGCACCTAGGAAGGCGAGAGGGAGTGTGGAGAAGCAGCCAGCATCAAAGGCCAAGAGAAGCCCGTAGAAGTTGCTGACTCCATAGTGCCAGGACTCCACCCCCCACAACAAAGCACTAGGAGGCGGCACAGAGAGGCCAATGCCTGGGACTGTGCCTGCCAGTTGTCTGGGTGGTGCTGTGAGTGCTGCAGTCTCCTTCAGCCATGACCAGACAGACTCCAGTGTAGGCTCTGAAAATCCTAAATTTGATCCCCAGTTCAGCCAACGGAGCGAGGCAGAGTTTCAGAGCTGAAGAACACTCCAATTCCACAAAGGCCGGAGGCCTCAACAGCAGGGGAAATCCTAACACTGTCACAGTGTCAGTGAAAGCCATCTATCTTCTCCATCAGGAACACTGTTCTGTGCCATCATTTCACTGAAGGCGCCAGTACCTGGGCCAGGAGAAGATGTCTGCGAGCCTGGCTGGGCAGGACCGTTCCTCCTCACAAGGCAGTGGCCCATGCTAATTATTCCTGTCCCTGTTACCACGGGAGCAAAAGCTGCCTCCCAGGAAATGGCATGAGCTCTTGTGATGAGGTGTGCAATTCATTAGCATTCCTGCTGTAGTGCAGCTCCTCTGCCCAGCACCCCACTCAATGCTGCCTGCTGTGATCCCTTCCCACTCACAGCCCATGCACTAGGGGTGTCTGTCCGCTGCAACGCTGAGCTGAGCCGAGCCCCAGCAACCTCGAAGTGGGTCGGGCGCTCCCTCCTGATCCCAATGGTGTGAAGGATTCTACAGAGCTGTGAGGCTGCCACCCCCGCAGCACTGTGCAGCATGCCCCTCCCCCCCCCCCCCCAGTTTGAGCCCTAAGACTGAGATTTCCACAGCCAACTAAGGGACCCCAGTTAATATTCATGGGAATTGGGCACCCAGATCCTTTAGGCAGCTTTGAAATGCTCTGCCCAGGTTCCTAGCCCTTCAGTGCTTGTTGCAGGCCTTGGTGCAGACAAGGGCCTATGACTGCCAGCATTGGCACCACTGGGCTGAGCAGACCTGCTCTAAGCCGAGCTAGAGGACATGGTGCTTAGGCCAATGATACCACCTGGAGCCCTGTCTACACTAGCACTAGCACTGTACTTTCACTTGTTTCCCGGATGTGCCAAACACTTGCAGCTCCAAGTGAAGTTGATGGGAACTAGGCACCTAACCTGCTTAGGTAAGAGATAGTCCATGAGGCACCCGTCTTCTTCCATCGGTGCCTAACAACCTTTGACAATCTGGCCTAGAGAGCCCAGTAGTCAGTTTTCTAGCTTTTCATGGCCCTGTGTCTCAGGTATCTCTCGCTGCAGCTTTAATATGGATCAGGTTGGGAAATAACACTTAGCACCTTCTGTACTGAACGTTCCACAAGTGCAATGGATTATCAGCCCATTGGCAGATCTATGGGGTAGGAGGTGGGCAGTTAAAAGTGCTGTGCTGGGTATTGAACCCAGTGGTATCTGCCACATTCACTCCTGGACTCTGCCTGGGCCTCTCCCTTCAGGGGCCTTCTGCTGGAGCCCAGATCCTCACAGGGACCTAACTCCCCCAGACTTGAGTGACAAGGACATTGACCTGTCTCCTAACCCCTTCTCTGCAGCGCTTGTCCCTCCTGAGCCACGTGCCCTGAAGTCTTTGAGGAAACAGAGCCTTGAGCTAGACATTTTGGCAAATGGATTAAAAACCATGGCAAGGCAGAGGAATCCCAACCCCACCAAACAGCATAGGGGCTGGCCATGTGGAACGACGAGCAGGGTCAGGAGGGCAGTTTTTCCCACCTATGTATTCTGGGAGGGTTTTTTCTTTAATCTCCTTCCTCTGAAGCATCAGTGATGGCCAAATCTGAAGATGGGAAATTGGCTGGGGTGTGCCAGGGCTCTGAGATAGCAACATTCATTCTCTCACTCAGGGGCTGGGCTGGCTGGTTTTGGTTCAGATGCCCAGGGTCTAAGTGATTGCCTCCCAGGGGAGAAGAGAATTTTCCCTGAAGTCAGATTGATATGGACCTCAGGGGTTTTCCACCTTCCTCTATAGCATTTGGGTGTGGGTCACTTGCCAGGATTATTTGGGTCTCTCTCACTTAATCGTTTTCCTGCCAGTGATGTCTAGTTGGCTTTTCCTCAATATCACCATCCAGTGATTTCCTCTCTATCTAGTTGGCAGCTGGTATCAAGCAGAGAGCCCCAGGGGGTCTCTGCTGAGGCCAGTTTTGTTCAATATCTTCATTAATGATCTGGAGGATGGCGTGGACTGCACCCTTAGCAAGTTTGCAGATGACACTAAACTGGGAGGAGTGGTAGATACACTGGAGGGTAGGGATAGGATACAGAGGGACCTAGACAAATTAGAAGACTGGGCCAAAAGAAAACTGATGAGGTTCAATAAGGACAAGTGCAGAGTCCTGCACTTAGGACGAAAGAATCCCATGCACTGCTACAGACATAGGAATCAGAATGGCTAGGCGCAGTTCTGCAGAAAGGACCTTAGGGGTCAGTGGATGACGAAGTGATTCGAGCAACAGTGTGCCTGTTGCCAAGTAAGACTAACAGCATTTTGGGCTGTATAAGAGGTGTGCAGTGCCAGCAATTGATGGGAGTGATCATTCCTCTATCGACATTGGTGAGGCTCAATCTGGATACTGTGTCCAAGTTTGGGGCCCACATACAAGAATGGGATGTGGACAAAATTGAAAGAGTCAGCGAGGGAACAAAAATGATTAGGAGCTGGGACATACATGACTTATAGGAGAGCTGAGGGAACTGGGATTGTTTAGTCTGCAGAGAGGAAGAATAGGGGGGATTTGAATGGCTGCTTTCAAACTACTGAAAGGGGTTCCAAAGAGGATGATTCTAGACTGGTTCTAGTGGTAGCAGATGACGAATAAGGAGTTGATGGTCTCCAATTGTGCAGTGGGGGAAGGTTTAGGTTGGATATTAGGTGAAAAGTTTTTCACTAGAAGGGTGGTGAAGGACTGGAATGGATACGAGGAGGTGGGAATCTCCCTTAGATGGTTTTTAGGGTCACGCGAATCTGACAAAGCCGGCTTGGATGATTTAGTTGGGGGATTGGTCCTGGCTTTGAGCAGGATGTTGACTTAGATGACCTCCATTGAGTCTTCCAAGCCCTGATGTCTATGATTCCATGACCAACTAGCTAGTGGCAGTTTCTGCAGCAAAGGACCTGGGATTACAGTGGATGAAGAAGCTGGATAGTGACGTCCAACAGTGACTTGTTGAGAGAGGCTAATGAGATATTGGACTGCATTAGTAGGAACATTGCCAGCCACTCAAGGGAAGTGATTTGCACTGGTGAGCTTCATCTGGAATATTGCATCTGTTTTGGCCTCCCCCCCCCGACTAAGAAAGGATGTGGCAAAGTGGATGGAGTTCAGCGGAGAACATGAAAATGATTAGGGGGGTTAGGGCCAAGACTATGAGGGGCTGAGGGAACTGGGCTTATTTATGCCCAGAAGAAAAAAAAGAGTGGGAGGGGCAAAAAGGGGGGTTTCAAAGGATGGAGCTAGACTGTTCTTCAGTGGTGGCAGATGACAGAAACAAGGCGCAATGTTCTTCCAAGGGGAGTAGTGGGGCAAAAGACATATCTGGCTTAAGATCTAATCGTGATAACGTTATGGAGGAGATGGTATGATCACTGGCTAGTTTGGTTGGCGATTATTTGGGATTGATCTTTGATTATGCTGCAGGGTAAGTTATGCCAGTGGTTGCTGATGGATGTTAGATGGGTTGGGAATTCGTGAGTTACTCAGAATGTATTTCTGGGTCACTGGGCAGGGTGAGTCTTGCGGCACTGCTCAGGGTTTAAAACTGATGCCATAGTTGGGGTCAGGACAGGATTTTCCTCAGGCAGATTGGCAGAGGCCCTGGAGGTTTTTGATCTTCCTCTGTAACATGGGGCACGGATCACTTGCTGGAGGATTCTCTGCAGCTTGAGGTCTTCAAACCACAATTTGAGGACTTCAGTAACTCAGACATAGGTTAGGGGTTTGTTATAGAAGTGGATGGGTGAGATTCTGTGGCCTGCATTGTGCAGGAGGTCAGACTAGATGATCATAATGGTCCCTTCTGACCTTAAAGTTTATGAGTCTAAGTTGCAGTGGGGGAGGTCTAGGTTGGATATTAGGAAAAACTGTTTAATTAGGAGTGTGGTGAAGCACTGGAATGGGTTACCTGGGGAGGTGGTGGAATCTCCATCCTTAGAGGTTTTTAAGGCCTGGCTTGACAAAGCCCTGGCTGGGATGATTTAGTTGGTGTTGGTCCTGCTTTGAGCAGGGCATAGGAGTAGATGATCTGAGATCTCTTCCAACCCTAATTTTCTATGATTCTATCATTCAGTTAAGGGGGCCTCAGGCATGGGTGCACCTCAGTCCCTCCCAATCTCTCCCATGGCATGTAATCATATAGTCTCCTGAGGGGCTGTAATACTTTGGTCGCATTTCAGGTGTTGGGTTTGGTGTGCGAGTGCTTGGTGGGGCTGGTGGCCTGTGAAGTACAAGAGGTCAGATGAGATGAGCTGGTAGTCCCTTGGGAGGATTCAGGGAAGAAGCTAGTTTAAGGCAAGATGAGAACCTGATGTCCTTTCTTGGAACCATTAGGGTGGAATACTCGGGTCCGGGAGGCCAGGATCAGCCTTGAGCCTTAACATACCTGCTTGTTGAGACCTTCCTGCATTCCCAGGCTGGCAAGTGGCTTGTCACACTGAAGGGGCTTCCTGTCTGCAGCACATCAGCCAGCTCATTATTTTTTAATGTATTTATCCGTGCGTGCATTGGCAGGCACGGCTCTCGGAATTGGCTGTGGCTGTTCATGTGCACCTCAGTTCAACTCTTTGTTCGGGGAAGCCTGTGAATTATTAAATCAGCTGCATTTAGCGCACAGCCAGATGGAATTGCTGTGTCGCTTTAAAGCAGCAGCAGCAGCATGTGGCATTAGGGCCAGGAGAGGTTTGGCCTCTTGAGTTCCACGACATTTGTCACAGCAGAACGAGGGCCTTTCATCCTGCTACGTGAGAGCAGGGTGGGGTACTTGCAATTTTGCTCCCATGTTTTATGGCTAGTGTACAAGTTTATAGCTTATTTGGCACCTTCCCTAGGAGGAAAATAGCTGGTGGGGATGGGGGGAGGCAGTACCCTATTGCAAAGCTTCCCACACAGCTTCTTTCTGTAGCAAACTCCCCACTAGAGCCTTTGGAGGACAGGTACATCTCACTGCAGTCAGAGGTGTAGGTCCAGGTGAGTAGACCTACGCACACTAGCTTTGAGCAAGCTTGTGTCTAAAATAGCAGCGTGTCCATGGTGGTGTGAGGGGCTAGCCCCCTGGGTCCATGCCTCGGCTCCCAGGTGGGCCTGTATGCGGAGCAGCTAGCCCAGCTCACTGCTTGCAGTACTGTGGCTACTAGGATATTTTTAGCACACTAAATCTATCAAAGCTGTCGCCGGTATGTCTGCCCAAGCTGGCAGTTACACTCCCAGCCCCAGCCCAGACAAACCCAAAAAGGCAGTTCCCCATCCAACTCTTCCCCCAGCACCTGAGAAATGCAGCTGCTCTGTTGCTGCCAGGGCCTGTTGTGGGACAGCAGAATCTCCCAGCTAAAAAAATCATCTCCCTGCCTTGGCCGAGAAATAGTTCCCACTGAAATCAACTGATAGGTGCTGCCATAATAGTGATACAAAGAACTTCCATTCAGTGGGATTGAGAGTCTCCACCATGGCACTTTTTTCACAGGGGACACATGACATGAGCGATCTGGTCTTCAGACTTGGGTGTGCTGCGTGGTAACAGACGATGCCCATGCCCAGTTCACTTCAATAGCTGAACGTGAGGTCCACTGGGGCCTGCCCAGTGACTGAGCCTATAAGGAGCCAGTGCTACAAACCATTGAGTGTGGGGGGAGTCATTGCATTTCAGAGCATTCTATTGATTTAACCATTTCAGTGTTTGGCCTAGTTTGACTCAAGTTAGTGCAGGCAAGGAGTTACCTACAGCCATCACATGAGAAACAGTTACTAATTAATTATTCGCAGGGAGCACACCAAAGGTGTCCCCTCCCTCAGCAATGGCCGTGAAACTCGGTCAGTGAACACTTTCCACCTGCCACAGCCTCTTGTCTCCGGTAACTGAAAAGTTCCTCCTCCATTTGCACTGCTTAGACCTGAGACTTAAGTCCAGTCTGCTGGCTTCATTTAGGAAAAGTGGTGCCCCAGCAGGCTGGGGACAGATCATCTGTGGGCGGGCTGGAGATAAATACACCACTAAGATCTGCCATTCAAAGGCAGCCCAGGCCGTTCTGTAATGTGTCCACCGAGTTACTGGCCGTGCAGGTTGTGCCTGATAAGCAGATCAATGTAGTAATGAGAACACGATGCACAGCTAAAGATTTTTTTATGTGTGTGTGAGAGAGAGAGCGAGAGCACATTCCATCAATGCTGCTGGCAGTCTATGTGTACCATGAGAGAAAGAACAAACCACTTGGTCTGCTTCAAAGTGAGCGTCTGGGTGAACTAATTGTCTGCTGTCCCCTCTGGAGACGTGAGTTCAGTTGCAGATTTCGGTCCCATGTGATTTGAGTTTGGTGCTTTTGTCTTAGAGGGTATTTGTCTGTTAACGCCCCTGCTCAACTCAGCACACTTGGTAATCTCTGCCCAGATCAAAGCAGAGGACACTATAAGTCTGAATGGAAGTGCCTTAGCAGAAATTTTGGGGGTCCTCTGTGTGTGGAGCAGAAGTGCCATAGAGATGGCTGAGGGTGGATATACACAGCATCAACCTGAACTGTGCTTGCTGCCAGTCAGTGTATCACTTCCATGCACACTAAAATTAATTACCACCTGCCAGAAATTAAGCACCGGTAACTACCCCAGCACCCAGAATACACAGGTTTATCTTAAATAACGATATCATCGTCCTTAACCTTCCTTTCCTCTATCAGTGATTGACATCAAGTTGGACAAACCACAGGATCCTCCAGCCAGTGAAGGCGGGTGTTCTTGCTAATACAGAGCACAGGATTGGTCAGCTTCATTTGATACCACACGCTTGTTGTGTTGCTTCCTATTGGTTAGCTTCCTAAAGAAACAAATTGAGTTATCAGATGGGGGAGGATTTTTTTTCTCTCTGTCTCTGGGGACGGGTGGGTGGGAATGTTCAGATCACATCACTCTTAACAGCTGTTACTGAAACTTACTATTTTTTTGGTTTGGTTGTAATATATTGTACTTTATTAAAATTGCCAAAAACAGTTCAACATTTAAAAAGGAAAGTTTAAATCATGTGTATACAACTTTTTGCCAGAAGAAAAGTAGTGACTTTGGGTTTTTTGGAAGGAGGTTGGTCTTTTGTTTTTGTATATTTGTAAACTGACAGAAAAACTCTCCAGAATACTACAGTCTGGTTAGTTTCAGCATCTGACATAGGACATCGCTAGTAGAAAACTAGTCCCTGATTGGTTAAACAAAATGTTAACTGTACAGTAAAAGATTTGACGGTAGAACAAATCATACTGCAAATACACAAAATAAGTGTGTGATGTGATAGCTCTAACTATATCTCTATATCTTCATATACAGATTTAGAGTGGGGTGGGCAAACTATGGCCCATGAGCCGGATCTGGCCCATGAGCCATTTTAAGCCGGTCCGCAAGCTGTACCATGCAGCTTGGCCCTGCTCCGGCCAGGGTGCTGGGTCGGGGGCCGTACCACACAGCCTTATCCCTGCTCCGGCCAGGGTGCTGGGTTGGACCACATGGCTCTGCCCCACTCCGGCAATGGGTCAGGGACAACACCACATGGCTCAGCCCTGCTCCAGTACTCCAGCCGGGGCACAGGGTCGGGGCTGCACCACGTGGCTTGGCCCTGCTCTGGTCAGGGCCTGCACCACGCAGCTACAGGAAGCCATGGCATGGCCCCGCTCCAGCTCCTACATGCTCCAGTGGCCCCCTACAGCGCTCCAATTGGAACTGCAGGGGCGGTGCCTGTGGATGGGGCAGCCTTCAGAGCCACCTGGCAGCACCTCCACGTAGGAGCCGGAGAAGGGACATGCTGCTGCTTCCGGGAGCCGCTTGAGATAAGCGCAGCTCGGAGCCTGCACCTCTGAGCCTCTCCCCACATCCCGAGCCTCTCCCCACATCCCGAGCTTCTGTCCTTCCCCCTCCCCCAGCCCTGATCCCCCTCCTGGTCTCCAAACCCCTCAGTCCCAGCCCAGAGCACCCTCCTACCCCCTAAACTCCTCATCCCCGGCCCCACCCCAGAGCCCGCACCCCCTCCCACACCCCAACCCCAATTTTGTGTGCTTTCATGGCCCGCCATACAATTTCTATTCCCTGATGTGGCCTTTAGGCCAAAGAGTTTTCCCACCCTGATTTAGAGAGATATAAACAGGGGGAAATGTATGATAGGAGGTGGTATAATACACTTGTTATTTCATGTTTTAGGGGTGACTACCCAACTCCCAGATGGTGAGACAGAGTGTTCATTACATGCAAGTCTCACTATCATGCATTACACAGTATTATACCATCCCAGAGGAGGTGTGTGCAGAACTACTGATATAGCAATCAATGTTTTTAAGACTTTTTAGTTGCTAATGTTGTATGGCATAGTTCTTGAAGTATAATGTACTGGTGTTTTTTTTTCTCTCATGGGTATAGTATAAGAGACACACACATGCTATAGTGATTATATTGAAAAAACTACATTACTATCACTTAAAAAGTATGGTTGGCCCATGGAATTCCATTCACCATGGTTAACAGTGGCCACCATTTTGTATTCGCCCTTGAATAGGAGTAAGTGCCTGCAAACAGTTGGTACCTTTGTAAAAAAATTCCTGTTCCTGTTGGAAAGCTCCTGTTTGAGCCTGAGCAATATTCAGGTGTGTTTCACTTTCAATGGGGATTGAGCGCTAAGTGTCCACCCACTCTTCCAGCTCCAAAATGGTGGCCAAAGTTTGGCCACTCCTGTAGATCAGGAGCAAAATCATGTAGATCACTGCAAAATCATGAAGTTTGTCTAGTTGGGCCACCACACTTTTCAGCTGACTGGCCTATACATGATGGTTGCTCTTTATTATGGAACATTTTCTGTATGAGTAAAAAAAGTCAGGTGGCTGATGAATCGGGGAGGGTGGGGGGAGGTCTTGGCTTCTAAAAATGGAAGACTGTTTTGGTAACATGGATGTAATTTTTGTATTGTGTACACACATTTTACATATATCTATAAAGCATCCATTCGCTCACACACAGGCACATACACACTCACCCACCCACACCGTATAAAGTTTTTGTTTCACCCGCTGTTGTTATGACATGCAACTGCTTTAGACAACAGTTGTGGAAAATGAAATGTGTGGGAATAAGAAGTTCTTGTTATTGTCAAATAACTTGTGATTTTTCATCTCATCAATAAAATAACACATAGATGTGCATTAAGTGAGAAAAAAATGCACATGGAAACAGCTCCACATCCACTACATCTGTATATGAGAGTTTTGCAGATGCACACTCAGTGTAAACACACACACACACACAGAACAATGGTGGTTGTCGAAAGAGTGCCTGTTACCTCACAGCAATTCAAACCAATTCAGTGTCACTTGGGTTGCAGTGTATTGTCTTATCTTTAGTACAGTACTTGGCCTGAGTGACAAGATACTGTGTGAACTTAATGAATGTACTGATTTTTGCTTTATGAAGTAGCTTTCCTCGTGCAATATTCCTGTAGAAAAATAAACCTCCCCCTCCCACACACAGATGCGCGCACACAATCTGGAGAACCTTTAGCCTTTTTCTTTTCCCCGCATCAGTAGCGTTAGAGAAGTGATTGCCGAGCTTCAGTATAAGAGTCGCTTGTCTCAATGTGACCTGCAGCCAGACCTGAATATGAGGTATTTAGAATTTCCTTTATCTCCTCCCTGGTTGCATTAGTAATCAGTTCTGCTTGGCCATAAGGCAATTTTCCGACTGTTTCTGCTCCCCCTCTTTCCCCCTGGTCACATCACTTGCATAGGCTCTCATGTCATGTAGACTTTAATTTTTTCCAGCCTCATACTATGATCCATTCATTGTGTTAATAACCAGATCTCTTTATTTGCTACATTGTCATCACTGTACATTCCACTCCTGTTTGTCTCCTGTGCTGTCTGGAATACAGTGTTGTTAAATTTCATTCAGAAACCTGGAACGGAACCTTGACTTCGCCCTTTGCTGGGGGTGATGCTATCTGAGCTGACTCGTCATTGGCTGCACAAGAGCCAGTCATGTGGAACCGTACAAGGGCAGAAGGACATGGACCCTGTATGGTATGGAAAATCCCTGGGGCATAACTGATTTAAACAGTTACCAGTAAGACTCCCTCCAATTTTACTTCTCTAGCATACTTCACGGGAACACCAGAGAGCACTTTGCAAATGATAAAACCAGATGAAATGGAAAAAAAATCAGAGAAAAATCAGTGCTAACCAAATCATTTTAAAAGGCTGTCTAAGTCTAACTAGCGACTTGCTATTCATCTCCGTGGCAAGAGGTGAAAGCGTGCTGGAGAGGTTATTGTGCTTTGACATATTTTCAGTGTAACTAATGTAGACTTCTGAAGAAAGGCCAGGGCAGTGATGGCTCCAAGAATGTTAGCTTTGGAAACAGGAGAAATGGAACCCCCCTCAGAACAAGCAACTGGGGTGAACAGATGAGCACTGCATTGGAGGGACCCATCAAGAACAGTTCTTCCTTGTCAGTCTTCATTCAGAGCTGTAGTATCGGAATGAAAACAATGGCAAGACAATGAGCAGCTGCCAGTTCCACAGCAGTGAGTGTTGGCAATAGGCACCACGGGTTGCTGTCTCCTGCAGGGCTGCTTGGTGTCTGTGTGGCACTAGGGATACTCTAACAAGAAACAGGAGACCTACTGAGAGGCCTGTCCTTCCTGCAGTGCTCAGACAGACACCTCATCCCCATCTCAGGGATGAAGGAGAATGTGGAGCCAATGTGAGGTAGTCGGAACAGCCCCCACCAGAGGAGGACAGTCCCCTAATGGATCCCAGAAGGGAAAGGAAAAAAAGAACAGACTCTCCACTCCAGAAGACAGGAAAAAACTACTGGATCCCCCTTCTCCCAGAGGAGAAAATAGGCCCCTGGCATCTCAAAGGGGAGCAATATGAGAGAGAAAGGAATGATGGAGGAAGGTGAGAACACCGGGAAAAAAGGGGAAAGAAGAGCTGAGAGGGAGAGAAAGGGTTAAGAAAGAAGAGAAAGAGAAAAAGAAACTGAGATCAGTGTACCAGGAAGTGAGAATATATAGATGGGGAAGATAGGGAGATGACTAATATGGAGGTGAAGACAGGCTGAATCAGATAGAAGAGAAGCCTGGAGAGATGCCCTGAGTGTATTAGAAATGCCAGAGAGAGCTAGTCAGATGGAGGAGAGGAAAATGGGCAGAGAAAAAAAATAATTGAAATGTTCTCAAATGCACTGACAAACTAGACTGAAGAAAGAGACAGTGCAGAGGGGGAAGAAGAAGGAAGGATAGATTTCAATTCAATTGAAAAACTTAATGTCAAATGTTACAATAAGATACACATAAATGGTAGTTTTTAGGTATTAGGGGACATGGTAGTTTAGGGACTTGGGAACCATGTTTGGAGATGAGATGTGTGAGTGGGGAGCATGGGGTACGGGTCTAGCATTCAAGTGCATGGGGCTAGAGATTAATCCTAGGAGAAGTGCCTTCCCAGTGGTGATATTGGACTGGGTGATATTTATACCCACTTCTGCAAGCATCTTATGGGAAATATGCAAATAAGTTTGACGGCCCAATGGTTTTGATTGATATAAACCTCATTCTGTCTCCATCTGCCCCAGAACTAGATAGCTTTTGTGTACATCTGACACCAGAGATCATTGGTGGCCATCACCAGTAACTTATTGACCCAAGAGTGCATGTAAATCTAGACTAAAGCAAAAACCAGACTCTCCCCCGGGACATCTTTGAAACCATACATGTAACGATAGAAGAGCAGGGGCCCATGGTAACAAATTGCAGGTGTTCAGGCAGATAAGACTGAAGCTAGGTGAGTCCATACCAGATAAACTAATTAATGCAATGTTCCAAACATTGTGTCCCACATAAGAGTTCAGTAGGAACACAAAATCCCAGAACTGCAGATATACCCTAGAGTAGTCCCCCATGCTTTTAGTGGGGAAAATCAACAGCACACTGAGATATGTTAAATAACTTATTCTATTAGAAGTGCCAATGGAATTAGGTGCCTGTCTCCTTCTCAAAAATCTGTTAAAGGGGATATGGTAATTAACAGAATTTCCCCAGAGAGCCTAGGTTTCCTTACAAATTCATATCACTTTAAAATAAGACAATACCTTCTCACCAATGTTCTGGGACTGCCCAAGATGGACATATATGAGGGTGACTAGATATTTAAAAACAAGAGGACTGACAGAGATTAGCTGGGCAAACAGGTGTGGTTGATATTCCAAGCAAAAGAGTAGAGAAAGAGTTTGCAACTTTTGGAAGACAGACCATTACCCATGCAAGACCTTGTCTCAGGGTGTAACAGACCACCAGAACTCTAACCAGGACAAGATAATCTTTTGGCTCATTTAAGAATAAAATAGCATATATTTCCCACCTCACAACTTTTCTATAACCACATAAAGTATGAAGTTGTTCCAGATAGAGAGAAAGCCCAGGAAAACTTTACAGCCAGCAATCACTCTCCCTCATCTTCCTGAGCAAACTCGTATTAAAGAAAGCAATGGGTGGCAGAAATCTGCGTTCATCTCCCCTTGGTAGCAGTAACATCAGTCAAATAATTTGTTGTGGGATTATAGAGATCAACCCACTCTTTACTAATGAACAGTCTTAGAATTTAGGAAATCAGAGGGGGCAGTCTGGAGTTACTTAGAGAGAGCAAGGAAGTAAAATGAGGATTGCTGGATAGAAATAGGAGAAGGACTGGCAATGATGTGAGGAAGAGGAAAAAAGACTGAAGTGGTGAGAAAAAGTGATGGCTAGACACATGATGTCTATAGTAGAAGCCGCCAAAGAAATGATCAAATGAGAGTTCACACATAAACATTAACATGCTGAGTTAAGCCAAAAGTGATGTAAATTCTTAATGTCACCCACCGAGGAAGCAGCTACCCCATCTAACATGAGTTCTTAAAAACCTATATGGACATCAGGATTGTTCTTAGATAGGTCAGAGTCAAAACAAGAAGTGAACAGGGCTGCAGACAAAAGTGGACACGTTAAGAGACCAATGCACAAAGTCAAAAAAACCCAATAGTGCTGCATCCTCTAGCTCAGTTAGACAGATGAGGACCATAGCAAATGCATAAGGCACTGGTGAAGTCTCCATGAAAAGGATGATGCCCATTGAGTCCAGCCAGATTTCAATAACTGTAACAGAAACCTGGTATGGAGGATAAGCAATCTTTTGTAGCATTGGGGCTTATCCCTCAGGCACTGCACTCTTAACAGAGCCAAAGCCAAGTTTCTGTATTACCATGTCTGAATAAGATATTCCAGAGCTTAGAGTCAGATAGCTGGACATTTTTGGGACATGGTGAAACCTCCAAAAAGAACGTATGAGAACCATTAAACCCACATGATGGCATTTGGAAGATGTAGGAAGTCCCAGAGCCTTGCAAATTGCAGTCAGGGCACCAAGAAAGGAAGCAGAATCAAATTGTCTCTACTTTCTTAGGGAAGTCAAAGGAGAACACTCTAAGGATGTGGGAGATATAAAGGGGGAGTGAGGAACATGTTACAGGATTATTTTCCAGGCTAGGATCCTGGCCAATCTGTTGCCATCAATAAATATGAGACCCTTGAACAGGAAAACCAGCTTCTAAGAGAAGAGTGTCAGGAGAGAAAGCCATAGCCATGTTACATGGCTACAGTGGCCCCAGAACGTGACACAGCCCCCTCTGCTCTGACACTGAAGTTCAGTTGCTCTTACAAGAAGACAGATCCTCATCCTATACCAAGACATCTCTCTACAACTCTCTATCCCTCGCTGCTCTCCCCTTTCCTCTATGAGTCTAGATTGCTCCCACTCCAGAAGACCTTGGAGGTTCAAAAGGTAACGCTCTTCCCTCTCACTCAGCACAGAACCAATACCACAGCTCCATGCTGTTGGAGGTGTCCTCATTCACACTTGTGCTTGTTGGAAAAAAAAACCTCCTGTCATTTTTTGCAGCAGGAGGGATGCTAGCTCTGGCCCAATTTTTATGAGGGAAATTACATCCTATCTAAATTCTCCCAGAAGTTTCAGTTGTATGTGATATTATTCCTCACTTGATGTCCTAAACTGTTGTGTCGTACTAATGCAGCGGTGGCTGCATTTCATCTATGATGTGATTCCTGTATGTACTGTGTATAGTTTGTGTTTCACTTTGAGGGATGCACATGCATAAGTATCAGATTATCAATGCCTCCAAACCAGCCCATTGAGCAAACAGCACCAGAATTCTTTGCAGCTACTCAACATGAGGGATGAAACTAAATGGATAACCAGCCTCTGATTTCAACCCTTAAAGCTGGCAAAAAGATGCACAAATAAATCCAAGGCATTGCTTTGGGATTGTCAGAAAACAAAGCAAGAACCTACCAGCATCAGGATTTAAAGTGGCTCACATCAAACATAAGTTCCGATAAGTGTAAGAAACAAATAAAACATTCACAGTGATGGTCAAATGATAAATGAAATGAGCATAAAACTGAAAACTTAATCAAAACCAAGCTGCATGGGGAAATTACAAATTAACTAGAGGGAGCTAAAATGGTTCTTTACATGGTACATCAAAGTTATCACAAAGGAAGCCAAACAGCCACTGCCTTGGATTAGTCAACAAGCTTTTAAGTTACTCCACCAAAGCGATGGCTTTCCTGGCTTGTGGGACCAAAATCACATTGTGGGTTGTCTGTTGAGTAGCCCTACTCCATCCTCTCTTCTCACCCTTCTCATCTTCACTTTCTACTCCTCACTCCAACTCCTCCCTCATCACTTGACTGGCTGTAGGCAGTTTTCATCATGGTGTTTCAGTTTCTTGTTGGCTCAGAGGGTGCAGACTGCCATGTTAACCTTCCATAAAACTGTGTATAAAAGACTTAGCATGTTAGTCAAACAAACAATAAACTGACTTCTTCTCAAACACAGTCTCTTGCCTGGGTTTTTTCAGTGACAGAACATACTCTCTCAACGGATTGTTTCCAAGGGCTGCCTTATTAAAGCCAACACCTATGTAACCCACTGGCCAAGTGGAACATGTAGGATAAGAACCTGCTACTGCTGCCTGATAATGGAGTTAATCTTTTCGCTCAAATGGTCTAGGCTTGTGCTTTTGGTGATGAGTTCTATGAGGTCACTTATCACTATACCTACAAGTGCTGGTTGGACAGAGATCTCAATTAACGTCTCTGTGCTCGTCCTTCTAGTAAAATCCCACTGCCTCAGCTGTATTATCACCAGGCATCCAGTACAGACCCCTCTGGGACCGTTCCGCCCATGTGTCATTATGGCAAGTCTGAACTAACAAAGGGCTAATACAGGCTACTCCCCAATTCCCTGCATCCAAGAGTGATGCATGGAGCACAAGCTTTCACTGTCTTTCTTAGCCAGGCAGTACTACTGGGAATAAACTCAAGGGAGTCAGACCATCACACCACCATTATTAACAGGGCTGGTCAAAAATTTTCCCTCAAAACATTTTAAAGATGAGAAATGGCTTCAGCATCAAACCGAAATTTTTGCCAAAAAAGTCTTTTTTTTTCAAAAATTTTTAGGTATTAAATGAAAAAAAGCATCAAAGAGTATTGGAGCATGAGCTTTCTTGGGTGAATACATGCATCCGACAAAGTGGGTATTCGCCCATGAAAGCTTATGCTCCAATACATCTGTTAGTCTATAGGATGACACAGGCCTTTTTGCTGCTTTTACAGATCCAGACTAACACGGCTACCCCTCTGATAAATGGAAAAAAAAAAAAAAAAATTCAATTTTGGGATTTTCAATGAAACCTTGACAAAAATGATCAGCTCCAGTGGTTCCTGATCAGCTCCAGTGGTTATCAGGGGCTGTGAGTACCTGTGGCTGAAAGACCCATGCTCACACACTGCGTGACAAATAATCACTGGCTCTTTACCAGGATCACTTCATTCTGCTTAGGTCTTGGAGCCACCGGTGTTACACCCTGGACTGAATGGGGCCCAGCATAATCAGTGCTTTGATAATAATGCTGCATGGCATTTGTCATGTTTGCCTGTTAAATTGGCAGGGGTCTGGAAACCTGATTCACGTGCTCAACTGTTCTCCAGAACAAACATCCAGGCCAGGCTATGAGAAATGCACCTGGGGGCTGGTTAACAAACCGGACTCTGGACTGGATTCAAAGCAAGGAATGTGAGTGTGTATCACTAACTCTTGCAGATATGATGGGCCTTCTCATTATTGCCAAACCAGTTCCCAGGAGCTCTGGCCCAGGGAGGCTGAGGGTGCCAAGGAGCCATTTGAGTCTCCCCCGCCCAAGATCCAGTTCTACCCTGCTACTGTTGCCAGCATAGTTTAGAGCAGCCTCAGGTCTGCTCTAAATTACAATGGTTGGTTGTAGCCCTAAGGAGACCACAGCCCAGTCAGGGATCACCAAAGTGTAGCAGCATTCTGGTTTTGCCCCCATTCTCCTGGTCATCCTCCAGGGATGTGGAGTGTAGAGCTGTGTGTAGGATCCAGCTGAGCCAGGGATTCCTTCACTCTGGGGAGATCCCGGGGTAGCTGACTAAGCCACTTTCCAATTGGCTTTGCACCACTGGAGCAGTGTGAAGCAGCCAGAGCAGGGCTGGCCCTGTCTAGATCACTAGGTTCTTCTGATTCGTGGCTCTATTTTGAGGCCACCACTCACTGATTTGGATCCAGGTTGGCTGAGCGACCCTGGAATTTGCATCTCTGGCCTATACAGGGAATGTAGGTTCGGCCTCTTCACTGTTGCACCTTGTGTAGCATTTATACCTCTGCAAAGAGATTGTAAAATGGGTGTGCAATGCTGCCAGGTCAGAATGGCAGTGTCTACGCTCACTGGGCACAGGCATAGCAGACTCCTATTTTGTGGGAGGAAATGTTTTTCCAAACTTCCTACAGATTTTTTTTTAAACAAAACCAGCACCCCCTCCACACACACACACACACACAAAAACATGTTTTATTTTCAAAAAAACAATTCTAGGTAAAATATCAAGGGAGGGGGAGTTTGATTAAAAACATTGATTTTTTTGATAATAGCAAATGGAAAAAAAAAGTGTACTTGTACCTGGTGCTGTGGACCCTGTTTAAGGGTCCTAGGCACCATGTGACTCTTCCTCTCTCCATAGAATAATAAAAGAGCTACTTTAGACTCATTTGAGAGTCTTATTACATGCTGCAGAGCTGAAATCGCTGATACTTAGGTCTAAATATTAGACCAACTTTGAGACAGTGTCTCTATTGCAAGAAACTGCTCAATGTGCACCAGCAGTGAGGCGCCCTCCACTAACAGCTGAAATCACTGAGAGCTGTGTTAAGTGATGGGTCCTGAAGACATCTTGGTGAGTGGTCAGCCGGGTGTCTGGTGGAGATGCATGGCGAGCAGGGCAGCTGGTGGAGAGGCATGGCCAGCAGGATGGCTGGTGGAGAGGTGTGGCAAGCAGCCAGCAGGGCAGCTGGTGGAGAGGGCCAGAGCAGAACCCAGCAGAGAGGCGTGGCAATTGGTCAGTGGGGTGACAAGCGAGTGCCTGAGCAGTGGAGCGTGTAAGGTGCCTCCTTACCCTGCCCCCTTCCACATAGGGTGGGAGGTGAACTCTGCAGATGAACCTCTGAACTCGGGGGCTGCACTGGCCAACGACAGCAACTGTGAGTGGGGAGCACAGAAGGGATGGGCACATTAAAGGGACTTTTGGGTTGCTGGACTTAAGACCCCAAGGGGAAAAGGACACTGCCCAACTTACTTGGGGGTGGGTCTTTTGCTCATGGTTTGTGTTTATGAACCCTAGTTGCAGTGTTTTCCCAAATTAATGCTGAGTTAATTCCCTCCTTTTATTAAAATTTTTTGCTAGACTCAGACTCTGTGCTTGTGAGAGGGGAAGTATTGCCTCTTACAGGTGCCCAGGGGTGTTGTGTAATTGTCCCAGGTCACTGGGTGGGGTCTCGAGCTGGATTTGTGTTGTATTATTGGAAAGGAACCCCTAGATGCTGAACCTGGCCCTTGTGGTTGCTGGCTTCACCTGGTAGAAAGGTTACAGAATTAACCAAGCAAAAAGAGATGGTCAGTGGCGTTAGAGCCTAAATAACTGCTGACTGGGCTTGGGGAGGGGACATCGGTAGGGAGAGCAGCAGATTTCTCTGGACGAGTGGGTAACTACCAAAAATAACAAAGGGAAAGGGGGGCGGCTGCTGATTTCATTTCTGAGCGAGCACCAGTGAGCTATCCTGACAACGCAGGAGGCTGGGTGCTTCATTGTCCCACAGGGACAATTTTTAACATTGTTCGACTTGTAATTGGACACAGCCCCAAATCGCTGTGATCACACAGGGCTCCACCTCCACGTGCCCCGCGAGTATCGCAGCAGGGCCAGGGCTGCAGCAGGGAGGCTTGCTGCGATCAGACGGGCACCAGGCCTCTGGTCGGGGGCAGCTAATCCAGCCAGGGGTCCAGCTCCCCAGCGATGACATCACTGGCTAGGGATAATTTCAGCGCCTCCCTAGGCCATAGAGATAAAACGCTACCTGTCGCAATGGTCTCGTTGCAAGAGGGAGCAGAGCAGGGCTCAGGGAAAGTAGGGGAAGCCAAATGCCTTTATATATCCAGAGGTGCCTGTGCAATTAGCAACAACCAGGCAGAATGGACACACCTGCAGGGTGCCTGCAGAGAGGGGAATATTCTGGCTCACAGAGTTTGCCTCTAAGCACGGGGATGGGTCGCCTACGTAGAAGCACCTGGCCCCATGTGCCATCCTGCTCCCTCAGGGGCTAAGAAGGGCTTGCCTGGTTCCTAGGGGTGCTGAGACGCCAGAAAGGGATGCAATGCACCTGGGGCCTCTCGCCCCCATCTCAGACCTGAGCAGTACAACCATCACCCTGAGTAACACTTCCTTCCTCCACCCCCTGCCACAACAGCTTCTGCCGGGGTTGGGGGGCGTCACAGCTACTTTTCAGATTTGGCTTTTGGGCAGGCACTAATTGTTCCTACCCTGCCACTCCAGCACCTACCCCTCCAGCACCCACTGGGAATGAGAGCCCAGGGAGGGGTGGGAGAGACATGCTTGGTGGGGGGTGGTGGAGGCTGCAGGGGTCACTTGCTCTGGGGAGGGACGGGATGTGAGGCCCCCCAGGGGGTTGTGGCTTGACAGGGAGTTTTTAAATGATAAAAAAAGAAGTCAGGCAAGCCGCACTTCCCATCCTCCCCAACTGTAAACCTGATTCAGAGCCACTGCTGACTGGGCTGTTAAAAGTCTGGTTGGCGGAGCAGGCAGGCTCCCTGCCCGGCTCTGCGCAGCTCCCTGGAAGTGGCCAGCATGTCCCTCTGACTCCTAGGCATCGGGGCAGCCACAGGGGTTCTCCACGCTGTCCCTGCCCTGAGTACCAGCTCTGCAGCTCACATTGGCCAGGAAACTGTGGGTGCAGTGCCAGCTAGTGGGTGCATTGCGCGACGCAGAGCCTCGTGGCAGCACATCTGCCTAGGAGGCAGAAAGACATGCCGGGAGCCACCTGAGGTAAGAGCCACCTGGAGCCCACACCCCAAACCCTCTCCCACACCCCAACCTCTTGCCCCAGCCTTGAGCCCCCTCCCACATTCCCAACCCCTTGGCTCCCCCAACCCAGAACCCCCTCCTGCACCCCAACCCCTCATCCCCAGCCCCACCCCAGAGCTTGCACCCCCCAGACAGAACCCTCACCCACTCTCACTCACCAACCTCCTGTCCCAGTAGGGGCGGCTCCAGGCCCCAGCGCGCCAAGCACGTGCTTGGGGCGGCATACCGTGGGGGGCGCTCTGCCGGTCGCTGGGAGGGCAGTAGGTGGCTCCGGTGGACCTCCCGCAGGCATGCCTGCGGAGGGTCCGCTGGTCCCGCGGCTTCAATGAAGCATCCACAGGCACACCTGTGGGAGGTTCACCGGCGCCGTGAGACCAGCGACCGGCAGAGCACCCCCCGTGGCATGCCGCCGTGCTTGGGGCGGCAAAATGGCTTGAGCCACCCCTGTGCCCCAGCCTGGTGAAAATGAGCGAGTGAGCGAGGGTTGGGGAGAGCAAACAACTGAGGGAGGGGGGATGGAGTGAATGGGAGGGTGGGGCCTCAGAGAAGGGGTGGGGAAAAGGGCGGGATAAAGGTGTTCAGTTTTCTTTGATTAGAAAGTTGGCAATTGTAGCCCCATCTCCTCCCTCTCTCTAGCCTGCAACACTCATCTCTGGCAGCTTGGCTTGAATTGGACTATAAATGTTTCAGGGCAAGGACTGGTACAATCAGTAACTTCCCAAAGGGGCAGTGCTATACTGTGATGGTACATAACAGGGATTGTCTTCTGCTGGGTGCATACACAGCTCCAGGCACACTGGGCCCTGACCTCTGATTGGAGCATACCAGTGCTACCATAATAAACATAATAATTAATACATAAGATTAAATCAAAGCCTTGCATTGACAACAGCCATAGATCACACTCATTAGGCCATGAGGCCACAGTCCCTTGCTGCTCCTGTGATTAATTACACCTGTGAGCTGGGTAACCCTCCACGCTCGTTTATGGCTGGCTTCACATAACTGTGCCTGCTGTAAGTGAGGCCGCAAGGAGCAGAGCAGGGGGGAAATCAGGTGTAGTTCAGCTGGGGGAGCAGGGAAGCCGCCACAGAGCCATGCAGACATTCTAATTAAGGTGTTTCTGCATTACTGATGCGAGGAGCTTAGAGGAGCCTGGTGGTGCAATCCTAAGGCTTTGAGTAGCACACACCAGTAAAGCAGCCCTAGCAAACTCCTCCCCACAGAATAAATACAACAAGCCTGTTTTGTAGGTACAGGGGAGGGAAATGGCTGGTGTTGGCTCTGCCCGCTGGCCCCTTCAACAACATTTTAAAAATCAAAAGAAACACTAAAACAAATATTTGCACTCTCTAGTGCTGTAGGGCCTGAGCCAATGCACAGTGAACTCACCAGTCCTGCCATCAACTGCATCAGGCCCATCAACATGATTACTTATTTTTTTCTGCTCCTTAAGGCCATCCCTTCCTCCTGTTAAAGCTAACACGCTGCACCGCTGGTGATCACCCACAATGCCGCTCTCCCATACCTGTCCTGGAATGAGAGAGCAAGAATTCAATTCAATTCAATTAGAAAGGGTATTAGCAGAGACCTTCCTGCAAGACGTCTTCCTTTAAAACAATTATTTCAACCACAACAGCAACAGAAACGATGGCAACCAAGCAAACCACAAAACAGCCGACATTCCCAGGAATAGCTGCAGCTATTATTAGCCTCATAAGAACATAAGAACAGTCGTACCCGGTCAGACCAAAGGTCCATCCAGCCCAGTATCTGTCTACCGACAGTGGCCAATGCCAGGTGCCCCAGAGGGAGTGAACTTAACAGGCAATGATCATGTGATCTCTCTCCTGCCATCCATCTCCACCCTCTGACGAACAGAGGCTAGGGACACCATTCTTTACCCATCCTGGCTGATAGCCATTTATGGACTTCACCACCATGAATTTATCCAGTTCTCCTTTAAATACTGCTATAGTCCCAGCCTTCACAACCTCCTCAGGTAAGGAGTTCCACAAGTTGACTGTGCGCTGCATGAAGAAGAACTTCCTTTTATTTGTTTTAAACCTGCTGCCTATTCATTTCATTTGGTGACCCCTAGTTCTTGTATTATGGGAATAAGTAAATAACTTTTCCTTATCCACTTTCTCAACATCACTCATGATTTTATATACCTCTATCATATCCCCCCTTAGTCTCCTCTTTTCCAAGCTGAAGAGGCCTAGCCTCTTTAATCTTTCCTTATATGGGACCCTCTCCAAACCCCTAATCATTTTAGTTGCCCTTTTCTGAACCTTTTCTAGTGCTAGAATATCTTTTTTGAGGTGAGGAGACCACATCTGTACACAGTATTCGAGATGTGGGCGTACCATGGATTTATATAAGGGCAATAATATATTCTCAGTCTTATTCTCTATCCCTTTTTTAATGATTCCTAACATCTTGTTTGCTTTTTTGACCGCCTCTGCACACTGCGTGGACATCTTCAGAGAACTATCCACGATGACTCCAAGATCTTTTTCCTGATTCGTTGTAGCTAAATTAGCCCCCATCATATTGTATGTATAGTTGGGGTTATTTTTTCCAATGTGCATTACTTTACATTTATCCACATTAAATTTCATTTGCCATTTTGTTGCCCAATCACTTAGTTTTGTGAGATCTTTTTGAAGTTCTTCACAATCTGCTTTGGTCTTAACTATCTTGAGTAGTTTAGTATCATCTGCAAACTTTGCCACCTCACTGTTTACCCCTTTCTCCAGATCATTTATGAATAAATTGAATAGGATTGGTCCTAGGACTGACCCTTGGGGAACACCACTAGTTACCCCTCTCCATTCTGAGAATTTACCATTAATTCCTACCCTTTGTTCCCTGTCTTTTAACCAGTTCTCAGTCCATGAAAGGACCTTCCCTTTTATCCCATGACAGCTTAATTTATGTTAGAGCCTTTGGTGAGGGACCTTGTCAAAGGCTTTCTGGAAATCTAAGTACACTATGTCCATTGGATCCTCCTTGTCCACATGTTTGTTGACCCCCTTCAAAGAACTCTAATAGATTAATCATTCTGAAATGCCAGTATTAACGGGTTGGAAAATGGATGCTAATATTCTGACCCCTCTGAGGCCTGTTATTAAAGCAACCTGGCAATGGGATATGAAACATGCAAGTCATGCCCCCACCCTGTGTCTCAGTTTCCCCTCCCACTCTTCATCTCTTTTATAATGGTGTCAACCCTCACTGTTTTATCATGAGTCTTGTGTTGCTTGAAACCCTCCTCCACTCCCAAACTCCTTGAGTTACATGGTTAGGTGAGGCTCTTTGGAAAAAAGATATATTACCAGCCCTCCAGGATGCAAAGGAAATCTTGAAAAGGTGCCCAAAGGTTAAGAAGTCAGGCGATAAATTAAAAGGCTCTAACATTTATTATTTTCTTAATTTCATGCGATCGTGTGCATTCGGGGAGGTGGCCTGACGTGATTTTTGAATGCCGGGGTTGGCACTACAGGTTTTGGCTATTTATATCAGGCTTTTTTGAGGCAGGGACTGTGTCCTCCTTTATGTTTGTACAACTTGATGCCTGTTCTCATTAGGTGTCTCAGTGACTTGCCATGATATAAATTAAGAACAGCACAGATTTTGATCATGACCAGGGGGGTTTGGTTTCGGTTTTTTGGTGGGTTTTTTTCCTTTTGACCCGCTGGTTGAAATGTTTTCAAATATTTTGCTGAAAATGGATCGTGCAAAATTTAGGAAAAATTTTTGGTGACTTTTTCTCCCACTATTTTTTCAATAGTGCTTAAAAATAAATACAACCAATAAATACATTGAATGTAACATCATTTTGACATCACTTGTCTGTGTTTCATAAAGCCAACATAATGATATGTGGTTGCAGAAATGCTCCATTAGCACTTACAGAGGACGATCTGCCTACCTCACAGCTTTGCTACGTGGAACTATTAAAGTCATCTATTCATTGTACTG
The DNA here is from genome assembly GCF_003597395.2 of Chelonoidis abingdonii. Taxonomy (NCBI): domain Eukaryota; kingdom Metazoa; phylum Chordata; order Testudines; family Testudinidae; genus Chelonoidis; species Chelonoidis abingdonii. The sequence continues at coordinate 55,834,758 of NC_133776.1, forward strand.
TGGTAGTGATTAGCGATCCCATTCAGGGATTGGGCCCAATCAGGGATCAGGGCCCCATCGTGCTAAGCGCTGTACATACACATATCACAAAAAGTCACTCCCAGCCCTAAACTGCTGCCTGACTTAGGACAAAAGACAACAGGTGGATCCACTAGTACAGACAGGGGCAGCACAATGCACCAGTGAGACTGTTGTGGTTAGAGTAATAATCAGCAGTCACAGCCCATCAGTGGCCTAGCCATTGTCCTCGCAGAGGTAAATTTAAAGGCACAACCTGAAAGAGGGGAACCTAGTGGCCTTGCAGATGGTCACAGGAAGCATCTTCCATCCATGAGGCCATTCCTGTGCTGCTTGGCAATGAGGGTCTGCCATGCCCTGGGACTGCTGCCCACCATCACCATCTGTAGACACAAAGCACCTGATGACATTAATTTGCAGCAGGGTTAAAACAAACAAAAGGAAGTACTGCTTCATGCAGCCCACAGGCAACCTGTGGAATTCACTGCCAGGGAATGGTGTGAAGGCCAAAAGTATAACTGATTTCAAAAGAGAATTAGACACGTTCAGGGACGATAGGTCCATCAGTGGCTATTAGCCAGGATGGTCAAGGGGACAGCCCCATACTCTGGGTGTCCCTAAACCTCTGACTGCCAGAATCTGGGGCTGGATGACATTCAAAAGTGTCCTGTTCTGTTCACTCCCTGTGAAACATCTGACATTGGCCACTGTCAGAAAACTGGCTACTGGGCTGGATGGACCATTGGTCTAACTCAGTATGGTCATTCCTGTATAAGGTGGCGACAGTAAAGGTCAGAGGGCAAAACGTGGAGCTAAACAGCCTTAGATCCAAATTGTCAAACAGATTTAGGCACCTAACTCCTGGGCCTTTGGTCCTTATTCGCGGGCCTGCCTAATCCTGTAAGATAGGTCTGGAATATGCCCTACTACTGGGTGACTTGCACACCTAGGGGTCTGCTTCCCACTTCAGTCCCTCACTGTGGTTTCCAGAATTCCCCCTTCCCTCTCATTTTCCCTCCCTGGACACTGGCGTGAAGGCTCTGCCAATGAGCCCACCCAGCAGGCCCTGACTGTAGATTGTGCAGCATTCAGTCTCCAGGCTACACCAGCCAGAAACTGGAGAAGATCCACAGCCAGGCTGTCAAGCCCAGGTGAGGAAGCCCTGCCTGTGTCATGAGCTGTCGTGCCTCTTCCCATTGGGGGTGATGAAGATGCTGCTGGAGAGCAGCAGGCACCTGGCCGAGTTTAATTAGCTCAACATCCTTTAAAAGCTTCTGTCCAACTGACAGCACATTTGTCAGAGGCTCCAGGGACCACAGTTGTGCTCTGAGCAGGATTGATTTGGTGAAGGCCAGAGAGCTCAGTAATGAGCGTACAGGTCAGTGCAGGCTTGTGCCTCACATACACATTACACTGGCTATGGCCTACGGTGGCTTTGACAATGAGGCACCGTGGCAATAAAGCCAGAACCTACTGCCAGACCCCTACAGTGTAACCCCGGGTGACAGTCAAGCCTCTTTACCGCATCTTTTTGCCATGCCCTAGCAGCCATCCTCAGCCCACCAGAGAGCAGAAACCATGGCCCCGCAGCGTCTGCCCCTCCATGGCAGCCCTCTGCTGCTCCTGACGTCCACTGCACACCTCCTGACCAGTGCTAGCCCTGCTCTCGTTCATCATGCAGATCACTGCAGATGGAACTGTGTCCCGCTTGGCCAAAGGGAGTCAGGAAAGGTGCAGCGGTGTCAGCCGTGGCCTGAACTGCGGGGGATTCCCAGCACCAATGGCACTATTCAGAGGCTGTGGGAGCTCCTGACCTAGCTACTAGGAGGTGGGGATCAATTGTGGAGTCCAATCACAGCACAGAGAACTGAGCTCTTGAGAGAATAAAAGAGAAACGAGGCTGGGAAATGGGTGGTGGACATGCGGAGGGGCTGGAGGCCAGAGAGGCAGCTGAAGTCAAAGATGTTACACGCCGTCTTTATAAATGGACTTTGTTGGCATAATTCTCCGTATTGCTCATCTTTGCACTCTGACAGCATTTATCATTTTGAGTCTCTTGTATGTAACTCTACCAGAAGCTGGACACCTGGATCCCCAACGTTCACGCCCTGTGATAGTCCCCAGGGTACACTCTGGACTGTGAAACAGCAGTATCCCCTTAACTCTCTAGCCTGCTGTGTCTTTTACACTGCTTTGCTGTCAGAAGAGTCACTCCTGGCCTGCTCATGCAGCTCTCCCCAGGCAAAAAATCACACCCAGCTGAATACGTGAATGCTTGCCCAACCAGCCATGAATCACAGACTGGGTGGCCGCCTACTACATAATCAGGGCATTCATTCTTCCATTACACACAAGCTCCCAGCTCTCTCCTTCAGCTATGCCTTGCGAGTTACCAGACTTTCCCTCGACTGCTCCGCAAGATCATTTGTTATGCTCCTACTGTCGCTGCATCAAGCTAAAATAGTTTGCAGGGTTTGTTGCTCCCCTGAAGGCAGTTAGCATGGCCTCCCTGGCTGAGAATAACAAGAATTCAGAGGGGGCTGAAATTCATTGTGTCTGGTTTGGGTTTTTTTAACATCGCTCAGTTTCCTAACAGGCAAGTCAGTTTGTGTCTCATTTCTACCAGGCAAGGGGCTGGAAGAACACAGGGGGTCCTGGGTGTTGTTTGTGGGTTATTTGATTGATTTATCACAAGCAGCTGCTGCCCCGATTAATTTGGCAGGGAAACAATTCAAGGATTAGATGGCACAGGGCATTTCTGAGAAACAACTGGAACTCAGCTGAGGCCAGCGCATTGCGGAGGGAAAGCAGCAAGATGTATTTGTTATAGAAATCATCACGCAGAGCTAGGTCTAATGCAGCCATTAGAATCTGATTTGAGAATGGGAATCCCTAAAGAAGCACAGGTTTTTCAAGGTGAGGAAGGGTCATAAACCCACTAAATTTGCTTTGGAAAGATAATCAAACTAATCTGTTTTACTTGCTACACTTCTTGTCCCTCCAATGCAGCACATGCCACCATGCATCGCATAATGTGTGTTTGTGTACACAGACACACCGGCCATTTGCTATAACCAGAATGTAGTCCTGTTTCCAGGAGCTGTGATCACTAGCTTTTGAGGGGCAGCCCAGTCTCTATATGATCCAGAAGGGTAAAATCAGAAAGAGAAGTGTGTTCCATCATAGAATATCAGGGTTGGAAGGGACCTCAGGAGGCCATCTGGTCCAACCTCCTGCTCAAAGCATGACCAATCCTCAGTCAGCCCAGGGTCAGAGGTGTCTGTAACAAGCAGCTGCTCTATCACTTTCTCTCTGCTCCAAACCAGCTCCCATGCGCGGCCTTTTAGACGAAAAAGTGTAAGAAATGCACAGAGGTCTTTGTCTGGAGTAGCACTGGGTCTACAATCAGTGTACCTGCACCGGTGCTGACCCCTGCCTGTAGACATGTGCAAGGGCGGTTTGAGCTAAGGGCAACCATGGCTCTTTCAGATGCTCTAGGATGGTATCTACCTGTGTGTTCCCATGTAGGACAGAGAAGTAAGTGTTACTCATGCTGGATACCGGGGGTGCTCTCCACTAAGAACTCAATTCCTAGCACAAGTAAAGAAACAGCCAGCCCTCAAAACATCTCTGAGAGCAGGGGACCTTGTAGTCCACCTAGTTTCTCAGTATGTTTAAAAAACTGCTGCGCTCCACAGAGAGAGGGAAAGTCCCCAGGCATTCGGCACGACATCCCACAAGCTGCACAAATGCACACCCAGCCCAGGCAGTAACGAAGCTCAAAAACTGACACCACTAACAGTGCTGAAGACTAAGTAGCTAGTTAAATATTTGAGCATGAAACATTTGTCTGGAACCAATGGTCAAGCCAAGGGGAGATGGCTCTTGTACAGCCCCTAGTCCCCAGGCTAGTCTTCGCCGGAGGACAGATTGGAGGGCTGAGACGTGGGCTGTGAGCTTAGCTGAATGGGTGGTGAGTTGAATATTACTAACAATTCATTTCTATTCAGGCATTTGTTGTAACAAACACAACCAAGACCCTATAAGCCAGATCTTCAGCCATTTTTAATTGGCACAGCTCCATTTACAGTGAAACCCATTCATACTAGCTGAGGATCTGGCCCAAAATCTGCCAATAAAAAAATCAGTACCTGTCTCCATTAATAAAATCATATTAACAAGGCTTTGGAACATCACAGCTGTGCCGAGTTCAGTTCTAGGCCTATCCCACCCACACGTACACACAGGAGTACCTGCCCTTTCAATTAAAGATTGAGCCAGCTCACCAGCCACATCTCTGAGACCTCCAACCAGACGCCCAGCAGAATACACTAGTGTATGTGGAACTAAAAGCGTTTGCAAGCTGGCGGTCTTTGCACATGCTCCGTCTTAGTCCTGGTCCCCTCATCCACCTTGTGGCAGAAGGTGCCACCCAGCTGAACCACTGCCATCTGGTGGTGATTTATAGCCATCACCACAGAGCACATTCTTTATTACTAGGCACTTGGTCTTCTAGGAGACTGGATGTTGCTTTCTTGATTAGCGTTGAAGGAGCATAGCTGAGCTGTCAAGAAAGTCCATTTCCCCACCTTCTAACCACACCAGGTGGCTTTCATTCTGCTCCCAACCTTCCCTGTGTTCCAGACATATTTGGTGTCTCCTTACGTTCGTAGATGCAGAGTATTTATGTCAGACAGACTCAGGAGAGAGTTGTTTCTATGAACAGAAGGGATCCCACCGCATTTTAAGGCTCTGGTATGAGTATTTGCGTGTGGTGTGTCCCCCCAATTCATTTGAGTCATTGTCACACACTAAGGGCATGTTTCACTGGCAACGTTAAGGGCTCCGGCAGCGCTTTAACATGGCTTGTGTAGTTGTGGCATAGCCCACCTCCACAAGGGGCGTAGCTAGTAGTGCTGGTGTACTGGCACATTACAGAGCTGAAACTTGCAGCACTCGGGGGTGGGGGGGGGTGTATTTTTTCACACCCCTGAGCAAGAAAGTTGCAGTGCTGTAAAGTGCCACTGTAGACAACCCCTACGTCCTGCATAGGCCCTTAGCTCATGGAGGAATATGTTCATTTATCACGCAGATAACTCTTTTAGATGAGGCTTCCTTGGAAACCCCCATGTGAGCATCTGTGTAGCTAATAGACAAGCATGGCTCCATTTGGAGCTTTTCCACTTGCTTGGGTAAATGATTTGTTTTGTAACCTTCTATAAAAGTGTCTTTGCCTAAAGGAATGTGCTGTCAGATGGATAAATATTACTCCACTTTACTCCTTTTTTCAAAAAAAGGTGTTACTGCAAATGGAAAGCAAAGAATGTAGGTTATCATTTTCCAATCCAGGTGCCTGTCTGGAAGATGCTTTAGTTAAACACGACTTATTGGATTCAATGCAGGAGGAACTGGGTGACATTCTATAACCTTTGTTATATAGGAGGTCCAACTAGATGATCTAATTGTCCCCTTTGGCCCCAAAATCTCTGATTCTAACACTAGGCACTTGAATAAGAATGGCCTGATGCTTTAGTATATGCCATGCTCTAGCCAGCTACAGCCTTTGGAAGAATCCTTCCTGATGGGCCATTGTTCCACAAGATTCATTTGCATTTTCCCCTTCTAAAACCAGTTCCTTGATCTTGTGTAGCTTGAAACTTGTCTGAAAATGATCATTCATCTCCACACAAAAAATTCAAAAGAAATTAAATCTTTTTGTCTTTTAAACATCTTTTCCCACTTAAATGTTCATTTTCAATGAAAGCTTAAAAGCCAAACTGATTTTTTTTCTATTTTCATAAGGTTTTTTCCCCACCTCCAAAAACTGAAAAATATCTAAAGAAACATTTTCCCTGGGAAAAAAAAAAGTTTGACTGAAACATGTTAACTGGTTTCTCCTGTTGCTGTGTAAAAGACCCATACAAACAATCAAGGAAATTTGACTGTTCATGGGGGGCATACAGCATTCTCTGTGCAAACTGCTTTCAAATTCAACAGTAACTATTCCTTGCCGAATCTCTTTCACATCTATGACTTTAAGAGGAGACTTGTAACAATAGTAAGGGGTTTGGACAGCAGCGTGATTATTAAGTTCCGTCCCTTTAACTGTAGGCCTGTTATCATCAGTTTCACATCTTCCAGTGGAGACAGTTCCACCAGGAATTTTCAGCTGGTCTCTTGGCACTGAAGAATTAACATTGAAATGCCTGGCTTTTGTCAGTTTGTGTAACATTATTTACCTATCCATTTACCCTCTCCCTCCATTCCCTGCCTCCCCCCATAACCCTCAATGCAGATGACAAACTGGGTGCTGTAGCTGATATATAGTTATGACATTTTGTAGATTTCCATGCTGTATAGGTATGTGCAGTCATTCTTTTGCGCTGCTGCAGTTGTTTTTTACAATGGATGTTAACGTTGGGGAAAGGCTTTACTTCCTGTGGAGCAGCAGCAACACAACCTGAGAGGCTTGGGGCAGGGCAGGGAAAAAGAGAGCGCTGAAGGCATTTGGAAGAAAATTCATTGACCAAAATGAGTAATAAACAGTCTTGTACTAACACATCTTGCTTTAATGGAGGACTCAAAAGACCCAGATTCTATTTTAGCTCTGCCACTGTCCTGCTGGGTGACATCATGCTGGCCACTTGACCTCCCTGGGCCCCTATTTTTCCTCCCACTTTATTTGTTTCAGTTGTAAGATCAATGGGCTAGTCTACACTGAAAACTTAACATCAACATGGCTGTGTCTCTTGGGGATGTGAAGTATCCACACTTCAAGAGACCTAGCTAAGCTGATCTAATCCCAATGGAAGAATTCTTCCATCACCCTAGCTACCGGCTCTCAGGAAGGTGGATTAGCTGCCATGATGGGAGAACCCCTCCCGTTGCTGTACTGTCTCCACTGACGCACTGCAGCAGCACCGCTGTAGCGTGTTAAGTGTAGACAAACTTACAGGTCTGTCTTCCCTGCAGAGTTAAAATGGGTTCTGACTCAGGTGCTGCCCCTACATGCAAATTTCTGCATTTCATAGAATTTTATTTTAAGCTTTAACAGCTTAATTTAAGTAATTATGGACTCAGAATGAACTAAGTTTTGACTGGGGCTGATGGAGATCTGCCTGTGGGGAATTCGAAGAGAAGGGAATCTGGCTGGGGGAACCTGGGGAGGGGAGGGTTAGAGGACTTGAGGTTGACAGCTGTGTGTTAGATGTTTGGCTGTGTGTGTGTGTGTGTTCTTTCCGTGTGCTGCCCCTGCTCTGTGCAGACAGCCGGCATAGCAGACTTGAGCAAACCGCTCAATGACCACAAGATCTGTCAAGGTACGAAGGCACCGGGCCAGGTTTATTGTCGACAAAGCATGCTACTAGTATCTCACAGACTCTACTGGATCTCAAATACATGTATGCCCGTAACAATGGATCAGCTCAGTGAACGGCAGAACTTTCCATTCCTCCCTAGGCTAGACAAAGACGCTTCCTCTGAGATAACTTGTTTGTATTGGGGTATAAAAATGTATATACTGCACCTTTGACATGATTAGTTACTGCCCCTTGATGTGGCTAGTTATTGCCCCTTGATGTGGCTAGTTGTTATCCATCACCTTGTACATGTTGGTTTGATTAAAACATCTCTATTACATACTGTTATCCTGACTTTATCTTTTAGGAGAGGTCAGTGTGTTCCTGTTATCCTTGGGAAATGTTTTGTACCATCCTTGATATCGGGATATTTTGGTATCACTTGATATTGGGCAAGGGCAGCAGATTTATATAATTTTTGGTGGTGCCTAGAACAGGTCCAAGTCCCCCTCCCCCCAGACCAACATACACACCTGCCTAAGGCTCTGGGAGGGAGTTTGGGTGCTGGGTGCAGGCTCTGGGCTGGGGCAGAGCGTTGGAGTGCAGGAAGCAGTGCCAGCTCTGGGAGGGAGTTTGGGGTGCAGGCTCTGGGAAGGAGTTTGGGTGCAGGAGGGGTGAGGGATCAAGCTCTGGGAGGGAGTTTGGGTGAGGGATGCAGGATCTGGGTTGGGGCAGGGGGTTGGAGTGTGGGAGAGGTGAGGCACTTACCTTGGGCGACTCAAAAGCGACCCACACACCCCTCTGGCAGCAGCTCCTAGGTGGGAGGACCGGGGGTCTCCATGCACTGGTGCCTGCAGGCACCACCTCCGCAGCTCCCTTTGGCAGCAGTTTCAATGGCAGAGTCAGTGCTTGGGGCAGGGGCAGCATGCAGAGACACCCTGCCCCCCCTGCCCCCCGAGGTGTCGCAGGGAAGTGCTGGCCACTTCCAGGGGCAGTAGGCAGGGCCAGGGGAGAGACCCACTCCCAAACTTTGGTGGAGCCGGGCCCCCGTGCTCTGAATATTCCTGGAGCATGGGCACCACAGACCTGTACAATGTGCCATCCATGATACTGGGATGTGTTTGCACGAGTACTCTGTGCCTAGCACTTCTTAGGAATGGGTATTTTTGCAATATTATCCCCAGTTTTGCCAGATTTTGTGAGCAGGTCCTGCCTTTTGCTCACAGTTTGTTTTTGCTTTATATTAGTAAAGCTTTGACTACTTTAGCCCAGGCCTTAGGCCTCATACCAGGCCTCTGATGCAAGGGCTTATGTTTTAGGTTCTCTTCCTACTACAAGCTGGCTGGGAATTTTGCAACATAATGGATTTTTCCATCAGCAACTGCCCATTTGTCAAAACCAAACCTTTTCATGGCAATGAGCCAGTTTCAATAAACTTTCCTGAGGTCCATGGTGGAATTAGTGGCCCAACTCAGAAAGGTGGGGGGAGGGAAGACCTGCCCCAGAATAGCATGGTGGGTAGGGCACTTACATAGGATGGGGGAGACCAGTCAAGTCCCTGATCTCCCTGATTCAGAATCAGGCCTCCCACATCCCAGGTGAGTGCCCTGCGCAGCAGGCTATTGGCTGGTCTGGCCTGGAGGCATCTCTCTGGCTTGTCACAGCAAACTATGATGTCTCATGTCCAGCCTGGTGCAGAACAGGAAAGCGTTCCAAGTTACACAAAGTTCTGTGAGACTGGACAGCTGTTTCCTGCCCAACTCCAATGAGGCTAGACTGAAAGCAGGGGCTCGGGCGAGAGAGCAGGGGATGCTCTGGTGTGGTGTGTCAGTGCGTGTTAAAGGGCAGTCTGGCCAAGATATATATATATATATATATATATATATGTGTGTGTGTGTGTAGTGTAAGATGGCTCGGGTGCTCTGTACACACGTGTGTGTGTGAAATAAAAGCGCCAGATGTTCGGTGCTGTGCATAGCCCATGTGCATGTAGAAGGGCGAGCAGGGCTCACAGGGGAGGGGTAAAGAGGTGGGAAAATCTTGGAGCTAATGTCCAGGTAAAGCCCCCACTTCCACTAAATGCCCTTTGTCTAAGGCTTCAGGGTTCCCATTCCCTCCTTCCCTCTGTGGCAGGATGTGCTGCAGTCTGGCTCCTTGAAATGTCCCTAACTGCCTGGACTCACAACTCCTTCCTCTTGGTGAGGAAGCTCGGGGTAGGGCTGTGCTTTCAAACAAGCTTCCCTTGCTGCGCTCTAGCCTGGTCTGGCAGAGGGCTGCTCTCAGTTCCTAGACTCAGACTCAATATAGACTCATAGGTAGAAGGGACAATACTGACATCTAGTCTGACTCGCTGGACACAAGGCAGGCACAGAACCCATACCATCCACTTTTATACCCTAACAATGCCCTGAGTTATTGAAATCCTCAAAATTGTGGTTTGGTAAGACTCAGCTGCCGAGAATCCACAGCCAAGCGACCCATGCCCACGCTGCAGAGGACGGCGAAAAACCTCCAGGGCCCCTGCCAATCCACCCTGGAGGAAAATTCCTTCCCGACCCCAAATATGGCGATCAGCTAAACCCTGAGCATGTGGGCAAGACTCACCAGCCAGCACCCAAGAAAGAATTCTCACACCTTCGCCTTGGTTCATGTCCTCCCAGTTAGGACTGGGCTGATTCAGCCAAATTCCCCAGTCCCCCCTCTGGCTCCCATCCTAGGGAACCCCTCTCATGACTCCAAGCTCTCCCGTAATTCCCCTGCTGAGGCTGTGTCTGCCCTTGCTCTGGGGAGTCACGTACCAGCTGCGTTATCAGGTTAAGCACATAGACTCCCTGAATAAAGCCTGGCCCTATTGCCCAGCTACTCTGCTTCTCCTTTAAAGGAGTCATGGCACAGAATGGGTTGGCTGATCCAGCTTATTACCCCTTAAAGGGGACAGACCCCTGCTGCAGCATACAACCTCCAACAAGCTGACGTACCATCACATGGGAACCCCCTCTCAAAACCATTTCGCACCATTGCAGCTCCTACACATCACAGCTCTCCCCATGTGAAAACCCATACATCTAGGACCAAATGAAAACAGCTCCTCTCTGACAGCAGCACTCATGGATAGTGTCAGCAGCACGGGAAGACACATTGGGGCTGATGCATCCTCCCCATCACAGCTTGGCTAGGACCTACATGCTGAGAGCATCAACAGGGCTTTTGCCCTCCTCCCGGCCGTAGCAGAGTTCTGCACACGCTGCGCTCCCCCCTAAGCCACACACTTCATGGGAAGTTGCTTAATCCAAGCACTTAGCCTGGTTATTAAAAACAGAATGGAAATTTGTGGCGTTTCTTTTCCTCTTCACCCTGTCTACTGCTCAGCTAGGTGGGTTGCCCAAGGGCCAGCGGAATAAATTCCCAGGACACCCTGAGCCCCTCTTGTCCATCTCTTGAGAGCAGTTGTGATTTGAAACCACCTCTTCCAGCCAGCTCAACGGGGACAAAGCAAGTGCAGTGCCCTTTTCTCCCAACAGCCGGGTGGGGCTTGGGAAAGGCATTAAGATGATGACTGCATGGGGAAAATACCAAGCCATGGTCTCCACTCCCTGAATCTCATCTGCTGGCTAGTCAGGGGACGGGACTATGAGTCTATGAGACTTTCCATTGTCTCTTCTAGCACATCTTGGCTTCTAGTACAAAGGAGGGGTAACCCGCTAGTTGAGTTTGCAGCATTCCCCTCAAGCGGGCAGTTCACATAGAAGCTAATAGCCTACTAATGCCGACAGCATAGACTTGCTTTTTGGGAACTGCAGGTTGTAGCCTAGCTGACAGCCTGTGGTGAGGGTCATTACTGATACACTCTATGCCCCTTTATTCCTGGCAGGCCAGAGAAGACTCTCTCTATACCTCACCCCTGAGCAAAGGAGGGCTTTCTCCAGCCTGATGCAGGGGAACAGGTGATGATGTTAAACCACTGCCTGGCTGCTGGGCCTTCCTTCTTCCAGAACCAGCTCCTCGCTGCACCACAGACTTAGCAAAGTGCTGCACTGTGGAGGAGGAAGAGACCAATTAGCAGCCATAGGAGAAGTCTGCCATAGCCCCTGCTCCAGTTAAGCAGACCCCTCATGGAGGTATGGCTGCATTGACGGCAACCAGAGTCCCAACCTTCGGATGCCCAGGGGTTTGCTTCAACATGCACTAAGTGCAGCTGATTTGAAGGGAGCCAAAGTGGGGCTGCAGTTGGGGGGAGGAGGGCAGGAGCCTGCTTATTTTTACTGAAGTAGCACCCCTCCAGTCCCTCCTCCCTGTGACCACGAAGTGGCACATCAGCTTTATGGGTGAAGGGACTATGCAGGACACCAAGCTAAGAAACATCTCTACTCCCAGGGGCAGTAGGAGCCAGGGCAGGTCTCTCTCTGGAGGACACGACAGGAAACTGAGCAGCAACAGCAGGTTCCCACCAGCACTGTGCTGGCTCAGCTGGCTGAACAGAACAAAGTCACGGGGCTGGGGTATGTCACCGCACAGACAAACGCTGTAAGATCGTTGCTAACGCTCCAGGGTTCAGAGACACAGGTGAGGCTACATCTATGAGGAAGTTAAAACTGGTGTGACCAACAGCAGTTTAATAATGCCAGTTAAGCAGTGCAAGCCCCTATGTGGACGCACTGAATTTGATTTAAGCCTTACTTAATGATTTAGCGTAAGTCGATTACTTACTGAATTAAGCTCAATCAATAGAAGCCAGGTTTGCCCTGGTCTCACAGTGCTGAGCCAGAACAAACCGTGTGAAATCTGTCATAAGGACAACAACCCTTCCACTAACCAACATTCAGAGAAACACCTCTGGCTCAAGGGCTATTTAGTGCCCTGATAATACAGAGCTGCCATATTCTGCCTGGCTTAGCACTGTTGGTGGACCTGGTGAAAAGAGAAGCCAGGAAAGGACAGCAATAGATGGCTGCTTCCAGCACTGAATGACGACTCACCACATGTAGCCAAACTTCTTTATTTAAGTAACCACATTTACCGAGAATAATTTAAAAGCAAACACAGGCTCCTAGGTCCTCGCCCCCTATAGGCTGGGGCTTCTCAAGGCGGCGGCTGCTGGTAGCAAAAAGGGGGGGGGGGAAAAAGGGGGTAAGTTCTTCATTCCTTGCTTCAGCATTGCGGGCACAGACTGACCAGATCAGACAATTGCCCTGGCTAACTAAATTCAAAATGTGACCGGTGACATAGCTCCAGTAACGTTCTGTTGCTGAAAAGTTTATGCTTTGAAATCGAAGAGCACAACATCCTTAATGCAAAAATCATTTGTCTAGTGAACATCCAACTTGGCTCCTCTCTTGGCCCAAGAACACGTTTTTAAACCAGAGCAGCCTGTGAAGGACCTGTCTCTTAAAGAGGCGTTGGAAAGTGTACTGTCTTAGCATTCCCAACTCAAAGCGGAGCCATGGGAAGGGATAGGGGGAGCAATATATTTGATCCTCCCAACTGCTGCTGTAATGAACAGGGCTGGTCACAGAGTTTTGAGAAGATTCACCTAGTCCCGCAGTTTTGGATGCAAAGCCCAGCTCAGACATTCACTTCTCTTCAAGAAAAGATGCTGTTTGCAAACAAAACACCTTTCTCCAATTGACGGGAGTAGCACAAGTCGATCTGCTCTTGCTGCACAGCTTTACACACCCATTAGTGCTAAGGAGAGCAGAGTGTACAGACGTCAGAGAGAAGAATATGTGGATACAGAATGTAACCTTTGACAGAAGATATGCTGTGGTGTATTGCTTGACATGGCAAGAAGGGGTCCACAGAGAACATCAGGCTGAAAGTAATGAAGGGAACAAGATTTGCCAGGAGCAAAGTTCAAATACTGAATTCTTACCAACACAGCCAAGCAGAGGACCAGCCACCACCTCCCTCCCACCTTCCAGACTAAGAGACTGGCTGGGTTATAGATAATGCCAAATCCTGCCACAAAAAAACCCAGCGACGGCATTTCCTGTGTACCAGCAGCTGCTCTCTTCAGATACTGTATGGAGGCAAGAGTCAGCAGACCACAAACCTATTAGCAGCAGGTGGCCTCTGTTCAGTGAGCACCTCTTTGCAGAGAAGTTTCCTGTTAAGGAAGCAGAGGCAAGATGAACAATCCAGCATCACAAAGGATTCCTCCAGCTGAGCCTGCAGTGAGCTCTGCTGGAGGACACTGCTGGAGGCACAGACAATGCTCACTGCCTGAGCCCCCATTGTGAGTGAAGAAACCCATTGGAAAAAGGTCACTAAGAGGATGTGTTATCTCCACAGCAGCATTGCAATCAAGGAGTTTGCCACCACCTTCCCCCCAGCTTCTGCTGCTAACACCCTGCAGGCCTGTTTGTGGAATCTCTCCCAAGCTCAGTCAGTTCATTCTTTCCACCTTTGGAAAGAGCTCTTAGACCTAATCCAACATGCGCTAAAGTCAGATGCCGACAGGTCCTGGACTAGACCCCAACAGGCTGAGTACATCTGCAGGAAGAAGCAGACTGCTACAGAATTGTTCCTTTGCAAAATTAAGCATAATACTTGTAACACACAACAGGGCACCGCATCTGGCAACCACAACAGATCCCTTGGCTTTAAACATTACAGGGGACAAACATGTAACAAGAACTGGGAAACTCCAAGGCTTTCCCCTTCGTGATCAAGAACCTTCACCAGAAACACCTAAACTGCAAAGTCTGCTCCCATTCACGTCATGGCCTAACTGATCTTAAGCCCTCTGTGCAGCTATTCCTAGCTCCTATGACAATCACTGATTATCGGTAAACAAGAAAAAATGCCTTTAAAAGTCAACCTCTACCTCTCTTTCCAGGGTCTCGTCCAACTGAAGTGACAACACAATTCATTGTAGGACAATTCTGATGTCAAATTCTGCTTATGACATCACTGAGTCGGGGCGCATGCAGCTCCTACAAGGGGAGGGTTCTGTTCTTCAAACCTCACTGAACTGAGAGCGCCAATTCATGCACGTTTGCAGGAGGGCCTAACCGAAAGACTGAGACACAAAAAACCGGCGAAATACGTACCTCAATGAGGTTTTAATACATATTCGTTGTGCGAGTCTGCTAAAATCATCTGTAATTCCAGACCCTGCCCCAGTTAAAGATCAAGGGTGAACTCCTGGCCAATGAAGTCAATGGCAAAAGGTCCCACTGACTTCAAAGGAGCCAGGATTTCACCAGGAGATTAGGGCATCATAACATAAGATAAGAAGTCAAGCCTCTATATGAGACACACCATCTAGCTAGTCAGGTTCACTTCCGATTACTCTGGTTTCCGTTCCCTCTGTATGGGTGCTGCGCTCCTGATCCTAAAGGCACAAGTGACTCCAGAGCACATCCTGAGGACCAGCAAGCTGTTGTCCTGTCTCAAGAAAAAACAGAGCCGAAAGTGGGGCATGTCTGCATGGAGAGAGGTGAATCCAGCACTCAGGCTGGAGCCCCGGGAAGGAGAAGTGGGTTATATTCAGACCCAGGCATACAGGCCTCCCAGTAGTTTAACCTAGACCAACCATTTTTGTTACAAACACCGTTGTGTGCATTTATGAAAATCACATTATAAAACTGTACACCACTCCTGAGAAGTCATGTACACGAATGCATGAGCTTCCTTAGCACTGTGTGCTCTGCAGAAACAAATCAGCACCAAAGACTGGACTGGAGCCAAATAGAACAGCAGCCCCCATGTACACAATGATCATCAATCACCTTTACTATCCGGGTCAGATTTTCCAAGAGTTCAGCACCCACGCTGAAGTGGCCAGATCTTGAGAAGTGTTCAGCACTCTCCAGCCCCTACTATGCATGTCTGACAATCTGGTCACTTCCATATAAGTGCTTACATGAGTGCTGAGCACATCTGACAATCCGGCTGTGTGTTCCTTTTGAAAGGGAGGTGGGAAGGGGGGAGCAGTGGGAGGCTGGCCAACCCCTGTGAAAGCAGCTTTAGTACATTCCATAGCAGGCAGGGATTTCCCGGTAGCATGCGCAATTGGACATTTTAGCTGTGGCAGCACAAAGATCACAAAGTCACTGTGCCTGATTCACAGAGAACAGGAATGGGAGAAGAAATCAGACACTATGAGTAGGGTTATTAGTAAATACCATGGGCACCAGGGCTGAGATGCCAAGGTAAAGCAGGAATGGCTGCAAAGTCCAATCTTGAAATAATTTCGCTATCCAAATATAACCCTCCCATCTGTTTGGAGGCCGCCTGGGACAACCAGAGGCTTCTTACCCCAACTGAAACCCCACACTAAACTCTCTGCAGCTCAAGCACTAGAGGCAGCCTCCCAGAAGGGGAGCATGGGATAGTAACAGGAAGGGCTGCAGTTGGCAGAAATCACAGTGGCAAATACGTTCATAGGTTGATTAAACCCCAGCTCAGTGCAGGTTACAGTGCATTTACTGCTGGCACATGCCTGAAGTTCTTTCCATAGAAAGATTACATTCCGGGCCCCACCCCTTCCCATCAGTACTTCTGTATCAGATGCCAAATGCCTTTATCATTAGTTTCCCCTTGGATAGTTTCTGCCTCCCGCCCAGCCCAGCTTTCAGGCAATCTTGGCCAGCCATTTCTCCAAGTCCTCGATGTCAGCACTGCCTTCCTCCGCCTTGCTGCCCCTGGCGCTGCACTCCACCAGCTCCACCTTCATGGGCAGCTGTGAGAAGTCAAACTCCTTGCCCTTCTTCCCCAGCTGAGCCGTCCCACTGGAGGTTGAGCCATCCAAGGTGCTGGGGGCAGCTGAGCGAGTCACTCGTAAGGTGTTGCTGTTTTGCAGGAGAGAAAGTAGAAAACATTATAAACTGGGGAGAGACCCAGCCTTTCGCATGCAAAGGGGCTACCAGTGGAACAGTAAATACCAGCTCTGACAAACCTTCCTCACCCACTGCTGCAGCTTGGGGAGCGGTGCATTTAGTACTGAGCTACCAGCTAGTTCCGTGAATAAGAAAATCCCCACATGTGCACGGCTTTAACAAGAAGTTGAAAGGAGCAGGTAGGCAGGGAGAGTGTGTGCCTAGCATCCAGCTATTCTGCCCACCTGTTAGAATGCTCATGCCACAGAATATAGTCTCTTCAGGGCACTGGAGCTATACAGGAGTGTGAAAATGGGACATGGAGCTTTTAAGCTGATGCTGCTGGTTAACCTCAGCTTAGGCTGGCAGGGACCAAAAGTTCCCATTTAATGGCTGCTCAGTGAGTGCAATGAACTGTTGAGCACCAGCTAGTTCCTAGCTGGTCTGAAGAGGCCTGAGGAATGGCCTGCCCATTGACTGGCAGAGGGGATCCCTCCAAAGCAGCATGGAGATTTCATGGAGAAGCATTGTCGGGGAGCTTGCCACACCCGCGGTGTGGACTGATTCCCTTTGCATGACTATCATATTGCATGAACATTATGGTTCCTTTTAAAACTAGTGACAAAGCCGGGGAAAGTGATCTCTTGGGAAGCACATACTAGTGAACACTAGGCCATTCACATGCCAGCTACTCCCATCAGGGACTCTGGGTGAAACTTGCAGTTTCAATTCGCAGAGTCCCCAGTTCCTGAAAATACCTCCCTCTCTTTCATGAAAATCTCCCCTTCAGCAGAGTATGTCTTGTTGCACTCCTCTCTGTCTGTGTGTATAGAGTGGTATTCTGATGTGGGAGTCCTTCCCTTGCAGGCGAAAAGGCCTGGCCCCTTGTTATAATTATCAAATTCAAAATTTACCACAGCCAGTATCTCGCAACCTTCATTTGAAAGCGTGAGATTCAAAAGAAGCTGAATTTAACCTTTCCCCCCATAAACTGGGATTCTCTTACAGCAGATGGGAAGTGAACAAGAAAAAGCCTTATGTGATTTCACATTTAGACAGCCCTGGGCAAAGCGTCGGGGATAGACGGGGGTTAATAATTTATGTGCCCGTAGACTTCAGCTCCGACAGCCTCAGTAAGGTTCACACTATTTCCCTTCCCCCTCATACTACAAGCAGCTGGAGAAAATTAAGGGTTTTACGTGTTTTTGAACAAAGGAATTGCACTTAACTCCCCAAATCCTGCCTGGCACAAGAATTCAGCAGCCTTGGCAAAAAGCACTGACACCTGCTGACACCAGTGTGCTTCGAGGCCTTGGGCAGCCCTGCCTTTAGAGTGCAGAAGGCAGCGATAGCAGGGTAGGGCGTTTAGATCCAGCCTCCCTTCCGACTCCATGAACTGGCAACACCTTCTAAAGCATCTCCTCCTGGAAGGCCATGATTTCCTCACTAGTCTTGCTGCACGCTTCAGTGCACCTCCCCATCCTGCTGCCAGGAGAAGTGATATCGCTTTAAACAGCCATAAATCTTGTTATCCAGCAATGCAATTAGCCTGCCAAGAGCAGAGCCTGATACTAACTAAGAAGATTACCAAGGGATAATTAGGGGAGTGGAATTACCGCTGGCCGTATTTAGATGTGGATTAGCAGAGTCAGCTATTCAGAGGTCTGATCATTCCTTAGGAAGAATATGCTAATCTAATGCAAATAAGGAACCTAGTGAGTTCGGCAGATGGTGCTGGATTTAATTCCGGCACTAAAAAAATATTAAATTCGAACTCACATGAAAAGCTGGAGAGACGGGAAGGCTGGACAGAGAGAGAAATGCAAAGATGACACAAGGGTAGGGTAGCAAAGGCAGTGCACCTGGCCACAACAGAGCAGAGCACCACTACCACATGGTTTGACATGCTTGATATCCAGGACACTCTGAAAAATTATTGCAACAACACTGTAAAAAAAATGAATGAGCTAAGGGCTGGAGGGGGTTGTTCCTGGCTCTGCCACAGTCTGCCTGGGTGACCTTGGGCTAGTCACTTAACCACTCCATGCCTCAGTTCCCCACTTGTAACACGGAGAGGACAATCTCTCTTTCCTCTGACCTTGTGATTGCACTGCCTACTTAGACCATAATCTCTTTGGAGCAGGGGCTGTCTCTTGCTGGTTGGGGGTACAGCACCTGGCACTACAGGGCTTTACCTCATTGGGGATACTAGGTGTTGTGGTTTAAAGCAAAAAGAGGGAACTTGGAGCAGCCAGCTGAGATTTCGTGAGGCACTGTGGCCTGGTCCCTGAGGAATACTTGCCTGTGGCGCACTGGGATCCCCACCCGCAGACACTTCTGCTGAAGCAGAAGAAAACTCAGACCAACAACGGAATTGATTAATTCTAAACTGGACAGTTGCCACATTACTCTTTCATCGATTGAAACCAAATGTGTCAGTAGAGAACATTACTTAGAACATACACCGCACTCGTCACCTGCAGAGCGCAGGGTGTTCTACATTCTGCAGAGGAAAACCGACACAGAAAGGGTAAGGGACTTGCCCAAGACCACACAGTACAGGTCAGTGGCAGAGCTGAGAAGAAAACCCTCCGTTGTCCAACTCCTGGCCCTAGACTCTATCCACGAGAAGATGCTTCTGCTCACTTCCTAAGGGAGGCGAGACTTCAGAAATCAGGTAAGCGTTTGCAAGCGAAAGTGAAAAATTCCAAAGACACTCCCTCCCGACAATCTGCACTACCGGGGAAATTTATGAAAAGCAATGAAGGTGCAGAACACCATCTGGAAAGAGTCAGGCCTAATGCAGAAATGTGCGGGCATGAGGAGTCCTGGCTAATACAGGGACAAACTGAACAGTTATGGATAAAATATCCCATCACAGAGCTCAAAGTAGAGGGGAAAGCTGACCTAGCATACACCTAACCATACAGAATTACACATTACAAAAGCAGCTAGACCAGCATGTGGGGGAGAAACCTTTTTACCCTTTGGCTGTAGGATTGGCTCTCTAGTGGAGAAGAAGGTCCCTCACCTGGAGGGAATCAGGAAGTTGGGGCAGGGCAGTCAGCCCCAAAAACTCTATTGGCGTATTTAAGAGATGACTGAGGAGGATAGGCTCTGGGGGTGGCAGGGATCAATGCAGCCAGCCAGCCCCTCCTCTATTGAGGAGGCACCAAGATCAGAACACCTGACAGGGGAGGAAAGGTAAAAGGAGGGAGCTCCCCTCCCCCTTCCCTTCAGACTCTGTGAAGGATCCCTGCTAATTGTGCAGCTATCTGCTCTAGGACACACTCATGAACGAAAGCAATGTGACAGATTTCTCACCCTGTTTCTCCCCCTTAATCACAGTTCCCCATCTCTCTGCACTTCCCTGGAGTGGGGGGGAAACCCTCCTTGTCAGCCTCTGAGTTCATTTATCCCCTTTCTCCTTCCTCTGCCACACTGGGAGGCCTGAAGTTAACAGAAAGGGGGGCAGAAAGGAGGGAAGTGCTCTAAGAAAGCTGACACCGTATGCTTCAGTTGCCTCTGACAGGCCAAAGAGGAGAGCAGAGCTGGGCCTGGGGAATTCTAGACTGTCAGGCCCAAGCCAGGCTCTGATGTAAATAGTAACTCAGGCCTCTGGGCATCTAGAAAAGCCGGTGGGATGGGACTGTCGAGTCATTTCATTCCATTATTGTTACAAATCCTCAGCCCTTCTTATGCCTGAACTACTCGCCCAAGTGTGCGCAGTTTTTGTTATTTGAACCCACTGATGCAGCAAAGATCTCACTTTACAGACAACACAGCAGATGCGTGGCTGGAAAAGAGCCTGCCATGCCAAGAAGAGCCAGTGTAATGTTTTGAGGGGCCTGTATAGCAGCAAACACCACAGGAATAGTAAAGCCCTGTTCAATGCTGGGTGAGTTCTATGCAGAAACCCAGTCTCACAACATAAATAACTTGCAAACACCTAGCATCGGAACTGCAGGAAATGAACCTGCTGCCTCTTTCCCCTCTGAGCTCCATAGTG
This sequence comes from Chelonoidis abingdonii, assembly GCF_003597395.2. Lineage (NCBI taxonomy): Eukaryota > Metazoa > Chordata > Testudines > Testudinidae > Chelonoidis > Chelonoidis abingdonii. The sequence goes on from NC_133776.1 coordinate 55,854,902, forward strand.
CGAATCTGTTTATGAAAGGGAGGGGCGTACATTCAAGTTGGAACAGGCCCTATTTAAATAACACTACCACCATCTACTGGACAAGGCGCAGAAGTGAATATAAAAACCAAGATCTTTGGTGGGGCACAAAGTTCCACCTTGAAGCGATTTATATGTGAAGTGTGAAATGTTAGTCTCCCTGCCCTATCCCTCACTGGCGACCCTCGGGGATACGCGAGTACTGCAAGCTCTTCCTCTGAATTCTCCATCCCCAACCATTGTTAAACCAAGACTGGATGTTTTCCTAAAAGATCAGCTCTAGGAATTGTTTTGAGGCAGTTCTCTGGCCTGGGTCAGATTAGATGATCACAATGGTCCCTTCCGGCCCTGGACTCTGTGAAATCACCATTGGGGGTGGGGGGAGAGGGCGGAAGAGAGACACGCAGACTGATGAACAATCTTAAAATACTGTTCCTGCATGCTTCTTCATGCCCTTGGGTCATAGCCTGCATTTTACAACTGATTTAATGGGCCGACCAGAGCCGACTCAGTCTGGTTACAGTTATGGGGAGCAAGACTGACTGTATCGAACAGATTCTGATTTTCTGTTCTGCGAGAAATCAGGTGCCACACTGACTGTCCCAGGAAGGGCTAATGAGCTGATGATTCCATGACTGATTAAAAAAATAGAAAAGTGGAAGGGCAGAGGAGAGGGAAATCTCTCTCTACTTATCTGCTTTGGCCTCATTCAGATTAAAGTGATGACAATTTAAACACTTAAAGGGCAGAATTGGATAGGACAACCAATAGCAGCTGAATCACCTTCCTTGTAAATAAACTCTGCAGCGTGCTGTGAACACGTAACCCACTGGAACACAGGAGAGCTCTGGCACTGCTTCTGCCACGTAGCTACGGTCCAACACTCCCTCCCCTGTGGATAAGGAGCCTGTGCGCATGCCCACATTTTGCAGCAGTGTTTTCCCTCAGGAAATCCCCACCTGCCAGGGTTGCTGCGATTTTATTAGCTCATGTATTGGCTCCTTTCTTCACTGTGAAATAGCCACACACATGCACAAAAGGAGACTTTTGCTTGACATGAGAGATCAGTGAGGATAAAATAGAGAGAGGGGCACTGAGATGTCTAACAAAATCCACCCCACACTTACAGTTCTTTCTCCAGCTGCTGCTGAACAAGCTTGGCCGATTTTGCCATCGTGATATCTAGAAAAGAAGTGGTTTAAAAAAATTACACTTGGAAGATCATTATTTTCTTTCCAAGACATGGAAAAGCGGGCTCCGTGTGGGGATGAATGCTCAGTGACAAGCCCCATCGCTATAATACTATCACCTGGTATGTTAACCAGGGCCCGCCATGTGAATTAAGGCTGGCTGGAGTTACAGTCGACAGCAAGAGCCCCTACTTTTTGCAGCAGGCCAGCATGGCAAACTGGGAATTCTGCAGCTGCCTCAGGCAGAATACAAAATGGCAGGGTTCATTTGAATTACATATGGAAGCGAACACCACAGCCAGGACAGATTCCCTTGTGTTATTTAGATATTAAATTACACTGACTTCACGTTGCCTGAGCTTTCCATGTGCTGCAGGCATCTGTCTACTGGAGACAATTTTGCAGGATAGTTAATGCTGACATTCAAATTGCTTTTCGGTTTCAGAGGCAATACTGCATAATGCAGAGGCAGCTGACACTGCTCTTGGGGCTATGTTTTATGCTGTTTGCAGATTCAGGAAGACAACTCTGTGCTCCATTCACCTTTGGAAAATTATCTTCCCTACCTCAATGGCTCGCTAATAAGCTGCCTCTCCCCGGGTAAATCCCATGCAGTTAGGATCATCAAAGCACCAGAGCCCCTAGCATAACCTGGAGAAGCAGGGCGGGTGATAGCGTTCTTACCTAGAGCTCTTTGACTCTGGAATTAATTTCCCACCCTACTTTGGTGGGGCCCAAACTTAGAAAAACCTAGTGTGTCCTGTTGAGTTTTTTCCATGTGGTCCTGTCAAAGGACATGTCTGCTCTTTAGCACGCCTGCTGAAGCCTGCCTCAGTTTCCCCTTCACTCAAGGCTCCTTAAAACATCCACACAAGCCAGATATTCAAAACATTGCAATTTATTATGTCCTACACAAAAATCTTTCAATACAGAACTCAAACTTACACAGCCTTTGCCCCAGTCCAAAGCTGGGCCCAGCCTCTCCTCCCTGAAGGCCTTCCGGCTCTTCTAGCACCTCTTGACTGGAGTTTGGCCTTTTTCCACAAACCTTCTTACTCCCTGCACTGTCTGCAGGCACCTGCCAACCCATCTCCCCCTTTATAAGGCCCAGGTGCCTTCTCTCAGCCCAGCTGGGCAGCAGGGGTCGTGGACCCAGTCTCACTTAAAGAGCCAGTCGCCCTTTGACAGGTCCCCCCGCTTTTTGCCCACCCAACACCCATATTAGGTAAGAAAAGAGGTACTAGAACACTGCAAACTCTGAGCTAACCCAGAAAGATTTGGCCTATTGAACATCCAGCCCCCAGCCCCTTAGGGCTGCAGTTTCCCAATCAATGAACAGTACCTTGCTTGTTGCAGGCTATCAGCAGTGGCAGAGCGTTTTTCTGCACGGTGCAGTCAGTCAGGACCTGGTACAGGAACTCTGCCACATCCTTCACCTCCCGCTGGAACGCTACGCTGTCCACGACAAACACGATTGCTCTGTGCAAAAGGGAATGAACACAACATAGCCATGTGGCTGGCAGGCTCAGACTGCCACGCAGCCCACATCCCAAGCCCTCAACCCCAGAGGGGGTCTTCCCCCACTGGCTTCTCACACGATCGCTCAGCACGCTTTTATTTTGGACTCGTTCAGAGCGCTCCTGACAGAGGGAGGGGCCAGCACAGGCCAAGCCTTCCCATGCAGCTCTGCCAATTCACTTGAGCCCTGTCCAGAGCTGGGTGATGAACAGACTTTTCTGTTCACTGGCAATGTCGGAAAAGTCAGAAAAAAAATCATTTCAGCTGGAAAAAAAGCCTCTCAGCTGGAACAGTTCACATTTGTGAAGTTCGAAACATAAAATGAAAGAAAATTGCAAGAAAGCACGGGCTGAGGGACATATGGGCCGCTGCTTCCAGCGGCTCCCATTGGCCTGGAGCAGTGAACCATGGCCAGTGGGAGCCGTGATCGGCCGGACCTGCGGACATGGCAGGTAAACAAATTGGCCCAGCCCGCCAGGGGCTTTCCCTACACAAGCAGTGTCCCAAGTTTGGGAAACACTGTCCTAGTTAATGGGAGCCATAAAGATTCCAAGCCACCATTAATGGCCCACACTTTGCATAGTTACAATAGGACCCTAGAGTTATACTTCATATTTCTAGCTTTAGATACAAGAATAATACATTCATACAAAGAGGATGAACACACTAACGGCAGGTTTTCACTACCTGCCGATCCGGTGAGCAGTGATCAATCTATCGGGGTCGATTTATCACATCTACTGTAGATGCGATAAAAATCGATCCCCAATCGCGCTCCCGGTCAACTCAGGAGCAGCAGCGGTCGACTTGCCACCATCCTCATGGCCAGGTAAGTCGACCTAAGATACGCCGACTTCAGCTACATGAAGTTGTGTATTTTAGGTTGACCCCGCTGCTGCTGTAGACCTGGGCTCAATAGATTATAAGCTTTGTAATGATACCTTACAAGAGACCTTTTGCATAAAGCACATTCCATTTACGTTATATTTACACTCATAAGCATATTTCCCTAAACATATGGAGTGCAACGTCTCACTCGCTTCCATGGGAGCCCACACAGGATGCACCTAAATCTGGACTGGGTGCCCTTCTTGAGCTGGGCCGGGTGCTCTCCTGGGTAAGTCCTCAAGCCAGAGATGGAGAAAGGCACCAAGGTAAGTTCACCTCCCACTACTCTCCAGAACAGTCTCCTGTAATACTTCCTGATCGTTCAATCCAGCCCACTTCTAAGCAGAAGCTGCCTACTGTGCTAGCAGGTACGAGAACAATATTATCAAATGCGTTTTCACTCCTGAACATGCCACAGTTGAACCCAGAACCAGGTGAAAGGCTGGTGCGTCAACTGACTGCCCTATCTTCCCCCTCAGGCCAGAGCCAGGCCCATATAGCTGGGCAGACTGAGTGCAGTCCTGTTACCACCCACAGAAGGTTGCTGCAAACGGAAAGCATAACGGGGCCTCTCTGCTCCACCAGGGCAATGATGGGGTTCAGGAGAGCCTGTGGATCCACTGGACCTCACCCCACTCCACCTGCAGCCAATGTCAGGTGGGGAGAGTGGAATTAAAATGGGGAAATCTCAGGGGGGATTTGATTTAAATCACTAGTCAGAAAGACTCGATTAAATCATGATTTTCTACATAAAAGTGAATTCTTGTTGGTTGTTATAACCTTAATACATATTCTTCACAACTCAGAGATAGATGTAGGTTTCATTTTTAGAAGGTACTCACTATAGATTTTTAAACATAGATCTATAAATATAGATTTATTTTGAAAACTTTTCAAATTAGTTTTACAGCTATATCAGAAAACGAATGCTTGTTTGGTTATTTCATTTACCAAAGGTAACTGAAGCAGATATTTACGAAGTCATTGGGAGGTGAATTATCTCCAATTCAACAGGTTAATCATTAATATTTGGAGGATTTTCTTGCCATGCTGTATTAGGAGTAGAACATCACAGACAGACATTTAAATTGTTTTATTTAACTAAAACAACAACATTTATGTATTCTGGATTTTTTTCTTCAACAGCAAACATATAATATTTTAACAAAACAAGCATATGAATTTTTGAATTTAGTTAAACATTCAAGTTTTTTAAAATCAGGTTTGTTTTTGTTAAAATTGTTTTTAACTAAAATAGTTAAATGAAATATTTTTTAAAAACAAAAAAAAAATTAAATCGACTATGTCAGCCAGGTCAACATGAGAAACTTAAAATATTGGCTTCTGCAGCTAACTCAGTTGTCTTCACCTTCATTTTCCTGTTTGTTCATAATCTGGAAAAGAAAACAAGCTTTCCTGCTTTTTCAGGTCCCAAACGATTTCTCAATTTGGAATGAATTAGTCCAAAGAAGAAAATATTCTTTCTACACCGGCAGAAGAAGCTACTGCTGTTAAAAGTGAGATTATCACTTTCAACAGTCTCTGAATCCAAGTGCTTAAGTGACTTCCACCAGTTCACTGGTGTGACTTTCTTTAAAACATCATCAGCAAACATATATTTCTTGAATGGTTCACCCTTAGCTCTGAAGTTTATTATAGTTGGCATTATGGAGGGATGATTGCTGGATGTCCATGTCATAGCCAACTCCTCTTCTCAGCAGTTAAGGTTTGACCCTGGACTACCGAGTATTGAGAATATTTGCAAGAAAATGAGCTGGAGATAGTGCTTGTCCCATTTGTTTTTTTAATGCTTGTAATTTAACTCTGTCATTGCATATTTTCTCTTTTAAGATCTCACTCAGTTCCTTCCAAATTTCAACAGTGTCAGCAATAAAACAGCTATTTCCCTGCATTTTGTTCAAGGCTACAGAAATAGGCTTCAGGGTACTCAGCATGTGTTCAACATTTCTCTTAAGCCCAATGTTGAGAACTTTGGCTGTGACAGTGCCATCTATTTTTTTCACATTTTTTCACAAAACTGTCATCAGATTAGGCCAGTTCTTGATATAGTGCTCAAAAACAGTCCACTACTGAGTTCCATCGCACACTTGTGGGAGAGTTAGCTTGGTTCCTCCACTTTTTTCAGAGCAGCTGCTGCAAAGTGGTTTGTTACGGGAAGTATTTTGCAATTTCAACACATTAGCCTTTATTTCTGGAACACTGAAGTCTTTTGGCTAGGAGTGCATCAAATGAGCACTGCATCCACCTATGCAACAGATAGTTTGTTAGCTTGAGACTTTCTCTTCTCTTCTAAATACACTTTCTTCTCAGTTGGATAATTTGCTTCTGTTGTGACTAAAGGACTAGGCTATTTTTCAATTTGCATAGCAACTTGTCTGTGACCAAGCTGTGGGACTATGTTACTTAGATCTTGTAACGATCCCCGAGAATCGACATTCTCTTTAAAAATTTCTTTTCATCTTGGATACATTGCAGCATTGTCTGTGACCAAAGCTGCGTACTAGACATTTGATTTTTTTCACAGTTTGTTATAGCTTTTGCTTACTTTTGTAAGTATTCTGTGTGTGCATTTCCTGATGTATCAATTGTTTCTGTAAGGAAGACATTCCCTTCTGTCTGTCACACAAGCACATACAACAGGATCATTGGGACATTGCTCCACCCATCAAGACTCAGGTTAACAATTTTACCCTCTAGACCTTTTGCACACTGCTCAATTTCTCTTTCATACACTTTATCCAGCAATTTGCCTGCCTGACATCTGCTCTGTTGGGTGGACTGTATCCTGGTCTTAATGACTGAACCATGTTAATGAAGTGTGGGTTCTCAATCATACGGAAAGGAGAGTTTGTTGCATAAACAAACCGGGCAATTTTTTCATCAATTACCTCTTTTTGTAATCTGCTGGTTCTTATCACAAACTTATCTATGTTGTTTCTGGATGATGGAGATTTTTTTTTCTTTTTGCTACAGGTGATATACTGTGGCTATGTGACATACATGATGTGACTGAAACACTATCATTGGCAGATAACTCTGAAACTATAGAAAATGATGGTGATCTTGAAGGTGGATAGTCTTCAGAATCCTGTATGTTGAGGATGGATTCTCCTAAACAAAATAAGTCAATGCAGTTATTTAATTATTATTACCATACTGCTCATTTAGTATTACTCATTGCATTCACTGACACTCAGTACTACTTTAAAGGTGAAATTGTAAAAGGAAGATCTGCCTATTTCAGCTATTTATTTTTTTATCACAACTGCATCTAAAATGATAGTACCATAGAGTAACACTATATTTTTTGCTCAAACATGAGAATTCAAATAGTCCAGAAGGAAGACAGGCAGTCCTTAAGAAAGAAGTATGAAATAAAAAAAGTTTACCAACCTGAAGATCCTGCATGTTCAGACATGTTCCTTTCATCATCTTCAACGCAGCTTCCTCCTGAGAAGGAACACTTCTCATGATGTTGTTTCATTCAGGGGCAACCAGGCCTTGCATTTCTTTGTTGCACTGTTTGCATTTTGCACACATGCCTGTCTTACCCACAGGTAGAGGAACTTCATTAAAATATCCCAAACTGGGTCTCTTTTACGGCCTGCTGCCATTATAGGTTTTCCCTTCTAGTGAGAGAATGGTATGGTAGATCTCAAATCAATGAAGGCTACACTCAGAAAGACCTCAAGACTTCTGGAATATGCTGCTCAAACAGTTTCACTTTTGTTTCTACTGCCTGTCCCTCCCTTCTCACATTTATCTCCAGACTTCTTCTCCTTGTCCAGATCTATTCCACCCCCAACAATCTTCTATTCATTGAACTTTTTGAAACTTTGCACTTTTAGAGAGAGGTAAGGGATTGACTCTGTGTACACAAATTTGCAGAGGGACAATAGGGTTGAGGTCTGTTATTTTCTCACCTCTATATATCTATATATTTATTTAAAAACATTTTTACTGTTAACAAGCATGTTACCTCTGGAGACACAAATCCACAGTTTGAGAACTACAAAACTAAGCATCTCTGATGGTATCTTCTAGACTGAGCACTGAGTCCCATTGGGTAGATAGAAAGATTAACCTAAATAATCTATACAGAAGCCCTTGGAACCCCACAAGATGGGTCCCTAATCCATGAACTATTGGAACTCATTTACAAATTTTTTCTTAAACATTACATGAATATATTGTCTCATCTTATAGAATTAGAATTTATAATCCCTATTCCACGATGAGATATCTTTGAGCTATAACGTATCTTAATTAAAACTATCTCTAGAAAGGTTTTTCCTCAAAAAGCATTTTATCAAAATAATCCCATTTAAATAAAAAAAATCCAATTTTCTAAAAAATGTTTTAAAAAAATTGATTTTTATCCACCCTGGGAAACCTGGCCCAGCTTGGGGCTCTGCTATTTCCTGAACGAGGGATGCCTGACTCCAGCCAAAAGCATAAGGCAGCTTGCTGCCTGAATGAGCCATGTGGTGGGTGGGACTGACAAGGAGACTAGCCACCTGAGACAAGCCCAGAGCAGATAGGTGGGATGCTCCCAACACACTTATTCTGAAGTCTGATGTTCTCCTTTTTGTTCTGGACACTGACGCCCCCGAAGGGGGTAGAACTTGAACATGCCATAGCCAGAGGGCTAAAGCACTATGACCCCTAATCTGCGAGGACCCGCAGTGTGGCAAGCTGTGCCCAGAGAGGCCACAAGGGGGCGTCACTCAGACAACCTAGTTACAGCAAGCAACCATCTAATTTGCATTTCTGCACATGCAAGTTACCTCTTGGCCTTCCTGAACTGTGAGGCTCTGTGGCTAAAGGTTATCCCGAGTGCTAACATCACCATGTCCCCTCCACTGAATAAGAAGGTTCAAAGGAGAAAACAACTTCCTTTTTGGACTTGTGACCTTCCGCCATTAAGATCCTGAGTTCTCAGTATCTTTCTCCATCAGAATTTACAGGGGTGGTTTCAGAAGTTAAAACTGCAACAAGTGATCTATGGGTTTCCCAGCCTCACAGTCCCAGCAAAAGCTTGTATTTCTAAATAAGCATTATCCCACTCAACAATCTCAGACTGGGACTACTGAAACACATCCTACCCAGCAAGAAGCCATTAGCTGTTAACTCAGTATCTTATCTTTGAGAGCAGGTTTCCCAGAGGAGTGACAGAAAGAAATGCTCCCTTACTAGGACAGTCTCTGTACTATGCATAATGGGAAGCAGAAGCACATCACAGAAGAGGAGGTAGGACACTAATGAAAATTTAATCAAAATTACAAAACAAGCAACTATACTAGTTCTATGGCTGACGTGAATGGCAATCAATGTACCTTCATTAAGGGCTTCCCCTAGCTACTGCTGGGGATTAGGGCTCGAGAGGAAGTGAGCCTGCAGGCTGGCTGTGGGACACCAGAGAGAATGAGATTTCTTTCTTGGCAGCATTGTTTAGGATTACAATTACCTCCACATCTCAAGTCTGAGCAAGCCTGGATTTAACACCAGGAAGCCAAGAGGGTAAGAATACATTTTGACAGGCTGAGGTGACGGACTAGTAGAATTCCTTTTCTGAACAGCTGCAACAGACAATACTGTTAGAATATAGATATTCAGGCCTGCCTGTAAAGGCCTATACTTTAAGAACTTAGGTGTATTTTTATCACTTAGCTAGTTACAGGGGTATAAAAACGAAGAATCAAAATCACAGTCCTGCTGTGTATGGGCCTTCTCTCACTAGGATAGTCCGAGGCCTTGTTCTTAGGCTAAGGCCCTTGGCTAAGCAGCAGAGCCAGCCATAAGCTGGGAAGCAAACAGTCACATCCTCACATCCTAAACCAGTTACATTGAAATAAGGTGGCATTGAGCTTTTAGGAAGACGATCCTGTCCTGATAGTGACCATCACCACCAGATAAAGGAACAGATCTTAAGATGATTAAAGAAAACTTCGTTTGATAGCATCCTGTCTGGCAAGAAATCACGTATCAATGTTACAACATGTTAGGATTGGTTAGTTAAATTTCAGTAAAATGACTGGTTTAGGTATAGCTGAGAATATTACTATCTAAACTGGTATCAAACAGGAAGTGGAGGGGAAAGTGGAATCATGCTTGCTAAGGTGGGGTAACAAGAACAGGGAACGGGGAACAGGGACACAGGCAAGGCTCTGTGGCGCCAGAGCTGGGAAGGGGGACATGGGGTAAATGCTTTGCAGCATCAGAGCTGCGAACAGAACGCTGGGTAACAGACAATCGGAGATATGCCCAACTGGTGTGAAGGGCTTCGGAATGGGCTTGCTTGGAAACTAACCCCAATAAACATTGCACTGTCTGCACTTAAGATGTCTGGTCTTTTGTTGCTTGCTGTCTGTCACTGAGTGTGGGGGAGTCAGGGCCCTGCACCCCCCACTTCCTGCGATTCACCGAGACTCTCGGCCAGCCAGTAAAACAGAAGGTTTATCAGACGACAGGAACACAGTCCAAAACAGAGCTTGTAGATACAGAAAACAGGACCTCTCAGTCAGGTCCATCATGGGAGGGTAGGGAGCCCAGACCCCAGTGCTCGGCCTCCCTCTGTTTCCCCAGCCAGCTCCAAACTGAGACTCCCTCCAGCCCCTCCTCTGGCCTTCGTTTCTTTCCCAGGGCCAGGAGGCCACCTGATCTCTTTGTTCTCCAACACCTTCAGTTGGCCCCTTGCAGGGAAGGGGCCAAGGCCATCAGTTGCCAGGAGACAGGGTGTCAGCCATTCTCTGTGCAGACAGCATCACCCCTGCCCTCTAGGGCTCTGCAACAATCACACATCTTTAACCCACCACCTAGATCCTTAAGAAATGCACAGGGGAAACTGAGGTACTCACACAGTATTCAGAGAAAATATTAAGAACAGTCCCACTTTGTCACACTGTCTGCATGACAAGAACCAGGGAAATGGGAGGGTGAAAGGAAAGCCCTAACAAATACCATCAAGGGCAGAGGGTTTAATGCATCAGCAATTGGTTTTTGTGTTCAGAACACTTCCCAAGTCAAAGCCATTTTTGGCCTGACATCTGGAGGCCCTATGTTTACAAGAGCCAGACATTTTGCTACATCTGGTGATCTGCTCAGAAATGAACCAGAACTGGAAAGCTGCAGATCACAATTGAGGTGCACTGGAAGAGGCTCAGGTCTGGAACACTTGGGACAGATTAGCAACATGAACGCAGCACTGGCTACACATAGGGGAAGAGAGCTTGTTCACCTCCTGCTAACACTATGGTATGGATGGCTCAGCCATTCCTACCAGTTATCAGCTGATAACCCCACCAAAGACATCCCGACAGCCCTCCCAGTGACTAACATTAATTATGAAATGTAAAAGAGTAATTCATTTCCCAAAGCAACCTTAGCTTGAACTCAGGCCACTATCTGAGGCTGTGGACCTGGACGCAGAGAGAAGTACAGGATTTCACTAGCATGGGAAAGATTTAAGAAAAGGGGAGAAGTCCCAAGGGGCAGGGATTGTACTAGCTTGGGGTGCTGAAGATCCACTCAAAGCTCAGTTGTGCCCCCTCCCCTAAAAAAACAAAACAAACAAAAAAAAAACAACCAAACATCTTGGTGGGTTCACTTTCTATTTCAGAAAGCTGTTATCAAAAATCCAGCAAAGAACTGACTTCAGCTCTCTCTATGCTACTCTCTGGAGCAAATCCCCTGAACTAAGAGTTGCTCCATTATACAGAAGTTTGGAATATGTTGAATAAAATGTTGGGAATGCAACTCTGCTAAATTCCACCTGCATCCTCTGTCTGTACAATGAGGCCAGGCAACTATGTTATCTTGGCTGTCACACTGTAAGCTTTGCAGGGTTTGACATGAACAGCACTGGCATGGAAGGCCTCCAAGGAAAGCCTAGGTGCTGCACAAGCAACCTTGTTGATTCAGTACCATAGGTGACTTTCTGCTCAAAGGTAGCACTGAACCCCTGCCCCTATCAGCATGGGTCAGTGTGCTGGACAGGTGGGGGTGCTGCCTTACCAGGGATGCCAGTGTGATGTTTGCTTATCATGGTATGAAGCAACACCTGCAACGTGCAGACAGAGTTGAGTGGAAACCTCCTTCTACTCTCTCCAGAAATGTACACACCAGTTCCATGCGCATTTCCTATTGCCTTCTACCACCCTCTTCCCACACCCCTCCCCCAAGCTGGCATGGCAGAGCAGTTCTGGGGGATGGAAGGGTGGAGGAAATGAAGGAGGTTGCACATTGGTTTTTGACGTTATAACACAAGGCACAAGAGAACAGCTTTATAGGGGCTCCATATTTGCTTAAATCTCTCTCAACTCACTCCCCAACCCAGCCTTCATATCATAATTTGGCCTCTCTCCATTTACAGACTGAAGCATCCATCTCCTCCATTCTTCAACCACTTACCTAGCTGTAGCTTTGAACTTCTCCAAGAACTGAAGTCGCAAGCTCTCATGGCCTGGGAGGTCAACCAGCGTCACACTAGAGCCCTGTAAATGGACCAGAAGCAGTAACAATTCCATCAATATTTAATCCACAAATATGCATGATCATGCAGGTCTGGGTAATAAAATATGTAACAAGACATACAACAGTTCATATTCTACAGACAGCCATGGCCTATACAGCAAACAAGACTGCTTTGCAGTTCCTCAGTCCCCTTTGGTATCATCATTTCTCCTACAGCACGTGTGCCCAAAATCCCCCACTTATTTGCTGTTGATAGGCAGCTTCTATACATGAGTGTAAGAGGCCCCCATGCCACCATCACAACTCTCTCTTTCCTAGGCCAAGCTCCAGGCTGACTAAACTGCTAGTTGAACCTTTCCCCACACACTTCACATGTTCACAAGCATGGTCGTGTTCTGTGTTGCAACAACTAGTTATAAGTAAGGCTGTGAATTTGTCATGGAGGTGTCATGGAGAAGTCACAGATTCCGTGACTTTCCAGGACCTCTGCGATTTCTGCAGTGGCTGCTGCGGCTGTCCCAGGGGCTATCTGAGCAGCTCAGACAGCCCAAGGCCCAGCCACACCAGCTTCTACTGGGCCAGTCTCAGGTCACTGCACTCCCCTTCCCGAACAGCAGCAGGAGTTTGGATGTGGCGGGGGGCTCAGGGCTGGGGCGCGGGAGAGGGATCCAGGCAGCGCTTACCTCATGGAGGCTCCCCAGAAGCGGCAACATCCCTTTGCTCCTAGGCAGAGGGGCTAGGTGGCTCTATGCGCTGCCTCCGCCTGCAGGCAGCACTCCTCCAGCACCCATTGGCTGCAGTTCCTGGTCAATGGGAGCTGCAGAGCCGGCAATCAGGAAGGAGGCAGCATGCAGAGCTACCTGGCTGCATCTCCCCCTCTGCCTAGGAGCTGAGCCAGGTAAGGAGCCTGCTGGCACTGCTGCCATCCCTCTCAGCTCTGGGGAGGGGATGGGGAGAAATGCAGGTAAGGGGGCCGAGGCTGGAGTCACCGTTAGGGGTAGGCACGGAGCCCTGGGCCAGCAGTCAGAGGTATGGGGCTGGTAGCCAGGGGCGGAAGCAGAGATGGGTGTCGCTCCCTCACTGCCCCAGGCCCCAGCCATGCACCACTAAACATTCCTCAGCTTCCCTCTAGGGGACCACGCCCCACAGATTGGGTACCTCTGCCCTAAAATTTGTATAGGCCTTTCACACAACAGGGAGATAAATATGTCTAAAACCAGGAAAATATGATTATAAAGTTTACAAAAATTACCAGCGTGAGAGTGGTGTAAGACTTAGATAACTAAACTTCAAGTTGAACACGAGCTTAAAGTTTTGCTGGAGATTTTTGTGGCTTCTTCTTGACCAGCCCCCTTTCCTCATATGGTTCCGTTCTCATGACTCCTGCCCCATTAGCACCATGCGTCCTTTATTTAGCTTATGAACCCAGTTCTTAATATCTAAATAATCCTGCAACCAACCTCCTTAAAAGACTGGAACAAATCTGTACTTTCTAGATCAAAACACTTGAAGACATGATGAGCCAAAAAAAACAAAAATAAAAACTGAAAACGGAATGAAACCCACTTGAGCTTCTCAGACCTCCATTCCCTATTTGCCCTTCCATCACGGATTTGTCCCAGCCTCTCTAGAAAGATTCTGTCCCAGGTTAAGACCAACTGAGTGAAATTTTAGGCAGACCCGTTCCAGTTTTGGCAAAGCTAGCAGAAGGAGACACTAAATCAGATGTACAGCTTCTGCTTTACTACGCAGAGACTAGTGCCTCTCTCTGCAGAATCTGACTGTAATCAGTGGTAAATTCTAAGGCCACCAACTCACAACCAAACTTGTCATACCCCAAGAGTTTTTTGCAAAATCCAAACCAGTGTCTGCTTACCTTGTCATTACTGACTCTGTAAACAGCAGAGCTATCAGTTATGGAGGTCTGGGTGTTTCGGTAAGTGCCTGTTAACAGCTATTAAAAATAAAACAAGAGACGAAAATCAATCCTATTTCCAGGCTTCCGAGGAAATGTTTTTTCTACTCAATGAAATTTCAGTAAAATGATGGAATTGTCTGTTTTAGGAAATGTTAAATCTATTATTTCCTATCATTCCAGGAACCTCCCAATCAATTAACATTGGCTGGCTTCATCTCCATGGAACACTTCCATCCTCCGAAATGAAGGACTCCAATATCGAGTCTAATTCAAAGCTGCCATTAATGCTTAATCACAGCCCAGAATGATATGCAATTACAATGCTGTAGGCAGTTTCCTCTCAAGAAAACACTTAACATTCTTTGCTATGTATCTCAGCAGCCTTACTGGAAACAGAATAGGGACACTGAAGACTACCCAAGCAAACAAAAAGCATCGTGTCAAGTTATAAGTAATTTTTACTTATGTATGAACAAGTTGTTTAATCAGCCTGATTTCTAAAATCAGGGCTGAAACAACATTTAGAACAAGGTAATGGAAATACAGGAATATATAAAGAGATGAACTCAGCTTTGAGACTTTTTTAAAAAAAAGAACAATATAGGTCTGATATTTGGCCCACTTTATAATCAAGCTGATTGGGAAAGGGTGATAGATTTAAATACATGTTTTAAAAAGGCATTTACAAAGTCATAATCATTTCCAGTTCTTTCAGAACTCAATAAATATGTGCCAAATAGAAAAAATATGTTTTCTAATCTTTATGTTTCAAGGAGCATTTTGCAAACAAGAGGGAATAAAACAAAGTGTAGCAGATTCTGTTTATTAGCAACCCCCTCAGTGGCCTGCAAAAAATTGCCATTATCCAGCAGTTGCCAATAAGCGGAAGGTATATTTGCAGAGCTGCAGCCAGGGTAGGAAACGTTGGCCTTCGAATTGTAGGACTGCTGCCAAGGAAACGTGCCTATGGGCAGTGGGGCTGCAGCCCAGATGCTGGGGCTTCTAGAGTGAGTAGAGGCAGTGGGAGTCCACAGAGCTGCACAGCATCTCAACTCTCCAGGGACTGGGGCTCAGCACATCCCAGCGCCTTCTTCCCTGGTGCAGCCTGGGGAGCACAAGGAGAGGTACGATGAAGCTCTGGCATCTGGGCTGCAGTCAGAGGTGAAAGTAAACCAGTATGGTATGGCATACACAGCCAACCATACTGGCAGGGCCACCAATTGGCAGGGGCGGGGGGCAAAAGGGGCAGCCGTCTTCGGCCCTGCACCAGCGGTCAGAGCACCGAGCCCTTTAAACTGCCACTGGAGCCCTGGCTGGGCTGGCTGAGGGAGTCTAGCCCCAACCCCGCCCCTTCCACCTGAGCCCCCCCCTCCACCTTGCCCAGGACCCTGGCTGACTTGTGTCCATTAAGTTACTTTCCCTCTTGGCTGCAGCTCCTTTCCCAGCCTCCCCGCAGAGCCCTCAGCCCCTGACCACCTGTGCAATCCCTATGCACAGGCAGGCTTGCTGGGCTGCAGTCCCAGAAGGAAGCACTAAAGGCTGCAGGCAGTTTGCTAGGCTGCACCTAGAGAAGGCCCGGTCCAGCACTTCCTTTCTTGGCTGCAGCTTGCAAACCTACCTGCAGCTGGAGCTTTCCTCCTAAAAAATTGTCCTTAATAAATGGCATGCCACTGCCAACATCTGAATCCTATTAACCTTCAAGTCAATAGGACAGGGCTGATTCCCAACAAAATGATACTATTAACTGGAAGCTGATAACATTCAGGTTTCTATTAAGCAGAATCTACTATACTTGCAAGTTTTAATTTAAAGAGCGTTCTCCTCTTCCACAAACGCATCCAAAGAGCCCAATACAGGTTTGAAAAGAAGAGCACAAGCCACGCAACTTTCATTCACCTTGCCAATCTCAGTAGTGGGAGTATTAATAAAACACACCAAACTTGACTTACTCGGACAAACAGCAGTGTTTTTCCTGAGTCACAAAGGCCTACCAGAAGCACTGTCCTCCGGCTGCTCTTCCTGCCCTGGATAAGTTTCCAAACCACTGTGGACAGAGGAAAAATTACAGGATACCAGTATATGACCCAGTGTGCATCTTGGATTTGTAATTCGCCATCAGTGGAAGTACTAGTCTAGATACAGCTCAGATGTCTTACTCCTTTTCTTCTAACCTTGCTCTGAGCATTATTGATAGCACCTTCTCAGGCTTTGAGTTTCATACTGACGAGGTTTAATACTACCTGGTATAGATGAACAATTAGCTGTTAAAATTAAATAATACTCCCTTTAATTTTGCAAGTCCCACCATCTTTTCTCTAATCTCTCTAGCTAACAAATGGTTCATACAAAACTTTTCTAAATTTTCCAGATAGCCAGACTTCACTGAAAACTCATTGAGCACATCTGAAGATATTCAGCTGCAACAGAGCAAAGGCTCTGGGATCCTACTTTTCCATGATACAAAAACCAAAATTCTCTGATGATAAAAACAACAAAAATCTGTGGTTTTCCACAATTAAGACGAAACGCTGACCTTTAGTTTCCTGAGCCCCAATATATACAGGTATCAGTCTGAACACGTTTTATTGATATACAATAGAACCTCATTTATCCGAGCCTCCATATTAAGCGAGCTACCAACCACCAGGAGATGACTGCCTGAGCTCCCCCCTTATCTTAAAATAATGGATAGAAAGCTGTTTGCCAGTTCTCCTAATTATCCTAATTTCTGATTATCTGATCAATGCTCTGGCCCCAGTCCTAATTAGATCGGATAAATTGGGTTCCACTGTAAATTAAAAGCGCATTGAAAAATCACCTACAAGAGGGGGTGGTTGGGCGCACTGAATTTGGGACACTGGTACTTTCAGTAAGTTAGGGGGTTGGGGTACCGAGCCGGGGGGGTTAGGCCAGGCAGCCTGTCGGGGCGGCCGGGGGAAGGCGGCCCGGGCCGCGCACGGTGTCGGGGGCACCGGGCCGAAGGGAGGCGAATCGGGTAGGGGGTCGGGGTACGGGCCAGGGGGAGCGGTATCGGGTCGGAGTACCGGCCGGGGGGAGGTAGGCCGCGCAGTGAATCGGGGTGTCAGGCCGCGGTCACTCACCAAGGGTCAGGGCCACGGCCAGCAGCGCCAGCAGCACCGAGAGCAGGGTCGCGTTCGGCACCTGCAGCTCCTGCCGCAGCGAGTCCAGGTAAGGTTGCAGCCCGCTTCGCTGGTCGCCCTCCGGCGCCATCCCCTGCCCTGCGCTGACAGCCACGTGTCCCTAGTCGCGGCCCGCGCCGTCAGAGCCCCGCGCCGTGCAGATGCATCATGGGAAACGTAGTTCCCCGCCCGCACCCGCAGACGGCTTCACCGCAAGGCCTCTCGGGAGTTGTGGTCCTCCACAGGGAGCCTCATGGGAGTTGTAGTTTCTTCCCTCTCAGGGCCTGGAGGGCGGCGCCCTGAGCCGGGCCCCACAGGGTGTTAGTCCCGTCTAGGGTTGCCTGGCCTGACCCAGTTTACCTGCCCCCGTGCGCTTGTGGAGGTCACAGGCACAGAGGGCATCTTTCCAGGCCACTTCCGCTCATCTGTGCAGCCTAGGGCCCGTGCTGGGAGTCCCACTGGGTCAAGCGCCTGCTTCTTGCTCCTCCATAATGCCCATGGCCGCAGGGTCACCGGGTTTCCCCGCACACGGCCTCTCCTCCAATCTCTGCCCCGGTGGATTTTTGAGATATACATGTCTGTGGTTTTTCCTTGCTCGTCCTTTTCCCCAACATCGATTCTGGTCGAACTGAAAATCCCAGCATGCGTGTTTACTGGAGGCCGCCCCTACTTCTGCACTGCTGCTGGCGGTGGCGATGCCTTCAAAACTGGGTGGCTGGAGAGCAGCGGCTGTGGGCTGGGATTGACTGCCTGGGAAAAGGTACATTTAAATTTGATTTTCATTTGGTTTTGAGGTCATTACACTTGTTATTTATAAATATTAGCTATTCAGATTAGAAAGGAACTACAGGAGAAACTGTACTCTCCCTCCTCCCAGCAGTGTCCTCTATCTGGGAACTTAAAATATGGTAATCCTACACAGCGTGAGGGCCCAGCCCTCCTCCCATGGAGCTGGGTGCACAGGGGCTTGTAGCCCAGCTCTGCCAGGAGCCCAGCGCCACAAGTGGCTTTGCTAAGTGCACTCCCTCAGCAGTCTGCAGGCAATTGCTGCCAAATAGTCTGTAAAACTTTTAACAGCAACTCTTCTCTTTGCACCAGGGTCAGTGGCAGTCAGGCCTACCTCCTGCTCCCACGTAGGACAGCCAGCATTGCCACCACACCAGGATTTATCAATTTAGAATGCCAAATAGTTCCAGAGCATAGTGGGCCATTTCCTGAAGGTTTGACAAGATAGCAGTTCATGGGTCACCAGACTGACTTGCATGAGTTCCATAGCTAAACGGGCAGTTATATGGAGCACTGTGAGAGTAAGGAAAACATTAATCCTTAATCAGCCTGTTGCTGCATCCTTGAATTCTACATATTACATAATATATTGCATACAATAAATGGCATTAAGAGAACATTATTAGCATTGCCAAGTCAAGTACTCAAAATTTAGGAAAGGTCAGGATTAAGGCTGCTTAGCAACCTGAAGTATGCCCCCTTGTGTATGTACATTATAGTGTCTCTAATGACATGAGTATGTACAGTACTATATTTTCCACAGGGCCCCTACTAAATTTCTAGATATGTAGTGAATTTTTGGATATAAATAATCGATTTGAAATTATTCACATTTAATACTACTGGTTTTTAACACATAGGGCTTGCTCCTCTAAAACTAACAACTCAGCAAGCAGCTGCTAGCAGAAGCTAAAATCATTAAGTACATCTGAGATGTAAATTAGCAAAGCAAAGTCTACTGCTGCAGGGAGCCCCAAGCCCTTTAAATCCTGGCACAGCCGCCGGAGCTGCGGGGGACGGGGGGTATTTAAAGTTTTCGGGGCTCCGCGGCGGCCAGAGCCCTTTAATTTGCCCCAGGGGGCTCCCAGCTGCAAAAGTGGCTGGGCACCCCAGACGGATTTAAAGGCCCTCAAGCTCCCAGCCCCAGACAGTGCCCCAGGGCCTTTAAATCTTAGGAGGCCATGCCTCTCTCAGGACTCTGGCTGTAAGTTACTTTCGCGGCTGGAATACACAGAGGCCTGAAAACATGCTGTCACTCTGCAAAGTAAAAACTGTCCATTTATGATCTGATTTCAGAATTACTGACCTCAGAGCTTTTAAAAATGATGAGACAGGGCCTCCAAAAAATCATGGGCTTAAAAATCTTGAGTTTTTTTTGAATAAATTTTGGATTCTTTTTCTATGCCTTCTTTTGCAGACTTTAGGAGGCACATCTAAGCTTTTTCAAGCTTTTCTCTGCAAACATCAGACCTATAAGTTTCCCTTTTTTGTTAATGAAAGCTAAGGTTACTTTTCACACAGTCTCTTGACTGTAGCAGCTAGGGCTTTGGGGAAAAACTCCAATCAATCACAAGCGTTAGCGACACTGGCCCAGATCAGTGGAGACGCTCAGGACATATAGGCCCTAAAAAAATCCAGAACTAGTGTTTAAATAATCCAAAAGGAACTCTGAAACTGAAGCCCCATAGTCAAAGATCCTGTACTTTAAGAGCACTGCTATAAATTACAGATCAGCACCCTTACTCAGCAAGTTAGCTTAACCTGACTGCACTTTGTAAGCCCCTTCACGATTCAGCCTGAAGCAAGCTGGGCTGCACTAGAAACAACAAGCGTGGAGGGTCCAGGACTTCCCACAGTGACCCAGGCTCCCTGGCTCTTACCATGGCCCAGCTCCAGCTTCTGGCCTGGCCAGTGGGCGAGGCCTGTGGGGAAGAGGAGGAGCAGGGGTGAGACTGGCACTTCCTCTGAGCCTCAGGCAGGTGCACAGCTGGAACAAATACCATCCTGGAGTCATTCAGCCCAGGACTTGAATGCTGCATTTTGAGACTGTCCCACCCAATTCGGGTCACCCTAAGCAGATATGACCCTTAACTTTAAATTGTTGTATGCTGACTGGCCAACAGATAAGCTAAGCAAGTTGGCAAGAGCTGGGAGAAGATAATTCCTCCTACTTGTCTGCAGTTACTACCTCATGCAACTTTTTCACAAGTGAACCAGATTTTGGCGGGGCTTGGGCTGAGTCTGGTGCTAAGAAGCCACAGCCTCCTAGCAAATCTTAAGCCCTATGATTGGTGCCTGCCCCACTTGCCGATGCGGCAGAACAACCAATCAGAGCTGCTGCAAGAAGGGGTTGGCTAATGTTCTCTTAGATTAGGGGTGGGCAAACTTTTTGGCCCTAGGGCCACATCAGGTACAGAAATTGTATGGAGGGCCAGGTAGGGAAGACTAGGGGAGGCTAAGCCTCCCCAAACAGCGAGGCGTGGCCTGCCCCTGCCCCCTATCCAGCCCCTCGGAACTCCCACCCCATCCAACCCCCCCAGGACTCCTGCATCCTACCTAAACACCCCTGCTCTCTTCCCCCTGACCATCCCCCTGGGATGCCCATCCCCTGCTCCTCACCCCTTGAGCACTCCCCAGAGGCCCCCCGCCCCCATCCAACCCTTCTTGCTCTCTGTGCCCTACGTTACCTGTTCCCTTAACCCCCACCACCACCCCTCCCATGAGAATAGTGTCAGCTCCTGGGGTGGGGGAGTGCACTGCAGCAGAAGGAGCCTGGACAGCCGTAGTGGGCTCTGACTCTAGCCCCCAGCTCTGGAGTAATGAGAAAACTGAGGTAGGGAAATGTGGGTAGGCGTGACTTCGTCTAGATCTGTGTATTTCTTGTATGACTAAGGAGCAGAGTCCTGTCTGTATGTTTCATGTGTTGCACTATTTACATAGCCCCTTGAAGAAGTAAACTGTAATCCAAAAGGCTTTTACCATTGGATGGAGTTCTGTGAGAGAGCGTGTTGAAGCTGTTGAGGAGCCTGAGGGGTCAGTACCCCCGGGCAGTTTGACTGTACAGTCTCGGCCCTCAGGAGGGGGTGCTAGATAGAGGATCAGCACCCCAAGAGTGTGCCTAGGGACCCGAAGATAAGGGCAGTGCCTGGGCTCTGTTCCAACTCTGGAGCTGAAAGCCCTGAGGGATTCAGTTGCTAGATCCCTACGCAGCAGTCTGGGAGTAGCCAAGAAGGGTACTTGACTGGACCTATGACAGGCTGGTCGGACCATGCATTCTCCGAGAGAGTTGATGTGTCAATAATTCGGAGATTTTAGCTGGTTCGATACAATTGTCCTGCTGGAAAAGCACACAATCTAAATTTTCCATGCAGTCAACTATGTTTATTTGCTGCTTACAGGTGCCAACCTATTGCATCAGAAATGCTGGTCATGTAGCATTAGTGGAAATTGCAGCTCAACGTTTCTGACTGGTTCCACTTGGTATCTAAGGTTTGGTGCTGAATAAGCTCTGCTGGTTTGGGTTATTTTGGGTCTGTATTATTATTATCTGTATTACCATAGCAGCTCTATAGATGCATTGTTAGTGCTTCCAAAGAAATATGATAGGCACACCATACACACTGAAAAATAAATGTGTACATTTCTGTGAGGCTGGCTTGTGCTATTCTGTGTACTTGATAGCATTCTGTAACAGCTGAGACTCCAAATGCAAAGGAGAACTTCAAACTAAATCACAGCAAGCCCAATGTTAGATTCTGAGATTTTATTTCTTGCTCTGGTGACAGCAGGGAGTCATGAGAACAGGCTAGACACCTCTTCAACAGTGAGTTAAAGGGGGGGGAAGAGACAGCAGCAGTGGGAAGCCAGCTAGCTAGAGTTCAGGCTGAGAACGCTACAAGGAATGAAGCATCCAGATTTTTCCTTCCACTATGAGGAGCTCCTGTTAATCGGATCGTCCAAGTCACTGAAGCTGCAGACCTGGAGGAGTTCTGTAGGGGGAAGAGAACAGGCAGATTCAGATATTGCTGGCAGCTTGTTTAAACAGAAAATAAATACACCTCACATCCTACCAGCACAGATAACAGTACTGTAACAGTCTCTCCATGTGGAAAACATACTCTAGGTTTACATGCACAAAGTGCTTCAAAGAGCTCTTCCAACCCAGTCCCGACAGGATTTCACTGTTTGGAATGGATCAAGGGTAGGCTGCTCAGAGCTGTTCTGGCCATGTGTTCTCCAAGCAAGAAGCACCATAGGAAATGGGGCAGGAGCACTAGCTGGCTGGAGAGCTCACAGCAATATATTGTTTCCGGCTCTCTCTGAACCATAGAATATCAGAGTTGGAAGGGACCTCAGGAGGTCATCTAGTCCAACCCCCTGCTAAAAGCAGGTCCAATCTCCAACGAAATCATCCCAGCCAGAGCTTTTTCAAGCCTGACCTTAAAAACCTCTAAGGAAGGAGATTCCACCACCTCCCTAGGTAACCCATTCCAGTGCTTTACCACCCTACTAGTGAAAAAGTTTTTCCTAATATCCAACCTAAACCTCCCCCAGTGCAACTTGAGACCATTACTCCTTGTTTTCTCATCAGGTACCACTGAGAACAGTCTAGATCCATCCTCTTTGGAACCCCCTTTCAGATAGTTGAAAGCAGCTATCAAATCCCCCCTCATTTTTCTCTTCTGCAGACTAAACAAACCCAGTCCCCTCAGCCTCTCTGCATAAGTCATGTGTTCCAGCCCCCTAATAATTTTTGTTGCCCTCCACTGGACTCTTTCCAATTTTTCCACATCCTTCTTGTGGTGTGGGGCCCAAAACTGGACACAGTACTCCAGATGAGGCCTCACCAATGTTGAATAGAGGGGAATGACCACATCCCTCGATCTGCTGGCAATGCCCCTGCTTATACAGCCCAAAATGCCGTTAGCCTTTTTGGCAACACGGGCAAATTGTTGACTCATATCCAGCTTCGTGTCCACTGTAACCTCTAGGTCCTTTTCTGCAGAACTGCTGCCTAGCCATTCAGTCCCTAGTCTGTAGCAGTGCATGGGATTCTTCCGTCTTAAGTGCAGTTACAGTTGGAGAATAAACTTTTTCATAATATTAGTGGCTAGTGGACTGGATGGGCTCAAGGGACTTGTTAAGAGGCTTCTAGGGAACTGGTTCAAATCTGTGCCAGGTCTTCTCCTCTAATTTGCCGCCACCTTGGCAATCTCAGATGAGAGGCCAAGTACTGAATGGATGTGAAAAAGGAACTCGTCGTCTCTTCTCCTAATACGTAGTTTCTACAAAACAGGACTGAGTACACTGGCGGGGCAGGGAAAGTTGCATCATCACTTCTCATATGCGACCTATACTAGAGATAAATAACAGACTCTAGTGTCTGGTGATACTAATCCAGCATGGTTCAACTCATAACATTTTTACAAGAAAAAACATGTATTGGTATGTTCATAAGTCGCTGCCTTCATTTTGCTTGGAAAACTGGACTGGGCAGGGACAGACATAACTCCTTTGAGCCCCAACTCCCCATGATATTCATATCTATGTAGCAGACAGATGCAATTCATCTATTTCTCATCTGGGTTTGTTACAGTTACCTGATGGTGAGCACTTATTAAGACTAGAGACAGAATCAAAGTACTCTTCCAGGTACTTCTTATAGGTTGTTCCTATGGAGAGTTGAATCAGGCACGTGGTGGAATCCTTGAATAAAAGGTCCTTGGTTTTAGACTGAAACATCTGGAAAATAGGTGCCTGAGATCCATGGCTTCCATACAGTTCCTGAAATACAGGAATGAATGGGTAAATGGACATACATGAGAGCAAAGACTCAGCCTCATGCAAAGTCAGATCATCTGTAGGGCGTAAAGCTGGAGAAAGTTTTCTCACCATCAACAGAACAATATAAGAAAAAATATTTGCATATACTCCCAAAAGAACTTCTTTCTACAGGGACGGGAGGAGAGCAGAAGAATCCACAAAATCCAGTAGGGGTCTCACCTTGCAGATTTACCTGGAAAGAGCTCAGATAATACGGTGATGGGCAAGGTAGAAAGCCCTAATACAGAGAGCAGAGACTGCAGTATGAAGCCGTGTATCACTACATGACTGGTCTTAATCAGTTTTGGTCCTATAGAAATAGTGAGAGATCTCAAAATACATATTTTCCTCATGCAGAGGGCTGAATTCTCCAGTCTCACATATTCACATTGCGGCTCAATTTAAGGTGGCCAGAGATTCCCGTAGGACAATTCCTCTCGTATACCAGGTGTGACATTGCACCCTATAATGCTTTATATAAATATGCTTATGAGTGTAAATATGACATAACTGGAATATGTTTTGTGCTGGATATGGCATGTAACATATCTTGGCAAGGGTTATGTTCTACTGAATGTACTCATCCTATTCGTATGCATGTATCATTTTTATATCTGAAGTTATGAGTGTTGGCTCTATGCTTGTATTTAAAGTGTTGCTGTAGGAAGCACATAAGGCAGATTTGGTCAACATAGTGTGAAGGGGCTTATTCAAGTAATTGGGAAAGCTAATAGTGGACCTAGAGAGACGCCAACCTACATCTGAGCTTTCCTGGGAACATTCAAACTAACAATGGCATTGGCCTATAAAGAACTGAGTCATACATAGACATGTGACTTGCCCATGTGACTCCAAAACTCTATCTTGTCACTGTGATTCTGCACAGGAGAACATTAGTGGTTTCCATCCACAAGAGAGAGACTCTATAAGGCCCTGGAAAACCCCTCCATTTTGTCTTCAGCTGGCTCAAGAGAGAACCTCTCCACCCCAAAGAGATGCCTGAAATAAACGGGAACAAAGGACAGTAACTACGGGGGTGTGGGTGATTGCTGGACCCAGACTAGGTGGAAGTCTAGTCTATCACAGAAACTTATTGGAACATCTCTGAGGGTGAGATTTACCTGCATTTAGTTTCCTGCTGTATTAGGCTTAGACTTGCATGTTTTTGTTTTATTTTGCTTGGTGATTTACTTTGTTCTGTCTGTTATTACTTGGAACCACTTAAATCCTACTTTTTATATTTAATAAAATCACATTTTACTTATTATTTAACCTAGAGCAAGTATTTATACCTGGGCAGCAAACAGCTATGCATATCTCTCTATCAATGTTGTAGAGGGAGAACAATTTATGAGTTTACCCTGTATAAACTTTATACATAGTAAAATGAATTTGTTTGGGGTTTGGACCCCATTGGGAGCTGGGTATCTGGGTGCTGGAGACAGGAGCACTTCTTAAGCTGTTTTCAATTAAGCCTGCAGCTTTTGAGGGACATGGTTCAGAGCAGGGTATGTGTTTGTAGCAGGCTAGCATGTCTGGCACAACCAGGCTATTTACTGAAGTCCCAGCCTGCCAAGGAAAGCTTAGTAGTAGTCTCTGCACATCAGGTGGCAGTCCCAGGGGGGTTTCTGTGACCCAAGCTGTCACAGCAGGAATCTCTGCCAGCAAAAGAGGAAGGTTCTGATCCCTTGTACTTTTCTAGCAATGGTTTGAAACACTGTTTGTGGGTTCAGATTTCCAGTAGATGAGACATAATATGGAAACAAGCGAAACTGAGTGGAAAGTTTATATAGTCTGTGATGCCATAAAATATCTGGCTTATGGCATCCTATGGCAATGGCACCAGTGCCTACCAAAGTCAGTGGGAGACCTTTCATTAAATGCAATGGGCTGTTAGAAAATTGGGCTGATTGGATGAAAAAAAATCAGTGTGATAGACTGCCCCTCTTCTGTTACATTTGTAGCAGTGTGGTCATCCACTCTCATGAATCCAAACACTGATACAGCCAGCTGCGTCTGGATTTGAACAGGGAGTTGGACTTGCTGATAAGAGTTTCTAACACTGGCTTGTCTCACTTATGCATGACCTGTTATTGGCTCACGCTAAATGCTAAGAGGGGAACATAAAAACAAGCTGAATAGATTTCTCCCCCAGTACTGACCTCTTGGTTTATCAGCATGTCACGGACAGCAGCTGCTCTGTCTGGACGTGTGACCACAGCATGGCCAGGAACTCGAGCCAGGTGGCATTTCTTGAATTCATCAGGACGGGCGCGTTTTCCATCCCGACACAGCAACTCAAATTGGTCACTTTTCAGCCCCTTTGCCCAGTCAGCAGGATTACGTCCTTGAAAGAGAATTAAATGGAAGCTCTAGAGCTGTTTGACAGCACCAGGCTTTACTCTGAGTGTGGTTGCCCATGGGGGGGTATCATTGGGAATGTCTTGGTGTGCGCTTGTATTTGGATACATGCACATGTCTAGGAGATGCACTGACTAGAGCTCAACAGGAAGCTGCTGGCATGGGGGAGACTGTCAGGGCAATCTGGAGGATTTATTCACACATCTTTTGTTAATATTCATTCTACTAGAGGAGGATGTGTCTAATCCCCTCGGCTGGCTTGAAGACCGTAACCAAGGCCTGTGGAAATGGGTATTGAACTCTCAGGGGTACAGACAGTGACTGGCAGACTCTATGACAGGCTGGCAGGAGCGAGAACCCTGCATGAAGCTGTTGAGTGGGAGTTGGGCTGACTGGGGCAGGTATAGCTTGTTAATTCCATGAGGAAGGAAGGGAAGGGGGTTAGCCTGTGGTCAGAGAACTAGAGACAGAGACAGCCTGTCCTTGCAGGAAGCTGTGGGACCAGTCTTGGGGAGAAAGCCTGGACTGGGGTTTCTGTTCTATGATTGTTGTTTGAGTTACCCGTGAAGTCATACCCCAGGAAAGGGGTAAGACTGATCTCAGACAGAACGGGCAGGCTTTATCTGGAGCAGAGTGGACATGCCATCTGCTCCCCAACACCAGAGCAAGGTGAGCAGGACTTGGGCCATAGACTGCAGTGACCAGCCACTGGAGTCTGAAGCTAGCACTAGTGTGTTTGCGCCCACCTAGATCTGCACATTTCTATCCCTGAGCAGATAACAAGGCTTTGCCCTCCTATGATCTGATCCAAAGCCCATTGAAGGCAATGGAAAGACTCTCATTGACTTCACTTGACCTTGGCTCAAGCCCACAGAGCACAGTGGGATGGCTATGAAGGGAAGCAATGCTACTAAAACCATGTGCTTCATCAGCAGCTACGTCAGCGTGGGGTATTCCCACCAGCATGATGAAGTGCTCCCCTTGTCCACAGCCCTTTCCATTCTCTGTGCTTACTGACAGATCTGGTGCCTAAACCTTTACAGACAGCCTGTCTGTACCATAGGTTTTATGAGTATCCAGTCTAGTCATTTATGGAGTCTACTGTCAAGGTGAAATAATCACATACCATCGGTGTTCTCTTCGACAATGGTGTGCTTAACAAAGGCCACGTCTCCCTTTTCAACCAGGCACCTAACAAATACCGAGAGAGAAGACAATCAGGAGTTACAGGTGTTTGTGAATCGTTGCCTTCCCTGCAGATCCGCTGTTGACACTTGTCATCTTTTGTGACCTGAACCTGTGAGCGTTTTTAGCTCTGCTAGAATTGACAAGGACAGTTAAAATGTAACATTTTACCACCAGCAATGTGCGGAGTCCAGCATGCATCTCACCACTGACACTTTTTAATTTAACAGAAAATATAAATTTTGTCCAATGAATAAGAAACTTGTGTGCTGTTGTTTATTATTATTAATTTTATTTATTTTCTTGTTGCATAACTCAATTCGCTACCCTCAAAATCCTTGTCATTCCTGTCAGTGAGGATTTCGATAGGGATAGCCTGTGAAAGGTGGAGCTTACACCAAAACTACTGGAAGCCGTGAAGCACTGCTGCGTTGGGTCATTTCTTTACCAGTACGGAGTGAAACACAATGAATTGCCTAGCAAGGCTCATACCAGTGCAAGCTACTTATCCTGAGCTGTTGGAGAGTGCCAAGGAGCTGGCCTGGGCAGGAACTGGCCTCCTAGATTCTCCTTTGGGATCGTACAACAGAGTTTGGGGAAAGATTTAAAAAATGCGTTCTTGTTCTCCCTTTCAGATAAAGGGTAAGATCTAGTGGCCTTGCCCTGTGGGAAGGCTAAAGTTTCAGTCCCCATCTGCTATTGCTCCTCTCCATCCTGAAGGAGTAGCACTGATGTGCTTTGTGGGGAGTTATGAGGAGAAAGATGGTGTCTGCACAGTAGGGCCTGGAGGGAAGAGGAAATCAGAGTGAAGGGAAAGAGATGGGATTCTCAGGGCTCTGTCAGCAGAGGCAGGGCTCTCACTCCATCACTACCCAAGGAACATCTAGTATTATATTGGAGTCACTTACCGGAAGGCCCCACTGTATCCATAGTATCTCTCATTGCTGTTGGCGGCACACGTGTAATTTGGTGGGAGGGCGCTGCCTGAGCCCACACACAATTCGCAGAGTGGTGAGGTAACTGGAGATCCAGGAGCACAGCTTTTACTGAAGAACTTATCTGCCAGGAGGAATATAGAACACCTGTTGTGTATTTCCTCTCTGGCTTTTGCTTTTCTCTATCCCTTAGTGAGAATCTTCATATGATTCATTATTATTAGGCTTTGAAATAATTTAAATCCATTGAAAAGAAAACTAAAACCTCTTTAAAAGACTGAGGAGGGCATTTCCTTAGAAACTATCAGTTCCCATGCTGCATGTGTACAAAGTGAAGTTACAGACAGAGAAACTCACGGTAAAAAACAGACACATCTCTGCTGTGCACCAGTTATTCAGCTTGAGACTCAAAGCCAATGGCAGGTAATTTGGAAATAAGTATTATTTGTGTTGCAGTCATGGCCCAGGATCCCACTGATCTAGGTGCTGTACAGACAGTGAGCAAAAAGACAGTGTCTGCCCCCAAAGAGTTTACAATTTAGGTAATATCTTCAGCCTAAAAAATGGCAGAGGCTCCATAAGGGAAACATTGTGAACTAGGACCACTGTCAGTATGGATCAGGGTTTGATCTAACAACCTTCACAGCAAGAAGACAGATTTTGCTACTTTGGTCCAGATTGGGGTTCTGTCTGAGCCAGCAGCCTGTCTCCAATCATAGCTGGTACCAGCTGCTCTAGAAGAAAGTGCAAGAAACCCAATTTCTGTCCAAGTCCTTGTCTTTTTCATCCTGGCTATTAAAACTCTAGATAGGCTTGTTATCCCTACAAATGACCATTGCTTGTTTCATTTTCAATAACATCTGCTAAAGAAACAGACTGACATGCCATGTCTGACTGCTGCTCCATCAGGGTAGGAAATACTCAAGTCCATCTCAGGGAAATGTGGCTACTTGAAACCTTTAACAAAGCAGCATTTCCCACGTGCCAGCGCCCAACCAGCATCCGGGAGTCACCAGAGACACGAAGGCCAGACAAGAGCTGTGGGATGAGGCTCTTGTTCTCTGGCACTGGCCCCCTGATGTCTGTACTGGGGACACGGACACACACAGTCACTGTGAGAAGTTGATACACAAGTTGACTCACCAAAGTCGCAGCTCCTGGTTTCCTTGTGAATCAAGCCCATGGGGACATTCCAGCCAGCAGTTCTCCCAACACCTGTATGACAAGACTTCTTATCACGCAGGGTCTTCCAGGTGATACCGGGGTTGGATTTCTTCACCACAGCCACGGCATAATATGTTTCTGTCACAGAGCAGAAGGAAAAGGAAGTGAAGCAGGAGAGTCAAACCTGAACCAGAATTAACATCCAAGGTTTCAGAATTCTTTTCATCCTTCCCCTCCATAGAGAGGATCTACAAATGGGAATAACAAGAATAGTGTGTCCTCCTACAGCCTATCCACCCCAGGATACAGAGGGCTTTGCAGGTGTGATGCATTTAGCCCCACAATACCCCTCTGGTAGTATCCCCATTATTTTTCTCCCCACAGGTGGGGAAATTGAGGCACTAGGTCATTAAATGATTTGCCCACAGTCACACAGGAAGTCTGTGTCAGGGCCAGGGATATAGCATATGCCTTCTGACTTCCAGTCCTGCCCATAACTACAAGACCAGCCTGCCTCTCTGTTTGGGGGAATATTTCTACTAAAGCCTATTTTCTAGTACTGTATCCCAGGCCTTCTGTCCCTGCGGTGTAATGTGTTGGCATATTGGCGCTCCACATAAACTGTCTCCCTGCCACTCTTCCACACTTTGCAGTGGGATCAGCTGGTGGATCCATGTAGTCACAGATCCAGCTGGCCACACATCCGCCATTCTGCTAACAATGAAGATCTAGCTGAGCACAACTCAGCAACATACTGGAGCAGACAGACTCCTATGCCTGAGCTCTCCGAGGGCTGAACACCCCAATTCCCCACCACAGAGCCTTCTATTTCTGATCCCTTTCAGGCCATCTGCTCCCATGGGGGAAAGGGTGCAGGAACTGGCCCTGATGCCTCTGTAGTGAGGAGACCCCAGAAACGGGTATTTGAGTGTGGGCTCCCCTCTCTTTCCAGGTTCAAAGCCTGGGGGAAAGGTTTTTCCTCTCCACCTCCCTTAAGGACAAATGGCCCATGTTTCACAATAAGACAGATGAAAGGTTGATGTCTTCCTTAAAAGCCAACATCATGTTTATTCAGTGCTCCTGCAGCCCTGGATCTAAAGTCCCTGCTTATCCCAAGAACTGGCACCGCACAAGCTGCTGCAGTGCATGCTTCCTTGCCAAGCCACTAGGAACTGGTCTGAACCTGGCAAACCCATGTCATGTAGGTCAGTAAACAGGCAGCAGACAATAACACTATCTATGCTACTGATGTGATTTGATCAGTGACCTAGCAGTAGCAAGCACTATATCCCATTAACAATTCCTGGAGATATTCAGTTCCCCTAGAGGGGTTTATGTTGAATAACATGAAATCAGACTTTCTAGATATCATAAGAGAACTTGGGTTCCTTTCTGTACATGAGGCTTCTCTAGAGATTTCCCCGTCATTGGGCCAGCAGCAGGGTTTGAACCCAAGACCTTCAGCGTTAAAAGTCTGAACCTCTACAACTCAAGGTAGCGGACTAACCAGATGCAGGCTCAAAGCTCCCTGTGGGTCAGTCAATGGGGAGTGAGGGGGGATGTGTAATACACTCTGAACAGTGGATACCGCTAATGTTCATGTGAACACAGGAATTGCCATCCTAGAACAGATCATCTAGTCTGCTGCAGTCTCTGACCCAGGCTAGCACAAGAGCTTTCACAGGAAGACAACAAAAATCGTGCATAATCCACCTGGCCAGTTGGGCAATATTATATCAAGGGGTAAATCTCTTCCTGACCCCATTTCTTTACATTCTTTGGGTAATTTAACTTGTTCCCTTCAGAATGTACTACCTTGACCTTGCTTTTTTGTTGTATTTTATCTGAGATCATGTTGTCAAATTGACTAGTTTGGGTAGGTCCTTATGTCGTTCCTCCCTGTGTTCCTTAATCTAAATAACTGACGGCCATTAGCAAACTTTCCCCTTTACTACTGGATCTGTGTAGTAGATCATTACTACATACACTGGACATAAAGGTCCCCGTAGCCATCTTTGTGGTGAATGTTGGTCAAGAAACAGAAAGCTAAGGGTTAGGAAGAAATGGCCAATTTATTTTTTCAGTTTACTCTAGGTCAGGCTTTTATCTTCTGCCCCTCTGTTACCAATAATTACCTCCAGGTGCTCCTTCTTTCTTGCATCGTTCAATGTCATCTGAAATGGGAAAGAGGAGGAGATGTCAGACAGAGAGCTCTTCAAAAGCAGCTGTGCAGTTAATGCTAAAAATAGGTTTCCCTGGCACTGTGTATATATCTAGCTCTGTAAGGATTCTGTTCACAGCAGTGGTTTCTCTGTGGGGCAGCTGGCAAGTTACTTTCTGAGGAAGCCTTAATGCAGAAGGAGACAGAAGTGGCTGGTCTAACATCTAGCACATTAGCAGAGCAAAGCATTGCTCTACTCCCCTTCTGGGGCACCAGCTTGGTAAACAGAGACTGGAGCTGGAGGCTAGAAGACAACGATTTAATGATTGTGAGGAATTCTGTGAATAAGGGTTGTTCAAGTCAGACAAAACCAGCTGTCATTGGCCTTTATTGTGGATCCCAGACAGCCTTTCCACATCTGAATTGCTGGCAGGGAGGGGCCCTATGTCATCTGGAACTGACCACCTGGGAATACCTTGATACAGGGCAGATGTTCCCTGAGGGATTGAGCCAATGGAGCAGCCCCATGTCATCCCCTCCACACAGCCCCCAAGGCGGGGGTTTCCAGGGGCAGAGGGGCATGTCAGAAGCAGGAAGGGTGTGGCTAGAGTGCCCTGCTCCAGCCATTCAGGGAATGCTCTAGCTTATGCCCAGGACCACTCCTGTCCAAATCTGCTTCAGCATCCAGAGGGTGCAGTGATTTAAAGCCCCTTTGCTTCCCCACCTCCACTCATTTTCTGGATCAAGCTAATTGTGACCAGAATCAGGACCACTGACTTATCATAGTTCAAAATAAAATCAAGTCTTCTGATATCAGTTAATTCCCCATCAACAAGCTAAAAGACAGATTGTGCCCCACTCACCCCCGTAGTATTCTCCCATGACTGGCACCAAACCACATACACCAGCCGTGTAGACATGACCTCCATCCAAGCTTATGGCATCCGCCTCACCTTTCTGCAATGAAAGTAACTCAACAAATATGAAATGAAGCTACTTTTCATGCAGCCTCCCCCTGCCAGAGACGAGGCCTTTTAAAAATATTGCTGTCACGAAAGAGATGGGTAGGATAAGTAGCTTACATTTTAATGACTTTGACTCGAAAAATGAAAATTTAGAAAACATCGAAATGTTTTGACAATTTGTAAACTTCAAAAAAAAAAATCAAGTTAAGAAATTCATCAGAACTGACTCTTTCCTGGAAAAAGTTTCAGTTTCAATGAATTGGCATTTTCCAATGAAAAACTGTTTCATTGAAACATTCCTGACCAGCACTGCTCAAAGACAGAGAGAGGAAACTGTTCCCCAAGCTGGCAGATGCATGGAGAGAGCAGTGGGAAACGGAAACACCCATACCGCTATCTTGGCAATGCAGTCCTCTGTTGTTTCTGCCACTGCACAGTCCAGGCTGCCTCCACTCACTGCACTCCATTCATCACACTTGGCCTTCTCATCTTTACTTATTGTGCACCACTTCACCTTTTTCAAAGGGGGTTCAGGAGTTTCTAGGGAAGCAACGAGGCAGAGAGAATAAGCCAAAAACTTATCTAAAATGTAAAGCCACCAACTGACTGATTGCAGGAAGAGCAGGGCTGCTGACAACAAGTCATTGTGTACACACGATCACTGCAGCTCCATTCAAAATAGTCTCGTTTGACAAATGCTGGACTAGTGGAATGCAGAATATTCAGGAAAAGGATGCCAGTTGGCTGGGTCTGGTTTTCACTGGACAGGGGGATGCTTCAAAATCAATGTAGAGGCTTAGATTTTAAGGCCAGAAGGGACAATTAGGTCATCTTGTCTGACCTCCTTTATAACCCTGGCCAGAGAATTTCACCCAATTACCCCTATCTTGAGACTAATAATGTGTGTTGGACCAAAGCATCTTCCAGAGAGGCAGCCACTCTTGGTCTGAAGACAGCAAGAAATGGACACTCCACCACTTGCCTTAGCTTCACTTAGTTCTACTGATTTGTGCCAGCTCAGAATATGGTCCTAGGCTTCATAACCTCCAGGTCACTTAGCATTGGTAGTGCTGTGCATTGATATGTGAGAGACCAATGTTCTTCTCAGCATAGCCCCAGCCTTTCACTCCCTAGACCAGCCTGGTTGAGAGTTGAGCTGGGCAAAGTTTCTTGGCTAAATAGTTTATTTGCTTAAAAAACAAAAACAAAAAAAAGCAGCAGAGAATCCTGTGGCACCTTATAGACTAACAGACGTTTTGGAGCGTGAGCTTTCGTGGGTGAATACCCACTTCGTCAGACGCAGGTGGGTATTCACCCACCTGCGTGGGTGTGTCTGACGAAGTGGGTATTCATCCACGAAAGCTCACGCTCCAAAACGTCTGTTAGTCTATAAGGTGCCACAGGATTCTCTGCTGCTTTTACAGATCCAGACTAACACGGCTACCCCTCTGATAAAAAACAAAAAAAAAGCAGTTTTGGGTTGTCCGAAAGCATTTGTGAACAGGGGTCGAATTTGGTTAATAGTTTCACTTCCAGCACCAAAATAACATAAATAAATGTCAGAGAAGTCTAAACATTTTGTTTGTCATTTTTAAAACTAAATGTTCCAAGACTATATTTAATTTGAATGGAAATGGTTTGTTTCAACCTGAAATTATTTCTTTTGGTTTATTTTTTGGTTTTGCCTCAGTGGATTTAGCCCCAGGTGACCCAGACATCCAATCAAAATGGCCCAACATTGCCCATGAGCTGTCCCTGAATGAGCAACAGAGCAGCAATAACTGACAGCAAACATCTGACAAATAATTCTGGACTGCAAATAAATGTGAGAAAATTGCCTCATTCCCCCAAACAGATTTACTTTTAACTCTCCAAATGTTTCTGTGACTGATTCTTGGTGTGTCCCTTGTTCTGGAGCAGGTCATGGGAATCATCACTTGCCCATTGCACAAACTGCCCCAGAGGTGACACTCCTGAATCCATGCAGAATGGTTCTCCCAGACGTGGTCCAGAGCCAGGATGGCCTGCCCCAGGGAGATCTCATGTTGCTCTACAGCAGCCCCACCGACTAGTGAGGGAGCATCATTAACAGGGATGGAAGGGAGACCCAGTGTGGTGGGAAAGATGATGTAGGCAAAGCAAAGCCAAAGGGCAGTGGGTGTCCCCAGAATACAGGAGACCCCAGGGACCAACAGCTGGGCTGGTAGTTAGGACATTGATCCCACCACCCTCACTCCATTACTGGACGGTCAGGGATCTCTGTGCTTAGTGTGCCCTGTGTTACACGGCATTTATGGCCCAGCCTACATGGCAGCTCAGGAGCCTGAGGGGGAGTAACCCCGCCCCTCATCTGAGCAGCATCCTGCTCCTTCAGGAGACAAAGGGCTATGCTCCTGGACCCCTTGCTGGGCCACTGGCAGGAGAGGGATGAGAAATAGGCAACGCCGAGGCTACCCCTTGACCCCCACCCCACCAAGCTGCACAACTGAGCTGCCAGGGGAAGGGGGTTGGGAGGTGCCTGCTTGGTCAGGGCCAATAGGCAGTGAATAGCCCTTGGAATGAGAGGGAGAGAACAGAGAAAGAAACGTGTCTTCCTGCTGCCTGATTCCTTCTCTGGGTGCTTCTGGGGCTGTGTGGCATATACCGAGTGGGACATTTGGTGCTGGACCCAGAATCCTGCGAGAGCAGAGAGACACCAAACTACTGCTTGTTAGTGACAATGCAGCTCAGTGGCACATGGGAGTCCGATCCCTGGGCCAAGAGAATTTGCATTCAAACATCTCCAGTTATGGCAGTGCCAATTGTTTATTGAACACACACTGCAGAGCACAACTCATGCAGCTCAATCCAGCGCTCATCTACACCCAGATACACCTCAGTAGCTCTGTTAACTTCAAAGTGAATGAAGTTGAAGGATGCTTTAAGAGCAGGATCTGAGCCATGGCCTCCTAATGGATCCCCCCCCACACCTTAAAATTTCATGACCACCTGCCCTGGAGACCAGTCCCTGCTTACCTGGCCTGAGACTCTGAATAGCAGCCCAGTACTGGTAGCCCAGATAGAACTGGGCATCCATCAGTCGAGGGACACGGATAAAACTGGAAGCAGAGTCCTTAAAAAGCAGATCTTTCCCATGAGGAGAGCTGAAGAGTTTGAAGCTCTCTTTTGTGTCCTTGCCATACTTTGCCTGTCACAGGGGAGAAATGATCAGGTGTCTACCAAGAGCAGGAGATAGTTTTGAAAAAGTGGAGAGAACAAACAAAAAGGGGATAATAGCAAAAGAGAGGCTGGAACAGAGAGAAAGGTAGAGAAGGGAAAAAGTAAATACCTCTGCCTGAGAGAGGAAGTTCCAGATCTCGTCAGCCCGGCCATCAACACTTCGAGCCACAACAGCATGAGCAGCAACTTTGGCCCAGTGACACTCATGATACTTATCTACAGCCTTCCGGGAATCATCTTCACACAGCAGCTCATACTTGTTTTTCTCACTTGAGTCATTTTCTGGGAGGAATGGAAGTCCATAGGTTACAGCAACACCAGTATTTAAAGGGGCTTTGAATACCCCACTTCAGGAAACTTCCCAATGATTTTTATCCCTGAATGAGAACCAGAGGAGTGACAACTTCCATGAGACAGATTCCTCCATCCCTGAAGTATCATCATCATCATCCCAGTTTCACAGCTGGAGATCTGAGGCCAAGAGAGATGAAGGCCCAGATCCACAAAGGGACTTAGACATCTAGAAATCCACAAAGCTTGAGAGCTGTGCCTAGGCCCCCCGTACAGTGCAAGGGGCGACACAAAGGGACCTAAGAATGGGATTCACAAAGCCAGCATGCTGAGCGGGGAGCCAGCTAAGCTAGCCAGTTGGAGAAGCCGACAAGACACGTGTGTCCTAAGCTAGCCAATGGCAGATACTGACAAGAGGGGTGTGTCCTAAACTCTGCCCCTCTCCTGAAATTCGGGGCAGGTCTCTGCTTGCAATCCACCGCCAGGCCCCCCGCTTCTGCAGTCAGGGGCCTTAGACATCGAATCCATTCTTGCAATTCCACGCAAAACAGTGGGGGAAGGGGAAGGGCACCCAAGACCCTTCGTGAATGTGGCACGAAATGACTTGCCTAAGTAGTCAGTGGTAAAGCTGGAAACAGAATCCAGGTCTCCTGAGTCCTAGCCCAGTGCTTTACCACAAGACCATACTTTCTCTCACGCTGGTGTCGTGTGAGTAGATTCCTGTCATGATGTTGGTGGAGGTGGAGCCCCTTCCCAAATTTAATCTTTCAAAGAATAATGTGCTGGTGTGATTTCGCTGTGAACATCGAAGATGCAACATACAAACTGGTTCCCACTCTGGTAGCCTTGTTCAGCCACAAGAAAGAGCCATTAGACTAAGAGGTGAAATCTAATCTCTCTATGCTGATTATGTAGCAGTCAGGAACACAGCATACAAAGCATATTTCCTCCCAGAGACAAAGAGAAAAGAGGTGTGGGATAAACCGAGAGAGAAATGAAGGCAGGTGCAATATAGATAGAATTCAAGGATAGAGTCCCAGTGAAAGGCCTGACCAGAAAGTGGTGAAACGGAATGATCCCTCATGCCTACCTAGAACAGTTAGCTGTTTGACAAAAGCTACATCTCCAGCTCCATCTTTCAGACACCTGTTGGGGGAAATAAAGCAGAAAGAAAAGGAGGACACTGAAATATTGTGTTTGTTGCTAATCTCAAATCATCCCTCTACGTTTCAGACAACTACCTTTGAAGCAAGCCTCAGATACATGACAGTTTATCTTCACAAAAAACTATGTGGGCTGGGGAAGGAAATGCAACGGCAGAGAAGAATTTTATAATGAAAATCATCAGGAGTAGCCCAATGATAATGTTCTGTACTGCCATGTGCAATTTATAGCTCAACTTCTGGTCACTCACTAACTGCTTGTAGGGGCTAGGAGCTATCACAGGCCACATACTCAACCCTGGAGTAGGGGTGCTTCTTCCATAAGAATGTAAGAATGGCCCTACTGGGTCAGACCAAAGGTCCATCTAGCCCAGTATCCTGTCTACTGACAGTGGACAGTGCCAGGTGCCCCAGAGGGAATGAACAGAACAGGTAATCATCAAGTGATCCATGCCCTGTCACTCATTCCCAACTTCTGGCAAACAGAGGCTAGGGACACCATTCCTGCCCATCCTGGCTAATAGCCATTGATGGACCTATCCTCCATAAATTTACCTAGTTCTTTTTTGAACCCTGTTGTGGTCTTGGCCTTCATAATACCCTCTGGCAAGGAGTTCCACAAGTTGACTGTGCGTTGTGTGAAGAAATACTTCCTTTTATTTGTTTTAAATCTGCTGCCTATTAATTTCATTTAGTGGCCCCAGTTCTTGTGTTATGAGAAGTAGTAAACAACACTTCCTTATCTACTTTCTCTACACCAGTCATGATTTTATAGACCTCAATCATATCTCCCTTAGCCATCTCTCTTTTTCCAAGCTGAAAAGTCCCAGTCTTATTAATCTCTCCTCATGGGGAAGCTGTTCCATACCCCTAATCATTTTTGTTGCCTTTTCTGAACCTTTTCCAATTCCATATATCTTTTTTGAGATGGGGCGACCACATCTGCACACAGTATTCAAGATGTGGCGTACCATGGATTTATATAGAGGCAACATGATATTTTCTGTCCTATTATCTATCCCTTTCTTAATTATTCCCAGCATTCTGTTTGCTTTTTTGACTGCCACTGCACATTGAGTGGATGTTTTCAGAGAACTATCCACAATGACTCCAAAGATCTCTTTCTTGAGTGGTAACAGCTAATTTAGACCCCATCATTTTATATATATAGTTGGGATTATGCTTTCCAATGTGCATTACTTTGCATTTATCAACATTAAATTTTGTGTGCCATTTTGTTGCTCAATCACCCAGTTTTTAAAGATCCTTCTGAAGCTTTTCGCAATCTACCTGGGTCTTAACTATCTTTAGTAATTTGGACCATCTGCAAATTTTGCCACCTCACTGTTTACCTCTTTTTCCAGATCATTTATGAATATGTTGAATAGGACTGGTTCCAGTACAGACCGTTGGGGACACCACTATTTACTTCTGTCCATTCTGAGAACTGACCATTTATACCTTCCCTTTGTTTCCTGTCTTTTAACCAGTTACCAGTCCTTCCCTCTTATCCCATGGCAGCTTACTTGCATAAGAGCCTTTTGTGAGGGACCTTGTCAAAGGTTTTCTGAAAATCTAAGTACACTATATCAACTGGATCCCCTTGGTCCACATGCTTATTGACCCCCTTGAGGAATTCTAGTAGATTGGTGAGGCATGATTTCCCTTTACTAAAACCATGTTGACTCTTCCTCAACAAATTACGTTAATCTATATGTCTGACAATTTTGTTTTTTACTATAGTTTCAACCAGTTTGCCCAGTACTGAAGTCAGGCTTATGGGCCTGTAATTGCTGGGGTCACCTCTGGAGCCCTTTTAAATTCCACTGAGGCCCATTACTCAACAGAAACCAATGAGACAATTAGGTCCCAACTACTCTACAAGTGTAGCCATGTTAGGAGACCTTGTTATGGTACAGCTGAAAACATGTGTGTGGGAGAGATCGTTACCAGATAAAAATAACTTTCACTCACTGAAAGGCTCCGGAATAGCCAGAATAAGGCTCAGTACGGGAACATTTTTGAGCACCTGTCCCAATGCATAAGCGGCACAGATTTGGTTCATTTGCAGGGGCACCAGGGACGCAGCTGGCTGAGAAAAACTGGGCCACAGCTATGGAAAAAGACATGCAGTAGTTAACAGCAAACTCACTCTTTACCAAACTACCTTCTCTCAGCTGTTGATGCTTGGTATAGTAGTGTGAGGTGTTAAGAGAAAGTAGCAGGAGGAGAGGAGATGTGCAGAAGGGAAGATTGTCTGTAATCTGATGCCTTTGGAAGGGAGGTTGGTAAAGGGGATGCTGGAAGGATGGCATCTCCAGCAAGGCAGAGTGAAGGTTCTGTCGTGTGGTCTGCTGTTCATGGCAGTGGTGCAGGGTGTTGTGTGTGAAGGAGTAGAGGTGCTTTAACTTTCCATTTCCTTGGGTTTGTGTCAGGATGGCATATTACATTGGTAGCAACTTTAATAACTATTGAACAACAGAGTTTTTGGAGTGTGACTGAGTAGAAGATATTGGATTCCAAATCAAGGAAGCTGTTGCTGTCATGGAAATGCCCTTATTGATGGAAGAAGAGAAAATTAGGAAATGTGAGTGGTTCCGTTGGTTTGCTGGTTTCCCCAAAAGTTCCACAGAAAACCTGTTACCTTCCCCCTAACACTAATCAATCCCAGTTCTCCTTACCCCCAGCTTAATGTTAGCACTTCCTACTCACCTAGCTCTTTCCTAGCTTACCGTGGGTTATGGGAGAGGCTCTATCCCAGGGTAGGATTTGATGGTACAAGAGGGTCCCAATGGGAATGATCCAGCCAGCAGATCTGTCCAACCCTGTGTGGCAGGATTTCTTCCCTTTAAGAGCACTTATTGTGAAGTTAGTTCCTTTCTTCACCACTGCCACAGCATAGTAGCTGGTGGTCGCATCTGTAAGGGAGGGAGGAGAAAAAGCAAGCAAGCATTGGAACAAAGGAACGCACAAACAGAAATGGAAGTCGCTTACTGTCCCTTCCAGTTCACACAATTGTTTTTTCCCATGTCACACAAATCCTGGGCACAGAAAGAGCCATAATAATGTAGTAAAACACCCAACCCCTTTCTCCTGTTTAGTATTGGTGGGTTGCCATGCTGATATCAATCTGACTATAATGGTTGTAACGGACATAATATTAAATGTTCTACTAATTAGTATTATTAGTAATTGCTAAATGCTCTTGTCTTTGCATTTATTTGCTATGTGTGCTGCTATTAATAGCTCTTACTCTAGTGATAAGTCTCTTTGAGTGCAGTAGACATTCTCACATGAGTAAAGATGCCTTGTGTGAGTAAGGGTTGCAGGAATGGACTCTAAATGGGGTCTGTTAAAATTCTCTCCATAGACTGTATGGCAAATATTATATCTGTGCAAAGGAACTGAATTCTGGAGGCAACAGAAACCCACTACTTTCAATTTCCTGACTTTTTACCTTTTAATTCTCAACCATAACACTGAGAATTACTCTGTAATGTTGCCTTTAGCCCGAACTCTACACACTTTCAAAACAGCCTGACTTTCTGAACAGAGACCTGTATTATAATACAAAGAGAAAGCTGGGAGTTTGGGTGGGATCTGGAAAGCAGGAGCCGATGGAGATAGGAATGGAGAAGTACTGTCATTTTCCTCCAAGAATCATCAGTAATGCAGTAGAATCATAGAATATCAGGGTAGGAAGGGACCTCGGGAGGTCATCTAGTCCAACCCCCTGCTCAAAGCAGGACCAATTTCCAGCTAAATCATCCCAGTAGACAGGAAGAGAACTACAGACAGGGGATGCAGACCCAGCAACTCTGATAGCAGCAGCTTTAATGTTTAGCTTTCTTTTCTGTTTCTTTCCCTCTTCATTGTGCTTGTTTATCCACTGCCCTGTCTGTGTGCTCAACTCAGCCTGGTCCTCCAAGAAACAACTGACCCTCATGTTAGAGAGACAAGATGGGTGAGGTAATATCTTTTATTGGACCAGCTTATGTTGGGAGAAGGGACAAGCTTTCGAGCTACACACACCTGAAGAATAGCTCTGTGTAGCTCGAAAGCTTGTCTCTCTCACCAACAGAAATGGGTCCAGTAAAAGATACTCCCTCACCCAACTTGGGTGTCTAATATCCTTGGACCACCATGGCCACCCCAACACTACAAACTTTGTGTTGATGTCATTCTTTAACTTCTGTTAGTGCAGCTGACTCAGCTTGGGTCCCACATGCCTGGATTAGCCCAGTTAATTTCCAGTTTTGTACAAGGTCCCTGAAAGCAGAAAGCCTTTGAGGTTTGCTCAGCTTAGTCCCCCTGCTGTGTTTTGTCAGAGGCCGTTAGTTACTGAGGCAAATTAACCTCGCAAAATTCTTCAGACACGCTATTGCATTAGCCTTCCCCAGCCATTGCAGCACCACTGCAGTGAGCAGTAAACGTCCCCAGAGGGAGCTGCAATAGCAGCACACTGGAGTTACTCCAGTTCTGTTGAGAACGAGTTACTGCCCTTGTGATACTGCCACATGCAGTGAAAGGGCAGTGGGAGTAAGAACCATTTCTATAGACTGGTCTGCTCCTCCTCTGTGATCCACAGAGAAGCCAAATTTCAGCTGCCTAACAGAAATGATATAGAGGGGCTGTGTGGAGAGGAAAGATTGCTCTGGGATAGAAACCCCACCACCACCTCCTGTAGCCTCCTCTAGCCCCTCAAGCTACACGCATGAGCTAAGCTCTGTAGTAGCGCACAAGCTAAGCTCTGTGTGAACAGCCATTGAGAGAGACATCAGGGAAAAGCTACTGTTCACAGCACGCTTCCTGAACATGGCCAAGCACATCATAGGTTGCTGCTGCTTGGAGCTTTCAGGTACTACGAAGGGGGCATGTGAGCATGGGGACCCAGCTCAGCAATGATAGTCACCTCACTTGCTGGTGTTGAGGGGGACATGTGAAAATGATAATGTCACCTGTAATAACATGTAACTGGTTGCTCTAGCATTGCTCCCCAGTCTGCAGGTAAAATTACTCTAGCACCCATGGGTCACTGGGAAGGAATGAAGCAAGAACCAGAAGGTTCATGGAAGTGGAAAAACACCCTCAAACGAATCAGAAATCAAGAGGATTAGGAAAGGTCCAGTCTGGTTGTGGGGAAGGGGAGGAGATCAGGGTGAGTGGAGTGATAGAACTAACGCTGATGGCTCCAGAGGAGAGTGTGATCTTCTGGACAGCTAGGAAAATGAGGCAGGGAGCAGGAGTACAGA
The DNA here is from genome assembly GCF_003597395.2 of Chelonoidis abingdonii. Taxonomy (NCBI): domain Eukaryota; kingdom Metazoa; phylum Chordata; order Testudines; family Testudinidae; genus Chelonoidis; species Chelonoidis abingdonii. The sequence continues at coordinate 55,897,372 of NC_133776.1, forward strand.
TCATTGCTGCTTTCCACCAGGTCCCGATTCTCAGCTTGTGTAAACGGGCACAGCTGTGTTGAGGTCACTGGCTGCGGATCAGTCCTCATGTGTACCAGCTAAGGCCCTGGCCCTTGGTCTATGGCCAGCTCTGAAGAAGTACGTATTCTCTGAGTTAGCACACTGATTTGCCCAGGGGTTTGTGCCTTCCCAGTTTGCCTGAGTAGTACGGTGTTACTAACATGCTGACAGCTAGCACCATGGTGGTCAAAGTGCCACAACTTTATGGTCAATAAACAGTGACTTCCATGCAAATGTACCTTTTCCTGTGCCATGGACCTCAGCCACAACAGGCTTCAGATTATACGGGGCAAGGTGTGCTTCGAAAATGTGGCCACCATCCAGACTAATGGCATCTGCTTCATTCTCCTGAAACACAAAAGGATTAAATCAATTGTGGGCACATGCAGCAGCAAGGGCAGAAAACACTGAGCGTTAATGAACAGAGCCTCTCTTTGGGGTCCTTCTGGCTGGGGTGCTGCTGTAGCAATGGAGCCAGGCAATGAGGGAAGGAAATCAATCACTTAAAGAGGATAGTGAAGCTTTCATCCCAGATTAGGCAAATGGAACCCGACAGGGCAAGTTGTTCCTCCCAGCCCCAGACCTGATACATTGCTGGCAACCTACCGCAATAGCTTTTATGCAGTCAGAGTAAGTTAGTTTCTTCACACAGTCTAATGAAGCGATTGAGAACATTTTCGTCTTCAATTCCACACATTTCTTCTGCTCTGCATCAGATATTGTGCACCATCGGACGGAACTTTGGGCTGGAAGGTCGGCAAGACAGAGCACTGTGGAGAGAGCAAAAGAGGACTAAGAGGTTATTTCATGAACCTCAGACCTAGCTGAAAGAGCCATAATCCTTCCCTACAGACATAGGTCTCCCATGAGACCCTTCCCTACCTGTTCCCAATAGCAGGACTCCAGGGCTTAGGGCCACTGTGTACTGGTTTCTTACATCTAGATTCAAGTGGATACAAAGGGCTAAATTCACCTCTGGTGTAACCTCAGTGGAGTTATGCACAGATGGATTTGTCCCAAAGTGTAGGGGGGTTGATATTTTTATATTCCAGCTCTTACTAATTGGCCACCTCAGATTCAAATCACTAGGAGATTTCTGCTAAAGCTCCTCACCCTGGCCCAAATGCAGGATGATTCTTAGGGTTTGTGCTTTTAGAGGAAAGTCTTTCCTCTTTCAGGAAGAGGAAGAAATAGGAGCAAATGCAACCTTCTGTTACACCTTTGTAATTCCAGCGTAACTAACCTCTGTGGAGTCACTCCAGATTTGTGGTGTAACTGAGAGCAGGCTGTGGCCCACAAACTGAAAGCAGGGTAAACGTCAGGGCTTGAATAAATACCTTATTCCAGGTTCCTCCTCTGTGTCAGAGAGCTTTCCAAATTTGCATGTGTTTCTCTGCCAGGGAACTACTCTCCCACTTTTCCTTCATTCCTTAGGAGACAAGCTCTACCCTAAAGTCCTGAGGTCACTCCTGAAGAGATGTGCAGAAGGGGAGCTCCTGCCATGCAGACCTTAAGGTATATAACAGGGCAGCTCCACTATCATGGAATTCCTGGTCTGCAGGGTGGGAGCTGCTCTCCTGCGTAGGCTCTCCTGCTCTCCAGTCTGCCTGCCCTGTGCAGCTTAGGAAGTGCCCAGGAGGAGGATTCCTACCCTGCAGACCCCAGAGAAGTGCGCACAATGAGAGCTCTGCAGCTGCAGGCCTCTCATGCTGCAAGGGCAAACTGGAGTGGAAGGCTGAGCACCTTGAGTTCCTGACAGTGTCAATGGAAGTGGAAACGCAGCATGTTCTCTGTTACAGACTCACCACAAACTTGCAAGTTCCCAAACAAAACACTTTGTGAGAGGGAAGTGAAGGCTGGAAGGCTGTTGCGATCACCCCCAGGAGACACCCTCACAAAAAGACAACACACAGGAACATATTCTCTGACGTGGCTAAACCGCACTCAGTGCAGGACCGGACATGGGGGTGAGAAAAGGTGGCTTGATGCCTCTTTTCCCCAGCTGATCCTGGAACTGACCGGGATCCAGTCCTTGGAGTAAGTTAGAGAAGCCCAAAGGGCTGTTCCCATAAGTGGGGATTGCTGGAGCCCAGAAGCACCCTAGTTACATCCATGTCCATTGGCATGCCTCTTGTCCCAGATATGGGGAGAGGTGGCATCACCCAGAGCATCTCCTCACATCAGGGGAATTCCCTGGTGGCCAGATAAGTCAGCTTTCCTCTGCTGTGTGCGTCCCTGGAGCCAAATCAAGCAGCTGGAGTGAGGCTCAAGATCTGCCCAGCATTTCCACCAGCCTACACCTTGGAGAATTTGGAAATTGGCTGTTAAGGTATGCAGCCAGTCTCCATCTGCCATCCCTCCCTATGCAATCACTCACATAACCACCAGCCCACATCACCCCCGTATTGGTAACTCTGCCCACCCTTGGGAATTGGTGGCAAATAAAAATCTGCTGTGTAAAGCTTAGTTCCAATTTCACGGGCCAGGTAGGATTTTTGTGCCATTGGAGAACGAAGACAGATTGAAGATACAGCAGTGCATTGAATAGTTTAACCATTAGTAAAGATTGAATTGTTGACAAAAGCAAAGAAAGCTGTTCCATGCAGGGTGGCATTACAGACTTACATAGGATAATGGAGTATGCTGAGCCTGTGCATTGTAGAATCTAAGGTATTGTTTGAAAGCACATGGCTATTACTTATTGAATATTTGTGTATTGGGTACCACCATCACCATGTAGGAATGCAGGGCTCTGAATGCAGGTGTTGGTGTGTAGTAATGCTTTCCCACTTGTTTACATTGTCATGGGAAAAACTGATGTTGAATGATGGTGGAAGTTGGTTGGAGTATAAAAGGGCCTCATCCAAACCTCACTAAAGTCAGTGGAAAGACTCCCTCTGACTTCACTTAGCTTTGCATTAAGCCTCACGTGAAGGGTATTGAACTGCTAAAGTCTAAGCTTTCTGTTTCAGAAAATGCATGTGGTTTCTTTTCCACAAGTTTTCTTTCTGTAGGTTGTTACAAAGGGGTAAAAACACCTTTGCACTCTTATCTCTTATTCACCATGTTTTTTGTGTTTGGGAATATAAGAATAGATATAAGATATAAGGATAGATAACTTAAGCCCCAATTCTGCAAACATGTCCTTTCTTCACTGCATGCACATGAGCTGTTCCATTGACTTCAGTGGGACTACTCACATGCATAAAGTTACACATGCATTTAAGTGTTTGCAGGATCAGGACCTTAAGAAGGAAGGACAGAACATTATTAACAGATGCTCTTTTTATGCTGATTGAGAGCTTGGATCAGTCACAGTGTTGTGGATGCTGATTATTTAGCTAACATTAGTGTCCAGAGGCCCAGATTGGGATTGGGGGCCCCAGTTATGCTAGATTCATAGCAGAAGAGGACACTTCATTTAGGACAAGAAGCATTAAGGGAACATAACAAATACCTGGTGGGAAGAGGATAAGGGTAACAGTAATAAGATTATGCAGTCACAATGTGTGCACAACTTGCCTGTTCCAAATCACTACAAAATAGAATGTCTGTATAATAATCAGTGCCTGTTTCTGTTTGTTTTACCTGTAAAACTCTGCCATTGTCCGTGTGCTTTTTCTGCTTGTTTCTAATTGTTGTCCCAGTCCCAGCTTCTATTTTAAAATCTCTGCTTTTACTGATTGGTTTAAAAAATCTCAGCCTGTTTTTCTTTTTACAGTTCTATTTCTAAAATGCCTTCCCCTACTGCCTCCCATTTAAGTCAAGGAGTAACACTGCCAGGGACGTGGCCTCATTATCAGCAAATAGAGGAGTCTGGGTAGGAGAGGAGACAGAGAGACGGATTTGTCATGAGCGCAGTCAACCTTTTACACAAAGGAAACCAGGAGCCTGAAAGAGCAGGGGCTCCAAAGGCAGGAGTACAGACATATCTAGTGGAAGGAGACTTGTGGACCTTTATTGGCCTAGGAGAAGAAAGAGAGGCACTCCTCACAGCCTCATCTTGCTCAGCAGGGCTGGGGCAGAAGAGAAGGGGTTACGGTCACTAGTGGCACCAGACCGTTAGAATAATAGAATCATGGAATATCAGGGTTGGAAGGGACCTCAAGAGGTCATCTAGTCCAACTCCCTGCTCAAAGCAGGACTTAATCTCCAATTAAATCATCCTGGCCAGGGCTTTGTCAAGCCTGACCTTAAAAACCTCTAAGGAAGGAGATTCCACAGGCTCCCTAGGTAACCCATTCCAATGCTTCACAATTGCAGAAGCTTCTTTGAGATAACCCCAAGCAATTCAGGGTATTGTGGAGAGAGCCAAGCCCTGGACTCTCAGACAAGGTCTTAGGGTCGGGGGGAGGGTGGTTGAAGGGGCACGTCTCTTTACAAGAAGGGGGTCCGAAGTTGAGCTGCAGAGACCCGCGCCCCCGCCCCCCCAAGAAGAACATAGGACAGGTTAGAAAGACAGGAGTCTACAGGTTCTGCAGTATTTTTTTGTAATTTTCACATTAAAGATTCTTTGCTAAATATTATTTTAAGAATCTTCTCTAAACACATGTGCATCCTCTGTAGGGAAAGTTTTCAGTGACTCTCTTCTTATACCAGCGCTCCACCAGGGGGACATACCTCCACCCATACCTGCAACAGGAGCTCCATATAAAGAGCAAACCTGAAACTGCAGGCTTTCCCTTCGGACTGTTTTAAGGCTTGATCCAAAGATCATTGAAGTCAATGGAAAAACTCCTGTGGTTGTCACTTGGCTTTGGATCAAGTCCGTAGCAAAATAGGAACTGTGGTAAAGTTGCTGTAATTAGCGTTAAAATTGCCATCTCCGGGCAGCAAGATCTCTGGCAAACAGCTGACACAGTCCAGCACCCAGCAGCTATTTTCCCTTTGGTTTCTGTCCTGCACAGTTCAGTGACTGTTGGCGTTTACTGTGCACTGCAATTAAACTGGCTCCCTTATTGCAACCTCCTCACAGTCTCTGGCTAGTGCGGGGGCTGCTGAGAATGACAGTGATGCCCCTACCTCGAAACAGCTGCTCTGCAGACACTCACCCAATATCCCCAAGCACAACGCGGCATGGAGAGCAAACTTCATCCTTCTCTCCTGGGCTCAGCAGCCAGGTGTTGCAGGAGCTTCACTCAGAGACTGTCGTCTCTGAGTCTGTGATGGCTCCTGGGCTACTCTTTGCCTTTTTATAGAGAGACAGGGCTCGCTGTGTTAGCAGAAGCAATGACTGGCAGTGTTTGTCCTTGTTTCCCAATAGCTCCTCGATTTCCTCACCCCGCCTCCCTTCCCCATTCCAGTCAGCCCATTTTCAGGCAGCATTTCACTTGGCACCGAATCACACACATGCATGAGTGGGAGCAGGGCAGGTGCATGTCGTTCACCCAAGGGATTTAAAATGAGAAAGTCCCACTTTGTATCATTTCAATTCCTGCTTGTCTGAAATACAGTGGGAAGGGCTATTTTCTTTGTTCCAGCCACCCCCTGCCTTACAAAGGCTAATCTCAGAGAGCAGCTGTGAGAATCAAATCCAATCTAGACTATTTTGTCTTCTTTCCCATTAACTGTTGCCTTTCCTTCTCACCAAGGAGTCTTTTCCTGTCCTGTATGCCTGGTCTTGGCAATTGGGACATTAGTCAGTGCCTCCGAGAACACCTGATAGCATGACTGCAATGCAGGAATAGGAGTCAGTAAGAGGAACCGCACAATCACAGAGCACCTTCAATACAGAAGGAATGAATCCAAAGTGCTTTATTATCCCGCTGAATGACTCACTTCCTTTGGGACATCCCTGGGCTGTCCTCGCTACACCCTTCCCTTGCCAGGGCTACCTGCTCTGGCAGCAGTGCTGGCTCTGCATTCCCCTGCAAGCCTCTTGTGCCTTTAAAAGGACTTTTGCTCTGCAGTTGGGATTCTCTAGGGGGAAGCTGACATAGCGTGGGGTGAACTGGCCGGAGCATAGCTAGGAACACAACCTCTGGAGCGAAGCGTTGGAGCTAACAGTGCACAGCCACAGTGGTCTTACCACATCCTCTCCCTGCTCCCTCTAACGACTGCTCCTTCCTGTCCCTCCTCTGCTAGACCACCAGTTCAGGTGGTTGTGACAACTCATAGCTCTTACAGTTGTTGAATCTCTTCTCTGGCCCACCTGGTTCTCACCTCTCCAAACTACACAAGCGGCAGCTAAAGTGTTCTTCCCCCACCACTCCTCCAGTTGTGCCAGCTCCCCCACCCTCAGATCCCTCCATTGGCTGCCTGGGTCTTTCCCCATTAAGGCCCATATTCAGCATAGCACTTATGCACATCCTTCACTTTAAGGATGTGCTTGACACCCATTGAAGTTAGCTCATTCTTCTCCTGAGGGAGCTATTCCATTACCCAGAGCCCTCTGCCGAGGCCATGCAGTTCAATCTAACAAGACCCATAAATTCCAGAAGTTGGGACTATTAAATTCTGAGCAGGTGGTTTTGGAAAATTTTAATCTACAGCCTCTCGACTCTCCCAAAAGAAAAGACCCGCCATCCTTTCTGCACAGCGTTCCTTCCCCAGCCCAATGCACCAGATAGCCACTTTCTCCATCCAAATCCCTCCTGCTCACTCCATTCTTCCATGAGGCCCACAGACACTAACCCACTTCAGTATACTGCCGTCCCACCCTAATGCATAGAAAACAACAGCAAGGACTGGAGCATAACTATGATGAGGTATCTCTGTTCTTTAGGCTTCCCAGTATGTTCCTGTCCAGTCTTCAACTGGCCCTTAGATATTCACGTATTTCTTTATTTTTACATCAAGCAGCACCCAGCACTCAGTCTGGGATTAAGAAATAAGGATGAAATTCATCCTGTGCTAAGCCAGGCCTCGCCAGCACTAAATCCCTCAGTAATGCTTCGTGCTGGCCTTCTGCATGGAGGTGAATTTCACCCTAAGGGAATTAGTAAAGTACAGCAATAATTCATTCAGGGGCAACCAAGAGGGAGGGGTTCAGGAGCTGCCACAATCTGCAGCAACCACCAAGGCTTCACACCATTCTCCCCAGGCCAGCCCAGTTCCCCAGAGGTTACTGTCCAAGATGCTGGCATTCTAAGCCTGGAGTTCCTAACACCGCCAATATCTGGCTATATCAGAAATTACTTTAAATTCTCCCACTTGTACGCATAGCATGGTACAAGGACGTCTATAAATAAAGCAAATAATGGGTGGAAGAATGTGGGCTTGTTACATTCCAGAGGGTGAGAGGCTTTGCAGGAGAGGATAACCACTGCAGACAAGTTGTTTACCACTTACTAGCTGAATCAGAGGGAGCTGGTAAGAAGTTCCTGTTTGGAAATAATCAGGGGCTATTGAGATCCCATGACCTACCCAAACTGGTGACTGTGCCATCTCTCATTCCACAGTGACCGTATCATACTGTGCTCTAATGGGACATTATATATTCCTCATTTAAAGAACTCCAGATCCTCAAAACCCGCTTTTTCATAATGCTTTAAAGCAATGAGAGACGTTCATCCAGTCATTTCCTCTGGCTTCACATCAACAGTTGCCAAGTGTCTTATTGCAGTTAGATTGTGGGGGTTTGTGAATATCCTTTCTGCTGCGACTGGTTTCCTCTTCTTTCCACTGAGCAAATACTGCTTTCTCGCTCTGTAGTTCTGATGGACCTTGAGGTGAACATGGCATTGTGTGCTCCAGACTTGGAGGCAGTGTCAGCACAGATCAGGAAAGCAGTGTTTGTTGTTCCCTGGTAGGGGGAGCACAAAACATTTGCTCCTATAAAAATGATGCCGTGGAATTCTTGGTGATAGGACAGTTGATTTAAAAAGAGACCCCAGATGTTTAGATTCTGGAGAATTTTCCCCACCAAATGGAAAAACCATTTTACAGTGAGCCACATTTTACCTGTTAAGAATGCCCTAGTCAATGGAGTGACAGAACCCAAGGGAAAACCCCTGGATGCTGGGGCAGGGTATTGCTGGTTGCGGAACATTAACCTGGGAAACATCTTCCCCTGGAGCTTAGGATGAGCATGTGTCTTGCCTCTTTCGCAGGTCAGTGCAAGCCATACCATGCTGCAGAGGCCTTGCCCAAATGAAGATACATACCGAAGGGCTTAGCATCTCCCAAGTCCCCTTGAGATCCCCCACCTCACATGCTCCTGAGAAATACTATCCTGTGGAAGGAGAGATGAGCCATAATCACTGACAGGATATCTTTTAATCTGCGATACTACAGCAACAAGCACATTAGGACTGGGGGAGGGGAAGACGGTGTAGGCTCGATTAAATGGACAGAGATAGCTAGATTAGATGAAAGAAAGAAGCTAGTGACTGAGCAATGAAAGGGTTAGGGTTAGCTAGCTGTTGCCAACATGTTTTTAAAAAACAATTGATAAAGGGACTTCTTTCTTCAAACAGTGTCATCCAACTGAACATCTATGCTTATCAAGTGGATTAAGGCATCTGGTGTTCTTCTTCATGCCATACGACGTACTAGAGTATGTGAGAACCTGATGTGAGCTATGCATTTTCTGTGGTGGTTGTTTTTGTTTTACATACAACACGCGTACTACTTCAAAAGGAACCCTAAAGCAGGGATTTGTGATGATGACTGCTGGGCAATCAGCAGGGCTGTAAATCTACTTTGCACTAGCCTGCTATGCACTAACCGGCCATATGGACCCTGCTAATTTCCTAGTAGTGCACTTTGATCTATTCCCATTTCAAAGTGGAGTGGATCAAAGTGCAGTAACGAACTTGTAGTGTGCCATTTTCCTTTTTTTAATTTTATTTTTATTTCCTACGAATTTATCAATGTTTCTCAAAAAAATCAAAAATGGGTGAAAATCAGTGCAAAAAATTAACTTCACAGCTTCCCAGGTATATATCAGGATTAATAGGGGGGATGGGAGGACAGAAAAAAGCAACAAATAGAGAAAAATGAGAGTTTGTTGTTTATGAAATCATTATCTCTAGTCCCCATTATGAAACAAACAAAACTCTGTGCAGCACAATCTCACAGCGGTCCTTGCAGAGTATCTTTTCCACGCTGGCTCACAAAAGGCCTCCTCCAGCAACCAAAACATGGGTTTCTAGCCCCTGAAGCAGGGCAGGCTCCAGCTTTTTTGCCATCCCAAACAGGGCCGGCTCTAGGTTTTCTGCCACCCCAAGCGGCAAAAAAAAACAAAAAAAAAACCAACCATGGCAGCACAATCGTGCCGCTCCACTCTTCGGCGGCAATTCGGCGGCGGATCCTTCGCTCTGAGAGAGACCGAGGGGCCTGCCGCCAAATTTCCTCCAAAGAGCCGGACATGCCGCCCCAGTAGCAGCTGGAGGGCCGCCTCTTGGTATTGGCCATCCAAAGCACCTGCTTCCTCAGGTGGTGCCTGGAGCCAGCCCTGGCCCAAGCAACCAAGAGAAAAAAAATCTGCGATCGGTGGCACTTCGGCAGCTGCTCTACCGCGCCGCTTCATTCTTCAGCGGCAGTTCAACGGTCCTTCCCTCCAAGAGGGACCAAGGGACCCACCGCCGAATTGCCACCGAAGACCCGGATGTGCCGACCCTTTCCATTGGCCGCCCCAAGCACCTACTTCCTGCGCTGCTGCCTGGAGTCAGCCCTGCCCTGAAGGATGCCAAAGAGACTAAACAAGAACCAGCACTTCAACAGTACTCCCATCCTAAAATCATCATGTCTCCTGTCACAGAGGTGGGACATAGGAACTGGTGCCAGGAGAGAGCAGATCCGGTCACTGAGATGCAGACCCACCAGCAGCAGGTCCTGTTCCTGGCCTGGGGGCAGGAGGGGGTCTCTGTCTGGTGGGTGAAGCAGATGGAATTCAGTGCCATGAGGCACCACTTCAGACAATGACACAAGCCCTGGCCCTGCTACTCACAGGGGGTGGGGTACATGGCACTCATGGCAGGGGAGGGGGAGGAGGTGGCCCATGGGAGGAAGGGGGTGGGGGTTACCCGGCACTGGAGAGGACAGTGGGAAGCAGATGGGCCTGCATGCCCGAAGGCAGAACTGACTGGATGGAGTTGGGAGGGGAGCCCATGCCCCTGCTCCCTGCATTCTGTCACTGCAGTGGTTTCAGCAGGTTTCCTGCCCAGCTCACTCCCCCAGTGCACAGCTGCAGCAGCCAGGGCCAATCAGAGGGGTGCCAGGAGGGCCATTTGGCCTGGGTCTCAAGCTCAAAGGGTGCCTCAAATCTAGACACTTGTTAATTTTTTGGCATTTGATAAGTTTCACGACTTATTTTTATGCACATCCCTATCAGACCAAAATGTGACACACACTTTCAGCTTAGAGCAGCAAATTTAAGCAAATAGGAGATGTGATTTGGTAAAAGACATATTTTTTGTTAACTGATATAGATTTTGTCATATTAAAGAGTTTAAAATGTTCATAAATATTAATACACCTCTACCTGCTATAACGCGACCCGATATAACACAGGTTCGCATATAGCGCAGTAGCAGCGGGGGTCCGGAGGTGCTTTAAAGGGTCCGGGGCTCCGGCTGCTGCAAGGAGCCCAGGGCCCTTGAAATCACCACTGGAGCTGCTACCCCAGGGCTGCAGCAGCAGGGTTTGGGCAGCACTTTAAAGGGTCTGGGGCTCTGGCTGCTGCAGGGAGCCCTGGGTCCTTTAAATCACTGCTGCAGCCCTGCCACCGCTACCCTGATATAATGGCATTTCACCTATAACGCGGTAAGGATTTTTGGCTACCCCCAACGACGTTATATCGGTATAGAGGTGTACAAATATATTGGTTCTATTGGCATAAGATTAGACCGTCATGAACATGTCCTCTCAGATCAGCTGATTACATAAACAAACCACTACTAGTGGCTAGTGCTGGATCAAGTGTGTGTTGAAGGGTAGAGAATTGTTACATTTTAGCGTCTTCATAGTTTTACATCTAGTTGACTAAGCAGTTATTTATGTGTAATAATTCGTCATTATTATCTTCAGAGGGTAGCTAAAAGAGATGACTGGTTGGTTGGTTGAGCCCTATGTGGGTACCTTGGCCATCATCATGGACTTTTGTAGTCTATAGGAGCAGATTCAAGGTGAAAATTTGTGAGGGCAATCTTGTACAATGAGCTTCATGAGGACACATGTTTGAAAACTTTGGACGTTATCCCTCTGTTTGTATCCGTTTCTGTGTTTACTATATATATGTCATCCCTTTGTCTTCAGCTCAGCTTGTTATATTATACCCTGTGTGCTTGAGTTTTGATTCAGTGATAAGGATAATTACCTGTCTGACTGTTCTTAATTAGTATTCCTTTGTTTTAAGTCCTTTAAGCATTTGTGTACCATTCAGCATTTGTGTACATATTTACAGTAGAAGATTTCAAGTGTAGATAAGCTACTTATTTATAGCAGAATATTTCAAGTGTGGATAGGCTACTGTAGTGGGGCAGCTGCCCCACTCATAGAATCATAGAATATCAGGGTTGGATGGGACCTCAGGAGGTCATTTAGTCGAACCTCCTGCTCAAAGCAGGACCAATTCCCAACTAAATCATCCCAGCCAGGTCTTTGTCAAGCTGAATTTAAAAACCTCTAAGGAAGGAGATTCCACCACCTCTCAAGGTAACCCATTCCAGTGCTTCACCACCCTCCTAGTGAAAAAGTTTTTCCTAATATCCAACTTAAATCTCCCCCACTGCAACTTGAGACCATTACTCCTTGTTCTGTCATCAGGTACCACTGAGAACAGTCTAGATCCATCCTCTTTGGAAACCCCTTTCAGCTAGTTGAAAGCAGCTATTAAATCCCCCCTCATTTTTCTCTTCTGCAGACTAAACAAACCCAGTTCTCTTCAAATTAGTTGTTTTGAAATTCCAAGTAACATTCCACAAGATGCTGATAATCATGCTTTCCCTACTCGTCTGCTGACAAAAACTCTTCCAAATGGTGAGACCTGCACAAGAGACTGGTTATGCTGGAGTATGGAAAAACAATCTCTGTACTGTGCACTCTGCTTCATTTTGAACAAAAGTGCTGCAAATGCATCGTGCATGGGATTCTTCCATCCTAAGTGCAGGACTCTGCACTTGTCCTTGTTGAACCTCATCAGGTTTCTTTTGACTCAGTCCTCTAATTTGTCTAGGTCCCTCTGTATCCTATCCCTACCCTTCAGTGTATCTACCACTCCTCCCAGTTTAGTGTCAACTCCTCCCAGGTTAGTGTCACTCCTGGGAAAAGGAGTGAAAGCAGCCAAGCTAGGCTGATTGGGGAAGCAGCCACAGCTGTGGCCAGCTCAATTAGGGCCCAGCGTGCCCTGATAAGAGGGCTGGGGGCCAGGAGCTGAGGAGTCTCTCTTGCAGTGGAGAGAGAAGGACCTGGCTGCCTGGGAGCAGGGTACCAGAGGCAGAGCAGTGCTGGGCAAAGACAAGAGGAGCTGGGGAGCTCCAGCCTGGCAACTCCCCAGGCTGCAGGCCTTATGCAAGGCTTAAAGAACGTATTGGGGCTGCAGAGGTGCAATCTGGGGTTAGGCAGAGGCAGCTGGTCCAAACCCCCTTGCCTGATGAGTGGCTATGACAGACTGTAGTCTGCCCCAGTGAGCGGGGGCTAGATGATGACTGGCAGTAGCCACTGAGGCAAGGTGGGTGAGAGGGTTGGGAGTTCTCCTGGGAGGGGAAACCCAGAGTGAGGCGGAACTGCTGGGGCACAATCCCGAGGAAAGGGGCACCGGAGTCTGGGAGGGACACGGGGCCAGCGGCAGGCAAGACACCGGTCTGCAGAGGGTACTCCATATGCTGGAAAAGAACTAATTCCCAGGATGACCGGCAGGAGGCACTACGCCAGTAAGTTCGCTTTGCTACAGTTACATATTTACTTTAGAACATTTTCAGGTGTAAATAGGCTACTTATTTATAGTAGAGCATTTCAAGTGTGGATAAGCTACTTATTTACAGCAGAACATTTCAAGTTGTAAAGGCTACTTATTAACACTAGAACATTTTAAACATTTAAAGTTTCCCCAAAAGGTGGGAAATTCTGAAGCAGTATCTTCCTGTTTCACTGCATGGGATATCCAAAACTAGATGGTCTGCATAGATTGATGGTGTTCAACCATGCGCAGCATTTGAATTCAGTGAGAAAGGCTTTAAATGAGCTTGAATCTCTCAATCTCATTGCACAGGCTCGAACTGAACTTCAGTCTATTCAGAAGTACATGTCCAAATTTGAATGCATTCTGATGTCATCTTTGTAGATGTAGCTACTTACAATGATCCACCAAACAAATCTGGTAATTTAAGCACACAATGATACACTTGATGTTGAGAGGGATAACATTGAAAGTCTTATCAATGACATTCAATAGATTCATGAACAATGGGATACAATCCTGACTGAGTCCAAATTAGGAGCACAGAATATTGGCATTTCATCTGAGTTCTCCACCAATCACAACTTACCTACTGAATCTGATGCCAAGCAGCATTATAGGGTCAATGTCTTCCTTCTCATCATTGACTCTGTTCAATCAGGTCTGCGCACTCCGGTGGATCAAAGCAAGTTTGATATAACGCAGTTTCATCTATAACGCGGTAAGATTTTTTGGCTCCTGAAGACTGCGTTATATTGAGGTAGAGGTGTACTTGAACTTGGACTCTCTGGGGTGTTTCCTAATATCACAATGACATTGAGTATTTTAGTCAGTTTGCCTGCATCAGTGGCTTCAGGTGATTGCACCTTCAACATGTTGAAGCAGGTAAAGACCTATCACTGTTCAGCTATGGGACAAGGGCATTTGAATGCGCTCGCCATGCTTAATATCAACTGTGGCACTGCACGAAAGCTAGATTTTTCCTCAATAATTAGTACATTTGCACAGGAAAAAGCTAGAAAAACATTTGTTAAATATAAAAATATTCAAATTATGTCTCACTCTTTTTTTGGTGCCTTATTTTGTTTTCATGTGTCCTCATTTTTTATTTTTATTATGGCCAAGGGCGTCAAAAGCTGGAAGTGGCCTGGGCTTCTCTGCACCTCTGAAAGGGCCTGGCAGCAGCCCCCAACCAGCAGTCATCCTCCCCTGCACAAGCACACTGTGCCATCGCCAGGGTGTCTGTGAGCAGGGAGTCAAGTCAGGGAGTTCAAGCCGGTACAAAACCCAGGTAGAAATCAGACACAATCCGAATACTGGATTTTTCAAAACCTGGGAGTTTTTCAGAGGTTTTCAATAAAAACGCTGAAACCAAAGGTCTATAAATATGGTTCATTAATCAAGAAGTGGAATCAGTTTTTCAGCTGCTAGTTTAGTTTAGGACTGAGCTTTTCAACTTTACCTGCAAAAATGCATGTGCATTTGTGCACCTAATTTGCACACACACAGTTACCAAGATTGCATGTGCAAGTGAACTAACAGTGCACAAGTGGCTAGTTAGACACATAACTCACTATTTACATGCACCAAAATGAAGGCTACAAACATGCTTACATGTTTGCACATGCATTGGAGTGGCTTCACTTTAAACAGGAAGGGGCTGATTACCTAAACATAAAAGTTCTTCTGATTGATTGTTTTTTAAAACATTGGGCCAGATTTTCAGGTGATGTAAATAGAAATTAATGGATCTCTGCCAATTTAGACCAGCTGAGAATTGGGCCCCCTCCTTGTACTGCAACTTAGCATGACTCAATAAGTTGGCCATAAATAAGATGAAATATCATTACACATCATGAGTTCGTTGCATTACACCACCTTGCTGGTAGGTGTTCAGAAAGAAGATACAACTGCAAAGTTACAGAAATCATGAAGAAATACAAATGAACAAATCTTCCTGACCAACCACAGACTATCAGCACAGCATAAACATTTCTGGCCCCAAAAAAAGGAACATGACTTGCACTCAGAATGAAGAAGTCAGTCAACAACCTGTTTCTTCATTTGCGAGTAGGAATAGTTTATTAACTATGTGTGTGTTTGGGGCGGTGCGGGGAGGAAGATTAGGGGGGAAGTTAGTGTCCATGTGATGATTCTATATTATTCAAATGTTAGCACTCAGTGAGAGGGAATTCATGCTCTGCAGAGATCTAGCTCAAGGCCTATGCAACAGTTAAGTCCTATGGGCTGAATTGACACTGAATTGGAGCTCTGTTCTTGTGCTAGTTCTTTTCACAGAGATGAATTCTACCCTGTGAGAGGTACCGAAACAGCGACAGGTATTTCAACCAACCTTTGGAGCATTGATTTCAATAGAGATATTCTTATTAGAAAATACTTATGTAACCAAAGAATTATGACAGATTGTGACAGTTTCCTTAACATTAAGTCGAACATGCCTCGCTAGCCCAGGTTATCATCATCATGAGTGCCAGCAAGAGCTGGGCAGAGTTTCTTCTGCCAATTGGAAATTCAGAGAAAAAAATACAGTTTTGTTCAACTTCTGCAAATGGCGGGTGGGGGGGGGGGGAATGGGGAAAATAAATTCTGAAAAGTCGAAATATTTCCATGCGCCTATTTCTAAACAGAAGACATTTCCACACTGTCTTTGAAATGGAAGTTTTGTTATAAAACTTGCCTTCAAATATGCTAAAAGGTAATAAAAATATTTTTTTCCATTTTCTGTCAAACAAAATTTTAAATTTGACCCCAACGTATTGGGAGAAAGGAGGTTATCTGACTGAAAAAAAGAACAGTTTATTTAAGTGACCTAAATAAATTTTTTCTTTGCTCCGGTTTTGCATGAACCGAAAAGATCAAGAATTCATCATGCTCTACCCAAATATTCCCTACTAAAGATTTGGGCGGTAGGGGGCGGAATCGGTGGAAAAAATCACCACAACGAAAAACAAAAAAGCCAAAACAGGCAGACCCTCATGTAATCGCAAGTTCTGTTGACTTGCAGTGGTTAATTACATAGGGAATACACAGAATTCAGGATTTGAAGGACTCAGGAGATCATCTAGTCAACCTCTGTTCAAAGGCTAGGACATAACCCATATTGAAATCATCCTCAGCTATGGCTTTGTCAAACCTGACCTTAAAAACTCCTACAGGAAGGAGATTCCACACCTCTCTATGGTAACCCATTCCAGGTGCTATCACCACCCTCGCTTAAGTGAAAAGTTATTCCTACTATCCACACTAGACCTCCCCCACTGCAACTTGAGACCCTCACTCCTTGTTCTGTCATCGAGGTACCACATGAGAACAGTCTAGATCCATCCTCTTGGGAACCCCTTTCAGGTAGTTGAAAGAGTCTATTAAATCCCCCATCATCTTCCTGCTTCTGCAGCTACAAACAATCCCAGTTCTCCAGAGCCTCCCATAAGTCATTGTGTTCCCAGCCCCTTATCATTTTTTGCCACTCTGCTGGACTCTTTCAAATTTCTCACACATCCTTACTTGTTAGTGTGAGGCCAAAACTGCGGACATAGTACTCCAGATGAGGCCTCACCAATCTGAATAGAAGGGAGATGAATCACCATACCCTCGATCTGCTGGCATTGCTCCTACCTTTACACGTGTCAAAATGCAGTAGCCTACTTGGCAGACAAGGGAAACTGTCGACTCATTATCCAGCTTCTCGTCCCACTGTAAACCCCCCCCCCCCCCCCCGGGGTCCTTTTCTGTCAGAACTCTGCCTAGCCACTCGGTCCCTGAGTCTGTAGCAGGCAGTGGGATCTTCCACCTAATGCACGATCTGTACTTGGTCCTTGTTGAACCCTCATCAAGATTTCTTTTTGGCCCAATCCTCTAATTTGTCTAGGTCCCTCTGTTTTCTATTCCCTACCGCTCGCAGTTGTATTCTACCACTACCTCCCAGGTTAGTGTCATTTGCAAACTTGCTGAGGGTCATAATCCATTGCCCATCTGCCAGATTATTAATGAAGATACTTAACAAAACCAAGCCCCAGTACTGACCCTTGGGGCACCACTTGAATACCGGCTGCCACAACTGGACATGGAGGCCATGATCACCACCCGTGAGCCGATAATCTACCCGCTTTCTATCACACGTATATATCCATTCATCTCAGCCCATACTTCTCTAACATTTTTGCTGGGCAGAATACTGTGGGAGACTGTATCAAAGCTTCAAAATCAGGAATAACATATCCACTGCTTTCCCCTCATGCCACAGAGCCAGTTATCTCAATCATAAGAAGTGCAATTAGTAGTCAGGCATGACTTGCCCTTGGTGAATCCATGCTACTGTTCCTGATCACGTTCTGCTCTTCTTAAGTGCCTTCAAAATTGATTCCTGAGATCTGCTACCATTGGATCTTCCGAGGGACGAGTGAGGGTACTGGCCTAATAGTTCCGAATCCTCTTCTTCCCTTTGTTTAAAGATTGAGCGCGACGCATTAGCCTTTTGCCAGTCCCCCCATTCACCGATGAGTTTCAAAGATAATGGCCAATGGCTCTTGCCAATTCGCAGTCTGCCAATTCCATTTAGCAACTTGGATGCCAGGGCATCTGGACCCATGGACTTGTGTTGTCAGGTCCTTCTAATAGCCCTTGAACCAACTTTTGTCTCCACAGAGGGCTGGTCACCTTCCCCCATACTGTCTGCCCAGTACAGTAGTCTGTGAGCTTGACCTGTTACTGGAAATGGGTTACCTTAGGAGTGGTTGGAAATCTCTTTCCTCTAGAGGTTTTTAAGGTCAGGTTTGACCAATAGCCCTGGCTGGGAATGATATTAGTTGGGGATTAGTCCTGGCTTTAGGAGCAGGTGTGGTTGGACTATGATGAACCTCGAGGTCCTTCCAACCCTTATGATTCTAATGTTCCAGAGACAGACAGAGCAAAATAAAAAAGCATTGTGAGTACATAGTTTTTGTTCCACACCTCTTCACTAGGTTTCCTCCCCCAAATTCAAGTAAGGGGCCCACGACTTCCTTGACCAGCCCTTCTTGCTGCTAACGAATACCTGTAGAAACCCTTCTTGTTACTAGCTTAACATCCCTTGCTAGCTGCAACTTCAAGTGTGATTTGGCCTTCCTGATTTCACTCCTACATGCCTGAGCAATATTTTTATACTCCTCCCTGGTTATTTGTCCAGTTTTCCACTTCTTGTAAGCTTGTTTTTTGTGTTTAAGATCAGCAAGGATTTCACTGAGCCAAGCTGGTCGCCTGCCACATTTACTATACTTTCTACACATCGGAATGGTTTGTTCCTGCAACCTCAATAAGGATTCTTTAAAATACAGCCAGCTCTCCTGGACTCCTTTCCTCCTCATGTTATTCTCCCATGGGATCCTGCCCACTGGGGATATGGTCTGTGGACTTCAGAGGCATGCTGGTGATTTACACAACCTGGCAGTCTGATTTGTGGTCTGTCTCTGGATTCCCAGCACCACCCAGCTTGTTGTTCTGGCAGAGGGCTTGTTCTGGCTTGTTGTTCTGTCGAGGGCTGAGGATTTTATGCAAGATGCAGCCAGGTACAAAGCAGAGCGAGATTAACAAAGCAAAGAGAGTGGTTACCTTTACACCAGGAGAAACAAGACTCAGCCCGCAATTTGATGTAATTCCATGAGCAT
This sequence comes from Chelonoidis abingdonii, assembly GCF_003597395.2. NCBI lineage: Eukaryota > Metazoa > Chordata > Testudines > Testudinidae > Chelonoidis > Chelonoidis abingdonii. The sequence continues at coordinate 55,915,936 of NC_133776.1, forward strand.
GCGCTATCCCACACACCTATGGGTCTCATGACAGTAGAATGGAGTCCCAGTGAGAAAGCCGACTGCCGTCCATTTTATTTGCTCGCTTGCTCTGGAGGCCAGTTCAGGGAACAGACTTGGAAAGTGCCTCTCCCTCCTACACTCCTAGGAGAAAATGTCCGTAAGGAGAGATGGGTAGGACAGTGTTCAGGTAAGGGATGCAGAGAAAGAGGGAGCACTGGTGGCCCCAAAATGGGGAAGTCTGTGGACTTCATCAGGATTGACCTTTGCTTGTATCCCATGTGCAGAGGAAACAGTGTGAGCAAGGTGAGAGGTCCCCTGGACGTGGAATTGGTTTGCTTTCTCTGCACACGAGCAGGTCAGAATCTGGGGGCAGGGTCTTCACCTCTGTACAAAGGGGAGCCCAGTGCCACCACACTGGTCAGGAGGGGGAAAGCGCACAGCTGGTGGATCCGTAGCTACACAGCAGCTCAGGCATTTTACATACATAATGCAAGAGGCACATTGGAGCTATGGGGCACACTCTGTGGTTCTGCCCAGCTCCTCAGAGCTTTGGTGGGCTGTGGGAATATTTCCAGAAAGGTGCTCGAGGTCCACACTGTTTGAATTTGGGGGACCTCACTTAAGCACCTGATTTGTGGTTCGCAGTTATTTGATTTGAAAGCAATGCCATCAGCGGATTCCCCCAACACACTCGAGTAACACTCTGTGACAAATTATTCAAGTGTTGCAATACGTTGTTTGCTCCTTGACGGAATGAGTCAAACTGGCTGGCTGAGTAGGAGGAGCTAGTGGTCTCTGAATCAATATTTGTTGCTAAATATTGCCCAATTGATAAATCCCATACAGCAAACAAAGGAGCCTGTGTCTGAATCAGCTCCTTCCTGCACTCAGCACTAACCCCTGCTACAGGCTGTGACCTTGTCTGAAGTTGCTTAATCTATTGGATCTGGCATGTTGCTGGAACTGACATCTGAAGTTTTGGTTTGGCTGGTACCTAGTACCCACTATTTAGCCTGATTCCAATAATTCAACTCTCCTGCATATCCCTCTTCAGCTGTGGAAAAAATGGCCATCTCCCCTACTTCCAAGATGTGTGTTGTACCTTTACCAGCTGCTAACATGCAAGTGGAGTGAGCAAGATTGTTGTGAATGAGAAACAGTGCGGTCTTTCATTTCATCTTGCTGTGTGTGGGTCTAATATCCCTGCTAAATTTCCAGTCCCACAGCTGAAGTCAGTGACCCATTTCTGCTTGGTCACAGTCAGCAGTTAATGTGAAATTCCCTAACTCCTCTGGATATTTAATGAGTGAAATGCCTTTTAATGATGTATTACAGGTTGGATAATTAACACAAAATTAACAGGATTATTGGGTAAACTTAACCCTGGCTAGTTCAGGATTTCTATATTTTCAAAGGATGCAATGGATATTTCTGGAGGAGAGCACTGAAAAATATTTTCAATGCTGAGGAAAGGTATTTACGAACGCAACCACTAAAGCTGACTCCAGATTCCATGTAACCACGGCTGGACTTTGTTTCACTGCATTTCCCAAGCACCTCTTTTTGTTTGCACAGATGTTTGGGGAGCTGTTTATGAGCATATCGGCGAACAGGGGTTGTTTTGTGAGCATAAGTGTACTTGCATATGAATAATAAGAATATTCCCAGCAAAATGCTTACTCACCCATGCTAAACTGTATTTGGAGCAAGGCAGTCGTGGGGAAAAGGAGACCAAGGGAGTGAGGAAACCAGTGATTTTCAAATGAACAACTGAGTGCTGACTCCCAACGGGCAGCAGCGAGGCAGGTGGCTGTGCAGAGGGGAGGTGTCCACACAGCCACAGGGCCCTTGCCGGTCAATGCTGTGTTCATCCCAGTCCATGTGTAAGGATCCAAGGGTGGAGGATCCTCTTGACCTGCTGCTTACAAACAGGGAAGAATTGGTAGGGGAAGTAGAAGTGGGTGGTAACCTGGGCAGCGGTGACCATGGGATGGTTGAGTTCAGGATCCTGACAAAAGGAAGAAAGGAGAGTAGCAAAATACGGACCCTGGATTTCAGAAAAGCAGACTTTGACTCCCTTAGGAAACAGATGGGCAGGATCCCCTGGGAAGCTAATATGAGGGGGAAAGGAGTCCAGGAAAGCTGGCTGTATTTTAAACAAGCCTTATTGAGGGCGCAGGAACAAACCATCTCAATATGCAGAAAGAATATCAAATATGGCAGGCGACTAGCTTGGGTTAACAGTGAAATCTTCAGTGAGCTTAAACGCAAGAAGGAAGCTTACGAGAAGTGGAAATATGGTCAGATGAGTATAAAAATATTGCTCGTGCATGCAGGGGTGTAATCAGGAAGGCCAAAATACAACTAGAATTGCAGGTAGAAAGAGATGTGAACGGTAACAAGAAGATATGTTAGCAACATGAAAAAGGTCAGGGAAAATGTGAGACCCTTAATGAATGGAGGAGGCAGCCTAGTGACAGATGATGTGGAAAAAGCTGAAGCACTCAATGCTTTTTTTGCCTCAGTCTTCACAGACAAGGTCAGCCCCCACACTGCTGTCCTGGGCAACAAAGTATGGGGAGGAGGTGAGCAGCCCTCAGTGGTGAATGAGCAGGTTAAGGACTATTTAGAAAAGCTGGATATGCTCAAGTCCATGGGTCCAGATCTAATGCATCCAAGGGTGCTGAGGGAATTGGCTGATGTGATTGCAGAGCCAACTCAGGGGATATGGGGAGGTCCCAGCTGATTGGAAAAAGGCAAATATAGTGCCCATCTTTTAAAAAGAGAAGAAGGAGAACCTGGGGAACTACAGACCAGTGAGCCTCACCTCAGTCCCTGGAAAAGTCATGGAGCAGGTCCTCAAGGAAATCATTTTGAAACACTTGAAGGACAGGAAGGTGATCAGGAACAGTCAACGTGGATTCACAAAGGGCAAGTTATTCCTGACCAACCTAATTGCCTTCTATGATAAGATAACTGGCTCTGTGGATATGGGGAAAGTGGTGGATATGATATATCTTTAGCAAAGCTTTTGATATGGTCTCCCACATTATTCTTGCCAGCAAGTGAAAAAAGTATGGATTGGATGAATGGACTATAAGGTGGATAGAAAGCTGGCTAGATTGTCGGGCTCAACGGGTAGTGATCAATGGCTTGATGTCTAATTGGCAGCTGGTATCAAGCGGAGTGCCCCAGGATTTGGTCCAGGGGCTGGTTTTGTTCAATATCTTTATTAATGATCTGGACAATGAGACAGATTGCACCTTCAGCATGTTCGCAGATGACACTAAGCTAGGGGGAGAGGTAGATATGCTGGAGGGTCGGGATAAAGTCCAGAGTGACCTAGACAAATTAGACGATTTAGCCAAAAGAAATCTGATAGGGGTTCAAGAAGGACAAGTGCAGAGTCCTGCACTTAGAATAGAAAAATCCCATGCACCACTGCAGGCTGGAGACCGACTGGCTAAGCAGCAGTGCTGCAGAAAAGGACCTGGGGATTACAGTGGATGAGAAGCTGGATATGAGTCAGAAGTGTGCCCTCATTGCCAGGAAGGCCAATGGCATATTGGGCTGTATAAGTAGGAGCATTGCCAGCAGATCAAGGGAAGTGATTATTCCCCATTATTCAACACTGGTGAGGCCACACCTGGAGTATTGCGTCCAGTTTTGGTCCCTCCCACTACAGAAGGGATGTGGACAAATTGGAGAGAGTCCAGTGGAGGGCAACAAAAATGATTAGGAGGCTGGAGCACATGACTTACGAGGAGAGGCTGAGGGAACTGGGGTTATTTAGTCTGCAGAGGAGGCGTGAAGGGAGATTTGATAGCAGCCTTCACCTACCTGAAGGGGGGTTCCAAAGAGGATGGAGCTAGGCTGTTCTCAGTGATGGCAGATGACAGAACAGGGAGTAATGGTCTCAAGTTGCAATGGGCGAGGTCTAGGTTGGATATTAGGAAAAACTATTTCACTAGGAGGGTGGTGAAACACTGGAATGGGTTACCTAGGGAGGTGGTGGAATCTCCTTCCTTAGAGGTCCGACTTGACAAAGCCCTGGCTGGGATGATTTAGTTGGTGTTGGTCCTGCTTTGAGCAGGAGGTTGGACTAGATGACCTCCTGAGATCTCTTCCAACCTTAATCTTCTATGATTCTATGAGATCCTTAGTTTCAGCAGGTCTATAACTCAGGTTGTGGGTCTCTGACACTCCCTCAGCCCTATCAAGGGAGACGGGAAGCAGCACCTCACTAATTCTGGAAGGCCAAGCCCCACAGGCCAGCCTATTGGGTTGGGATCTCCTGATTGGCTCACATCCATTACTGATGCTAGGAAGTGAGGTGGATGGACTTCCTGAGCAACTGTGCAGACTCCCTGTTATTGCATCAGACCCTGCTCTTTGCCTGTCTCCTGTAATCACACCCAACCCAGTTCCTGTCTCAGCCCTGCACTCATTCCCAGTTCCTGCTGTGCTCCTCCTCTAGGCCTGAGCCTGGCCTCATCTTGGATTCCTGTGCTACGCCTCACTCCTGTCCATCAGCTACCAATTCCAGCTCTGTCCCCTGCATTGACTCCCTGCTGCTGGCTCTGACCCCTGCCTTGACTCCCAATTCTGATTCCAATGTTGACTCTTGGCTTGCTCCTGACTCTGGCTCCAGCTCCGAACCTTGGCTTGAGTCCTGGCTCTGGTTCCAACCGTTGGCTTGGCTCCATCTCTGACTCCTGCCTTTACTCATGGCTTCGGTTCGGATCTTTGGCTTGGCTCAAGCTCCAGCCCTTGGTTGACTCCTGGTTTCTTGTTCTAGGCTTTGACACTATTCCAACCATTAGACCAGACTCCTGTGGTGTTTAGATGTGCTTGTAATTATCAGAACTGGGAGCACTGGCTGTTGGGAGTCTGAAAGGACAGGAAACAGGAAGGAGAGGGGAGGAGTTGAGGAGACTGAGTGAGAGTTACAGAGGGTGCAGCAGCAGCTTGATAAAGAGGTTTCCACTGTAAAAATAAAATCCTGTTGAAGCTTGTTAGTACCTTGCCTGCTTGATACAACAACTGCCTATGTCCTGGTTGCTAACAAGCTGTCTGTAGTGTGGCTAGAAGCTGAGGAAAGGGGAACAGGGCCCAGGGACAACCTCTCTATGGAACCACTTCTACACATGACAAAGTGACATGTGAGATGGTCACGGAGATGAAAAGTGGCTAATAGGGGCCAGCCCTGTCCCCAGAGACATAGGATTTGGAAAGCAGCTGCACCAGGCAAGGTGAAAAGGGAAATGCAGAAGCAGCAGCAAGAAGGGCAAGAGCAGCTCCAAGATGCTGCCTCACAATCTCCTAGGCCTACTTATCTCCTACTATGTCTTACTTCCCCCGACCCTCTCACTAAGACTGGGTCTACTTTTGGTGCTGGGGTGTGATTCCTAGCTCACAGAGACAGGTTCACACCAGCTCTCAGTGAGTGCGCTAAAAATTGTAGTGTAGCCACATTAGCACAGGCAGTGGCAAGCAGCAGCACAGGCTAGCCACCCTGCGTATGTACCCACCAAGGCCAGGGGATGTACCTTGGACAGCTAGCCTAGGCCACCCACTGCATGTGCGACCACAACAGCACTACCTTGCTGAGAGCTAGTGCAAGTATGTCTGTGCGAGCTAGGAATCACCCCTCAACTCAGCTCCACATTTTGCAGCTAGCTGCTCCTGTTTATAAGCGCTGTATCAGGGAACAGAAACTACGCCACATGCCCTCAGTGACCAATCACAGACTGAGAGTACTGGTTTTCAAACAGTGAAGTCAAGGGGTCTACTTGCATGAGTAAGAACTTAATGTGAGTAAAAGTCACGGCTGGCCTTACCATGAGGTGAATTGAGACGGCTGCCTCAGGTGCTAGATTGGGGGGGAGGGGCACCACTAGGACCCAGAGTGTAGAAAATTGTGTCTGCTGCTGGTGCGTACGTATTCTCTCTGCTCTGGATGCACAGAGATGGTGGAGTGCTGTGCTGTAGGAAGGAGGGCACAAGAGACATAACAGGCAGGCAGGATGAAAGGTGAGAGGAAATAACAGAAAGCAGCAGGAGCTTCAGGAAAAGAGAGGAGGAGAAGCCTCTTATGTACCTCTCTAGCACCTCCAGGAGCCTGGACTGATTAACACCAGCTTCTCAGGGAGCTTTCTGTTTCCTGTTGCTTCCCTGAACCCACTTGAGGAGAACAGGCAGTCAACTGAAGTAGTAGGAGCCAGTTAGGACCTTAAGATGCTGATATCTTCCCTCACTCAGGCCCTGCTACCAGCCTGCTTATTTGTCCCCTTCAACTGAGTGTTGAGAGCCACTATAGCTGGCAGAGACCAGCAGTCATGAATGAAAGATGAAAACTCCCCTCTGGGGCAGCATTCAGAAAAAGAAAGAAAACAAAGGAAGCTTTTCTATCTAAGCGGAAAGGAGCTGTCCTGAGATACATAGACACAAATGTTCACGGTGAGCCTTCTGGCCCCAGTGAGGATGTGAGTGGTGAGGAGATGCCTGATCTTCCAGTTAGTCAGAGTGCAGGTGACCTGGCAGCTAGTGCAGCATCCATATCTCCATCTCAAATGAATGTAACCATGCACATTCCTGAAGAAAAGTGTCGACTCCAAGAGAAAGCGTGTGGATGCGAGGCAATAGAAAAAGCTGCTTGCTGAGTTGTTCCTTAAAATCTAGATGAATTCCAGGAAACTGTGTGACCCACATAACCTTTTGAGCGTAGCCTGCCAGGGGCACTTCCGTGAGTGGTACTGCATGCGCCACAGCAAGTGACAACTACAGTTCCCACAAAGCCAAATAAAAAATACGAGTAATCCAGACCTCCAACACGAATTACTGGCATAAACCCCAATTGTGACAAATGAAGAGGCCATGGCTTAGTGCTACGTCAAAAAATCCAGATGCTGCATTACTGTTTTTGTGTGACAAACTCCTCTTCCAGGTCTGATGTTGCGCCACACTGAGCGTTCTACAGGATTAAAGACGCACGGAAAAATCTCGGCTAGAACATCTGTCATGCCATGAGAAGGGCAGCAAATTACCAGAGAGCATTCCATAAAGTTGGAAAGAGCTTAAGATGAGATAAGGTTAAAGGCCACCATTAGAGTGATCAGCATCAAGAGAAAAAGAACCCCCCACCCATGCCAAAACCAGCCCGGGACCGGTTCCAGCCCAGACTGATGGTCTGAAGTGTCTCAAAATAGGTTCCTTGCCACCACTTATCAAAACATTATGTTAACAATTAGGCTTAAAACTTGAAAACTTTATAAAAGTTTGTATCTGTCCAAGTAAGCGGGGTCAAAATGATAATATGAATAACTACATTAGATTTGATGAACGATAGTAGTGTGTACTTATGTGCCTGTGCTTAATTGGTTTTCGATATTTACCTTCTAAGAAAATCTCGCGTTTCTCGCATCCCTCGGATAAGGACATCTCTCACACCCCAAGAGTGCGTGCACCTAAGGTTATAGAACCACTGCACTAAATCTGATAATTGCATTCATAATATGTAATTTTAAATGAAGCTTCTTAAACATTTTAAAAACCTTGTTTACTTTACATACAACAATAGTTTATATAGACTTATAGAGAGAGACCTTCTAAAAACGTTAAAATGTATTACTGGCACACGAAACCTTGAATTAGGGTGAATAAATGAAGACTCAGCACACCACTTCTGAAAGGTTGCTGACCCCTGCTCTAGATAACACTTAGTCCTGCCTTGAGTGCAGGGGACTGGACTAGATGACCTCTCAAGGTCCCTTCTAGTTCTATGATTCTATAATTCACTACATTGATATTTGATCTGATATGTTAAAGTCTGATTGATTTGAAATAAAAAAGCATTGCCAGGAATCTTATTTTATTTCAAATAAACGTCATTGCTCACAATATTTATAGGACAGAGCGAGTATAAAGAACTGCCTGGTGTTTAGGACCTGGATGTGTGTGTTAAAATCTGATTGATACATTCAAACAGACACACACACAATGCCAGTGACACTGTTATAACAGTGACAACCACAGACTATTATGACAAGTGACAACATACTGTGTTAGAAAAGTCAACCCAAATTTTGTGTTTCATTAATTGCCCATAGGAAATTAAGGTGCACAGTTCACCACAGAGCAGCCTGAATACTGTTGGTTGTAGGTATATCCCACAATTTGGCACAAACATTGGGAACAGTCTCAACTATTTGCCTAATCAGTGGAATTATCTGAAAATATCAGTAGCATTTAAATAATTTCAAAGTGAAATTTCCTGTGCCCTTCTGAGGGAGCAGGAGAGGGCATTAGAGCAGCAGGGGTGGCAGGCTAAGGAATGTACCTTATCCTTTCTGGAGCAATTATCAGCATTTAGGAAGAAGGATCCAACAGAGTAACGCTGAGCCTGTTAGAGTCTGAAAAAAAAGAACTGGCAGTTCCTAAAGCCCACCTCTTGGCATTGAAGCGCAAGGCTGTTTACCAGCTGTGAGAGATGACAGCTATGGTCAGTCAGTTATAGGGCAACAAGTAGAGTAACCACCATCCCCCCAAGGATTTGATCTGAAACCTAATAAGGGTGGGGGAGGCTGTCCCAATCTCTCTGTTTATACACCAAACATTAAACCACTTAATTTCAGTAAGAGGATCCACCTTTGCTGTCAGTTCGAGTGAGGCCCCAGGCAGAATTGCTGAGTCACATCTCTAGCTATTTTCCACTAGCTGTGCCATTTATAAGGCACCTATCACCTTGGCACCCAAGGCCTTGTCTTCTCTGCAAAATTAACTCGAGTTATAATTGAAGCCTTGTCCCTAAATCAGGTCCCATCAAAACACAAAAACCCTAAATGAGAGTGCAACAGTGCTTTTAACTCAATGTGACTGGCCCAAGAGAGAGTATGCACTAAAGCTCAAGTGAGCACAACGCATCAGCTGCTAGTATGATCACTCTGAATAGCAGATGCAGGTTAGCTCCACTCAAACACAGTCAGTCCTTCAGTGCCTTCCCACAGCTCACTGCATGTGCCCAGAAAAGACAGACAAGTTCTCCCACAATTCACTGGGAAAGAATTCATGTGGTTCAACTCTCTGCACTGCTGAGAACCTTAGATCTGCTCCCAGAAGTCTTACCACCACCCGTGAGTGGAATGCGGCACTCATGTGGACCCAGGAACTCAAGTGTTATGGTTATTTTACAAAGTGGCCACTCTCACTTGAGCTAGTCTAACTTGAGAGGAGTAACTCGAGTATAGACAATTCAAGTTAACTCTGCAGTGAAGACAGACCCAAAGGACCATAGAGTTCAGAGAAGGGAATGTTTAACAGGAATTTTAACTCTCAAAAACAGCTTAACAGTTGCATTCAAAGAAAAGATTCCACTAGAAGTACCTTCTCTCCTTGCTGTTTGGTGGGCACAGTGTTCAAAGATACATCATTGACTTATGACATACTGGCATTGACAAATCCAGAAGCCTGGGGTTCTGCCTTGGAGAAGTCAGAAACATAGACAGTACCTGTGATTAGTGACTGTTTTACAGCTATACTGACCAACGTAATGGGCATAGGTGCCGACTCTGTGGGTGCTCCAGGGCTGGAGCACCCACAGGGAAAAACCTCCCCTCCCCATCCCCCCCACCTCACCTCACCTCCGTCTCCTCCCCTGAGCACGCCATGTCCCTGCTTCTCCCCCTAGCTCCCAGTGCTTGCTGCCACAAAACAGCTGTTTTGCAGTGTAACAAGCTCTGGGAGGGAGGGGGGAGGAGCAGGAACTCTCAGGGGAGGAGTCGGGGAAGAGGTGGGGCCGGGGCGGGGATTTGGGGAAGGAGTCCAATGGGGGCAGGGAGGGGGAAGAGTTGGGGTGGACTTTGTGGAAGAGGTTGGAATGAGGGCAGGGCCGGGGGAGGAGGAGGGTCTAGCACCCACCGGTGCCAGCAGAAGTTGGCGCCTATGCTAATGAATACCAAACTAGTCCTTGGCTCACTTGTTCCTGTGAAGGCCCCTTCCACCTTTCTGCCCCAGGCAGTCATACCTCTTGAGTACTCAAAGACAGGGAGTCCTGGTCCCCAGTGAAATGAATCAGTATTTGAATAGTCAGTCATTCATAAAAGAAAGAATGAGAGAACAAAAAAGGATGTTTACATAGAGAGACATAATGGGTATATGCCAGGAATAGAAATATAACTCTGCCATACTGGAGACAGAAAGAAGAGAAACAATTCTCCAGACTCAGCAGAATGGTCCAAATGACTGTCACCTGCTGATACGTTAAGGGGGCACATTCCCTGAAACCCACAGCCAACTTTAGTGGAAAGATCTGCCTTTGGGACAACCAAAGAACCAGTCAGCTAATAACTCCTACCTGTCTTGGGCCAACTGATCCTGCAGAAGAGAGTGACTCTCAGAGAGGTTGCATGGAGAAGTACCAAATGGCACAGACACTGATAAATGGAGGAGCTTTGACTTCCCCCTTGTACACTGACTCCTAGAGCTCTTACTATTTCCAGTATAATTGCTGGGCTGATTGACTTTTCTCTTCTCTACCCAAAGCCTGCCAGTGGTTGTGTTGTGCCAGGGAGCCCTCTTTTGGAAGCAATCTCTGGATTCTTTTCCCCTGAATATGGTAATCAACTGATGGATAGTCTCCAAGATGTCCAATTAGCACCAAACATCCCCAGTCCTGGTGTAGAACCTTGTGGCACCTGTCCATTAAGCTACAGTAGAACCTCAGAGTTATGAACACCAGAGTTATGAATTGACCAGTCAACCACACGCCTCATTTGGAACAGGAAATATGCAATCAGACAGCAGCAGAAACACACACACACAAAAATACAGAACAATACTGTGTTAAACATAAATTACTAAAACAATAAAGGGAAAGTAGCATTTTTCTTCTGCATAGTAAAGTTTCAAAGCTGTATTAAGTCAATGTTCAGCTGTAAACTTTTGAAAGAACAACCATAATATTTTGTTCAGAGTTATGAACAACCTCCATTTCCAAAATGTCTGTAATGCTGAGGTTCTGCTGTATTGCTGTTGTGACGGTGTACCCCATAGAGCTTCATGGGAATATGCTTATGAATGTATATATGGTATAACTGGAACATGTTTTATGCTACATATGCCATGTAACATCTATGTAAAGGTTATGATCTACTGAATACGTTCCTCCTATTTGTATGCGTGTATCATTTTTGTACTTGAAGTTAGAAATATTGGCTGTATACTTGCTTGATTTTTATGTAGCCTTTGTAAAGCATTTGGTCAGCTTCTTGAGAAAGGAATGTGCAAATTAAGTGCCCAATCAAGAAGCACTTAAAGGACAATGGATCTTGGGAGGCTCCAATCCACATAAGAAGTCTATATGAGGATGTTCAAGGTAGCAGGTAAGTGATGGCTACTACCTGTAAAAACTGAGTCATGCATGGACATGTGACGTGCCCATGTGACTCCAAAATTCCATCTTGGAGCTGGACTTTGCATAGGAAAGAGGAGGTGGTCTCCACCCACAAGAGAAAGTCTACTTAATCCCCTGGGAGACCCCTCCATTTGGTTTTCAGCTGGCTCAAGAGATGGCCTCTCCACTCCCAAGGATACCTGAAAGAAATTGGAACAAAAGGCAGTAACTACAGGGGGTGTGAGTGATTGCTGAACCCAGACTAGAAGGAGACTAGTCTGTAAAAGGAAACTTAGTGGGTGAGGTTTTTATCTGTATTCAGTTTTCTTAGACATAGACTTGCGTGTTCTATTTTATTTTGCTTGGTAATTCACTTTGTTCTGTCTGCTATTACTTGGTACCACTTAAATCATATTTAATAAAATTGCTTTTTACTCATTAATTAACCCAGAGTATGTATTAATAGGTGGAAGGGAAACAGCTGTGCATATCTCTCTATCAGTGTTATAGAGGGTGAACAATTTATGAGTTTACCCTGTATAAGCTTTATACAGGGTAAAATGGATTTATTTGAGGTTTAGACCCCATTGGGAGTTGGGCATCTGAGTGTTAAAGACAGGAACTCATCTGTAAGCTTCTTTCAGTTAAGTCTGCAGCTTTGGGGCACGTGGTTCAGACCCTGGGTCTGTGTTGGAGCAGACTGTCGTGTCTGGCTCAGCAAGACAGGGTGCTGGAGTCCCAAGCCGACAGGGAAATTAGGGACAGAAGTAGTCTTGGCACATTGGGTGGAAGCTCCCAGGGAGATTCTGTGATTGAACCCATCACAGCTATGACAAAAAATTGGGTAGATATTGTTACTCTTTGTTTTCCATCTTTTAGACACTTTCTGATCCATGACAGCACTTCACCCCTTGCCCCACAACTACTTAATTTCCTTTGTGATGGATAAAGTCTTTATGAAAGTTCAAATCAGTTATCTCAATTGGGCCTCCTTTATTGAGAATTTTTGTCACACTCAAAATATTGAGAAAATAGAGACATTCTAGCATATTAGTAGAAAATGACCTTCAAAATACAAGTAGGGCTTAATAAGCTTAAAACTGGAGATTCCAGTTTCCAGCTAATATCATTCTCTCTAAGTTTGATATGTACGAGTAGATTTAGCAAGTCAACCACACGACAGCTATAGTGGCTAAAATCTCACGTTTTATAACCTTTTTAATCCATTCGCTAATTAAAATATAACCATCAATTAATACATAATTATGGAAAACTAGTCAGTATATTTCCCTTTTGATGCACTGATGCAAGAGAGTAAGCATGCATGATTTTTGGTAAGTCTTAATATTCTATTACATCTGGAAATGAATTTATATGGTTGTTTGGCTAAGTCTCAAAATGATAAACATCAACATATGCAAATTATTAATTTGCTTAAAATGAAGTGAAAATGTGACTGAAGAAACCGTGCTTTGGATGCCTAGACAATCTTCCTAGGATCAAGACCGCAAATTGCATGTTTGATATTGTTTCCGAAGTTGTTGGAGGGCTGATAAACTGAAGTCATGGTGTATGTTTAACCATGCTGAATACATACACCTACAGGATTTAAAAAACATCCATCTTATTTTTTTATATCCACAGATGAATTGTTGGGTCATGTGTGGCATTATTTAGTTTATATAAAATGCCTCAGTGCACTGAACACACACTGTAGAACATTCTGAAAAGGGAGCTTAGAGTTTTGCTAGGACTCTGACATACAACTGTGCCCTTGAGAGAACTGATTGTATAATTAAAACTGTCTACCACCCAAGACATCCCAAAAATCAAGGCATGCGTCAAATGCCTAATTACTATTATTATTGTTATAATAGTTACCACTATAATTGGTTCCGGAAATTGGCATGGACAGAGAGAGATTGTAGTATGGCATTCGTCTCTTACATCATTTGCAAACAATGCATGTAATCCATTAGTCAAAAATATTTTTTGCACACACCTCCATGGAGGTTTTCCTCTCTCACAGTGGCCTGATCCCAATTACAACACGCAAAACCATGGTGGAAAGCCGGCAACCATTTGCTATTTGGCTGTACACTTTTCCAACAAATCGGTATGTTATTCACCATTGCCGCTAATCAATCCAAATTGCAACTCCCTCCTGCTTTGTGAAGAGAAAGAACAACAGAGGAGAGAACTTCGTTTTCCCTGGCACCATTGTATACACATTTCCAAATCGATGAGCTAGAATATCCTAGGGCAGTGACTGTGCAGGTAAACATGGCAGCAACGTTCGTCACAGCTGAAACATAGCCTTGGGCATTAATTATATTGTGACAGGGAATGTTGACCGGTCACCATGTTCTCCTGTATTCTATTTGAAAGAGTGTCAGGAGAGTTTTACCATCCACTCAGCCAGCAGTCTCTGGGCGTTCAGCAGGAGAAACTGTGGTTTAATATCTCAGCTGAAGGAGAGAGATTGGTGTCTCACTGTTTTGTCCATGTGCCGAGGGCTGGATTCCACCACTCTTATGCCCATTGAGTTGGACCCATTGGAATGAAATTGCTTAGTAGAGTACTTATCCAACGGGAGCAAGGGTGGCAAAATTGAGCCACTGGCAACTGAGAAACAGCATGTGCTGCACCTTATGGACCAGTTTCTGCCTCCCTCACTCATGCTGAGCAGTGCCTTACTCTATGAATGGTCCCACCCATCTCCCATGGATCAGAGCTACTTTCCTATGAGTCAGCATTAATTAATGTTCTTTTGTTGCAGTGGCTGCTTGCAGACGAGATTGGTGTGAAGGGATTGAAGAGGGGGGTGCCTAGATAGTCCACCTGCCCTACAGGAAAGGGGTGAATGGGTGAAATCCTGACCCCACTGAAGTCAATGGCAAAACTCCTGCTGAATTCAATGGGGCAGGATTTCACTCAGTGACTTTTCACAGGAGCTCGGTGTTATATGCAGTGGAACCCTGTGGAATAAGAAACACGTTCAGTTTACAGGATTTCCTGTGCGGTGGCACTGGCACCATAAAGTATGCTGCTTTACCTAGCATAGACTCTCAGACTTTAAGGCCAGAAGGTATCATCATGATCATCTAGTCTGACCTCCTGTACATCCCAGGCCACAGAACCTCACCCACCCATTCCTGTGATAGACCCCTAACTTCTGGCTGAAGCCCTCAAATCTTGATTTAAACACTTCAAGTTACAGAGAACCCACCATTTACACCAGTTTAAACCTGCAAATGACCCATGTGCCATGCTGAAGAGCAGGGGTGGCCAACCTGTGGCTCCGGAGCCACATGTGGCTCTTCATAATATGTAGCTCCTTATATAGGCACTGACTCTGGGGCTGGAGCTATAGGCATCAGCTTTCCAATGTACTGGGGCTGGGGGAGAGCGGTGCTTGCTGCTTAACCCCTGGCTCTGCCACAGGCCCTGCCCCTACTCCACCCCTTCCTGCCCCCTTCCCTGAGCCTGCTGTGCCCTCACTCCTCCACCCTCCTTCCCAGAGCCTCCTGCAAGCCACAAAACAGCTGATCGGGAGGTGCAGGGAGGCGCTGATTGGTGGGACTGCTGGTGGTTGGGAGACGCTGGGAGCGGGTAGTGGGAGCTGCTGTGGGACTGCTGACGTATTACTGTGGCTCTTTGGCAAAGTACATTGGTAAATTCTGGCTCCTTCTCAGCCTCAGGTTGGCCATCCCTGCTGCAGAGGAAGGCGAAACCCCCCCAGGGTCTCTGCCAATCTGATCTGGGGAGAAATTCTCCTTCCAACCCCAAATTTGGTGATCACTTAGACCTTGAGCATGTGGGTGAGACCCACCAGCCAGACACCAGGGAAAAAATTCTCTGTAGTAAGTCAGAGCCCTCCCCATCTAGTGTCCCATCACCAGCTGTTGGAGCTATTTGCTGCTAGCTGTCACAGATCAGCTACATGCCCTTGTAGACAGTCCTGTCTTACTATCCCCTTCATAAACTTATCAGGCTCAGCCTTGAAGCCAGTTTGGGTGTTTGTCTCCACTGCTCTCCTTGGACTTCCAGAACTTCGCTCTTCTGATGGTTAGAAACCTTCACCTAATTTTGAGCCTAAACTTGTTGCTGGCCAGTTTATAGACATTTGTTCTTGTGCCTACACTGGCTTTTAACTTAAATAACTCCTCTCCCTCCCTGGTATTTATCTCTCTGATGTGAGTATAGAGAGCAATCATATCTCCCCTCAGCCTTTGTTTGGTTAGGCTAAACAAGCCAAGCTCTTTGAGGTAGGTTTTCCATTCCTCCGACTATCCTGGTGGCCTTTCTCTGCACTTGTTACAGTTTGAATTCATCTTTCTTAAACATGGAAGAGCAGAATTGCACGCAGTATTCCCTAAGAGGTCTCACCAGTGCCTTGTATAATGGTACTAACACTTCCCTGTCTCTGCTAGAAATACCTCTCTGGATGCATCCTAAGACTGCATTATCCTTTTTTGCAGCTGCATCACATTGGTAGCTCATAGTCATCCTTTGATCAACCAATACACCCAGGTCTTCTCTTCTGTCACTTCCAACTGATAAGTAAGTCCCCAGTTTATAGCAAAAATTCTCTTTAGTCCCTGAATGCATGACCTTGGACTTTGCACTATTCGATTTCATCCCATTTCTGTTACTCCGGTTTACAAGGCTGTCCTGGGGAGTGTGTATTACGGGTCCCCCTCTGTGCCCAGCCTGCAGAGAATGAAACTATTACAGTTCTAGCTACAGAACTTGGCCCTTTAGTTGTACCAGCTCACACATTTCACTCAGGAGCTCCCAGTACAACCTCTGGTATATCAGTCTAGATGGCAGCTATCACAGGGGCTCTGCCATGAAAATGTTTGGTCACTGGTAACTTTAATATCTAAAAAAACAGAACACAGCCTTACATGTGACCATTATTTTAAAGAGTTAGTAGTTAGTAGGCTAGTCCTGTGTAACTGGTGCATCACTCACTACATATGAGACAGAGCAGAGAACGTGGGATTCTTTCATTTGCTATTTAATATGTCAGTTGTGGTACAGGTTTGTTTGCAGAAGGCTCTGGAGCCCCCTCTGCACAGAGCAGACACAGTGCTGGCAGCAGCTGGCCAAGAGTCCCATAAACCATCAGGAATTCACTTTCCAGGGCTGTTAATCAGACTTCACCCCCACAGAGATGACAAACCCAGATACCTGCAGGATGCAAGGAAGGAAAGAAAACAAATCCCCATGTTTGGCTCACTCTTGCCCTCTTCTGCGCACGAGTTTGGCACAGCTCTGCAGCTGCTACTGGCACTGCCTGTAAAATTTCCTCCTGCCTTCCAGTAATTGAAGTTTTGCAATGAAGGAAATAAGTCTCGGCTATCAGATAACACTCATGGCCCAAGGGGTGCTAGCAAAGGACAGAAGACCCCTGCCTCAAGGCTTTCATTTTTCCTTATCCTTTTAATTTTCTTGACAATTCCCTCTGTAAGGATGACTAAGCAGAAATAATAGACGAAAAGAGTGTGCATTATGCAGGCCAAGCAGCCATCCAGGGGTCAGCACAACATGCCAAGATTCCATTAGCACATTGATTCGATGGCGTTGTGGAAAACACACTTTAATTCAGCTTCTGGGAGAAATTCTATGGCCTGTGTGTGCACGGGGCCGGGCTGGATGGTACTGGTGGTCCCTTCTGGCCTTGGAATCAGTGAATCTATGAATTCCTCTGTTCAGCCCCTTCTTTCCTGGGCCATGGGGAAAACAGGAAGCTCTTCATTGCCCTGCACATGCTCTTAACACTTGGAGCTCTGCATTCAAACAATGACTATAATCAAATCTCATGCTTCAGGGCTTCAGCCACCCACCTCCTCGGGTCAGAAATTAATTCTTTTCCCCTGATGTACAATTGGCCAGATGTAGTCTAAGGTCTTTTTTGCCTTCCTCTGATGCATCAGAGTTTGGCAACAACTGGAGACAGGATACCAGACAGAGTGGACCAATGCTCTGAGGTGGTCCAGAGAATCCTCTCAGCTGTTGGGTTGGTGTCTCTTGCTCACATGTTGAGGGTCAAATTCATTGCCAGATTTGGGGTTAAGGAAGAATTTTTCCCCATGTCTGATTGGCAGGGACTGGGGACAGGGAGTTCACCTTGCTCTGCAGTGTGAATCACCAGGGAGGATAATCTGGGCATGCCCCCATCAATTTCCTGCCCTTGCAGAGGCCTTGGGCATGGGTAGCACTTTAGTCCCCCATCCTCCACAAATGACACAAAACAGTTTAGTTCCCTGAGAGCTGAAATGCTTTAGTATCTGTAGAGTCGTTGGGATCCACACAAGGCTGAAGTTTAATGGCCTGTAATATGCAGGAGGTCAGTCTAGGTGATTTAATGGTCCCTTTAAAATAGTCTGTGAGGGCTGACCTGCTTCCCACTGGAGGCAGTGAGAATTGGCTGGGGCCCCATCTTCCCAGTCTCCTTAGCTGGGCCAAGCCCCCAGTTCGGTTGGTGGGAGCTGTTGCTCTAACAAAGAGTGCTGAGCCAGGCCAGTGCCATGTTCTCCTCCCCCAGGCAGCCTGCCCAGCACAGCTGCAGTGGCACCGGCAATCCCCCTACAGTAATGGATGGGTTCATGAAGGAAGACTGACCTAGGAGGTGCTTGAAGCCAACTGGGGCCCAAGATGCATAGCCCCAGGAGAGAGCTCTAAGCAGGCACTGGCTCTGTATGGGGAGCAAGGGAAAGAAAGGAGATTCATGGGGAAGGGCAGCATTTGCTGAAGGTTTTGAATTCCAGGGAAAGGTGAGGCTCTGTCCACACAGCAAGCTGGAGATGTGACTGCAGCCCAGGTAGACACATCCAAGCTAGCTGTGATCTGGCTAGCTCGAGCAACAAGAGCACTAAACCCATGGCAGCATCAACGTGGCCATGAAAAATGGTGCTTAGATTCAGTTCAAAACAACAAAAATCAGTTCAATTCCATTTGAATTAAAAAACATAATAGAAACGATTTGATTTGAATCAAAATGCATTTTTGTTTGTTCCTCCCTTTCCCTTTAAGGCGGGGCGGGCAGAAGGGGGACAAACCAAAAAAATCATTTTGATTTGAATCACAACAGCCATTTTTGCTTTGAAGAAAAATTCAGCAAAAATTTTAAAATGTTTATTTTATTATTAAAATGTTTAAAGTTGTTTCTTTTCTTTCAGTTTTCTTTTGCAGAAAAAGGCTGCCATTGTCAACCACATAGGTCTGTAGCACACCTTGCAATAAGGGAAGCCACATGCTTTGCTTCTCAGCATGAGAGAGGGATTTAAAGAAAGCTTGGGTAACATCTGATATGGCCTGAACCAGTTTCTGAAAACAAGTTGTGTCATACAAATAAGGAAGGAACAAAAGAATTTCTTGCCTCAGATACCTTACAAAAAGTGATGCAAGGAGAGGGAGCTTGTTTTCGTCTTGTGTGCAGTGGAGCGTATCACAGAGGGAACATTGTATTCTTGGTGGAGAAAAAATGGCCCTATGCTACTGTTCTTCTAACTGCACCGGCCTCATTTGTGTTCTAGTGGATACTGAGGAGCTTTGTTCGTTTGTAGGGAGGCATTGTTTTAATGACTCATTAGGGTTCCAGTCTCCTCCACCTTTCATTCGATTATGTCTTTTGCAACAGAAACATATGGTACCGAGGACTGTGCCTTTAAGGGCTGAGCTTCCTAGACACAGAATCTGGCTAACTCTGCCGTCATGGGGTGTGATTGCTGCTCATGTAGACGTACCTAAACTAGCTTTAATCTAGCTAGCTCAACTACCTGAGCAGTGAATAAAAGCCCCTGAAAAGCTGGGTGATCCCTGAACACACAGTCTGCAGGATTTCCCATCCCCCACCCAGGTTCTGCTCACTAATTTTGCGCAATACTGTCCCTTGATCTGAGAGCTTTAAAATTTCAGTTGATCACTCCTATCAACTGTACCTCATTATCAGGAACACCTGTCATTTTAAATCAAACTTACCAGCTGCTGAGACCAGCCTTGCTGTTAGCTCATTTTCTAGTGCTGTAAATTACAGACATCCAAGAATGCTGAGTGATCAGTAGCAATGCTGAGTATTGTCTAGTAATTAGAACAGGTTGGTACCAGGAGACGGCCACTGACTCACTCGTGGGCCATGGGTAAAACAACTGAATCTAGTCACGGCTCAGTTTACTCATCTGTATAGTATATTACGTGGAGCAATAAACACCTCCTGTGTAACTGGTACAACATGTCTCTATTGAGGTGCTTTATGAGAGCTCTCTCTTAAAAGGACTCCACCGTGTTGCCCTGCAGCATAGCATGGGCCCCACTACCACAGTCAATTAACATGCTATATATAGATAAGTATGCAAGAAATGATGGGAAGGATGTATTTTAGATCCAGTACATCTTAATGCAAACAGAACATCTGCTCCTTTAGTACATTCCATTTGAATGGGAAAGCTACAGCAACAGAACAGGTTTGCCCTCCAGCCAACAGTGTACCATTTGGGTTTGGCTACACTGGCACTTTACAGCGCTGCAACTTTCGCGCTCGGGTGTGAAAAAACACCCCCCTGAGCGCTGCAAGATACAGCACTGTAAAGCCTCAGTGTAATCAGTGCTGCAAGCTACACCCGTAGAGGATGTGGTTTACATGCAGCGCTGGGAGAGCTGTCTCCCAGCACTGGCGTTCCGACCACACTCACACTTCAAAGCGCTGCTGCGGCAGCGCTTTGAAATTTCAAGTGTAGCCATACCCAATTTATGTGATGATAAAGTGCTCTCATGGTCAATAGGGAGAAACTGCAAGAGTCATACTGCAAACATCTCTCTTTGGCCAAAGCACATCTTTTGTCCTGGCTCCACCATCCGGTATGGGAGAGATGTGTTGGATACAGAGATAAGCATCTGTAGGTGTATGCAAGGATCTTAGCAATCATCAGTTACATGTTTCAATCCAGACCAGAGCTCATTAAACTCATTTTTCAGAGACACACAGAAAATATGAATTATTATTGGTATTTCGGTAGCTCTTTGAGGCCCCAACAGAGACTGAAGAATTTACATTCAAATCACACAAAGTATTGTGATCCCTATTTTACATACAGAGAACTGAGACGGGCAGAGATTCAGATCACACAAAATGAACGTAGCAGAATCTGAATGCCAGAATTCTAGTCCAGTGCAAGAGCTTACTCAAAGGAAGGAGCAAAGTGAATTTGAATTGTGTTGACACTGGGAGGGGTTTCTGGAGCTCTGAGATACAGAGTGATGGGTTCCTGAGACTGGGGGAGGACCCTGGAGATTATAGCTCTCAGAGCTGTCAGAATCTCATTCATGTTCATGCATTGGTGACTCAGTGTAGGATGCTGAAATCAGAAGGTGGGACAGTGAACCAGGTCCCTCACTTACTGGTGCTGTTAACCTCCCCTCCCATTGGCCATCTTGCTCCAGACACTCTGGTGCTGTGACAATCCCTAAGCAGCAGCCCATTGCCATGTTGTAGATTGGCACTGTTTGTATTATTATTGTTATTACTTGTGTTCATGTAGGGCCCAGGAGCCCTAGCTACCGACCAAGATTCTGTTGTTTCATAGATTCATAGGCCAGAAGGGGCCATTGTGATCATCTAGTCTGACATCTTGAATAACATAGGCCAGAGAACTACCCCACAATAATTCATAGGGCAGAGCTTTCACAAAAACATCCAACCTAGATTTAAAAGTTGTCAGTGATGAAGAATCTCCAATGACCCTTGGTAAGTTGTGCCAGTGGTTAACCACTCTCACTGTTAAAATTGTACACCTTGTTACCAGTCTGAATGTGTCTAGCTTCAACTTCCAGCCCTTGAGTCATGTTAGCTGTTTCTCTGCTAGATAGAAGATTCCATTATTAAATATTTGTTCTCCATATAGCTACTTACAGATCATGTCACCCCTTAAGCTTCTGTTTGTTAAGTTAAATGGACTGAGCTCCTAGAGTCTATCACTATAATAGTCTATCACCTGTTGTGTTAGGTGCTGTACAAACAGAGCACAAAAAGATGGTAGCTAGCACCATCATTTTGAAAGCCCAGCTTAACTGAATCCATCTCCTAAACAAAGGTACAATACAGCTCCATTCCATTCAGTTAAAATCTAATTCAGACCACAGCCCATGGCTGGGGCAAAATCCAGAAGTCTTTACTTCTCTGGGGCAGCTTTATGTTAAACCAGTCCTGAAATCAGTCAGTCAACAGGAGGATCAATATGATTTCTTCAGTGCAAGTTACACAAGTAAATTAGCTTCTTAATGAAGGGCCTGATGAGTTATAAACTGTGTCCTCAGGAGAGGTGTTCCAGTTAGCAGCTTTGGACTGTTTCTCATTTCAGTATGTATTTATTCTAGTCTAATCAGAGAGGTGGATATTGTGACTGTGAGGAATCTAAAGAACGGGGCTCCATTTATATAAAGCACTCCATGAAATCTGGGGAGAGGGAGCCTGTGTCTCCTTTGAGCTACTTCTGCTGTGGAGAGGAATTTCCATGTTATTTTAAGTTGAGTTTGGGGTGAATTTCAGTGCTCATGACACAGAGGGGCTGGCAGTGCTGCCTAGAACCAGGAGAGCTGCCATAGGAGCTGTGAGTTTGTATCAAACAGCTCTTATGGTACAACATATTCCTGACCTGCACCAACTTCTCCTGGTACATCTATGGCTCACATACAACCTTCCTATGACAGATACACACATCTGTCTATCTCCTCCCAGCCTATCCCCTTGGTATCTCCAGCTACATTTCAAATATCTGGATGTCCAACTTGCATCTCAATCTCAAGATAAGTCTCCATAGACTAACTCCCCATATTTCCTCCTGAACCCTCTGATGTTTCCAGGGACAGAGCCACTACTTTTCTCACCCTCAGTGCCAGAAAAACAATGTAATTGCATAAGGAGAATGCCTGGGTGGCACAGACCCAACATAGCTACACCTACACCATCGTTCCACCCTGCCCCAGGCATAGCAGGTGTTGCCAGGGCAAAGGGGCATGGCCACAGTACCCTTGCAATACTCAGGTTCAGGATTAGGCCATGAGCAACCACATGCAATTTAGAGCAGCCCTGAGTCTGCTCTTGATAGCCCCAGGGACTGATCCAGCAGTGTGATGGGCTAAGATTGAAGGGTGTGTAAATGTGGCTTAAAGTCACCTTGCATTGACACCCTCCAGAGCTGTGAAGACAGCAGCTCAGGCAGGGTCCAAGAGCTGCCCTGGTGAGTTCTCGTCTATAAATAAAAACGTAGGTATCAATAGTCCTTCCTTGTGCAACAGGCTGTTGTTGGTGCAGTGCAACTTCCTAGTTCTGTGTTTACCAAGACATTTCACGTCACCTGGCTGTGATGAAGACCAAGCACTCTGGCAGGCAGCACACAAGCTGGGTGTCTTGACACAGTCTTGTGAAATAAAGTCTTCTGCCTTCACCATGGCTGGACTGTACAGTGAAGGGAATGCAGACAGGGTCATTGGGCTCTTGTGATGCAGCTAAGTTAGATGAATGGGCAGCATGATGGCAGATGTTCAGCACTGAGAAATGCAAGTTCTGCACCTCAGAAGGAATAATTAGAACTACTTGGGCACCTTCCTGGATTCCATGATCACTTCATCCACTCCGGAGAAAGACTTGGGCAGCTGCTTCATCTCACAGCTATGGTGAAGAAGCTTTCACCAAAGGGAATGTGTGACGTATGTCTGGAGCCAGGTAGTCAGCAACTGTAAACAGCTCCACTGATGTCAATGGAGCTATGCTGATTTTCACCAGCTGAGGTTCTGGCCCTGAATGCCTGAACTTCTTTCCATGACTGGCCAATTCTGCTAGCTGGCTATGGGTGCAGGGCCTCAGCTTGCCTCTCTCCTTGTCCTGCCTGCTGCCTTTGTGATGGGTTAGCAGTGCTAACCATGTGCACCATGTGGAAAGCCAGCACAGCGACTGAGCTCAGCCTGTGCAATGGGATGGGGTGGGACGGAGGGGAAGGTATAATTTATCCTTGTACCTCCTCACCCTGTGTGCTGTATGCATACAGTAAATGTCACAGACAACACTGCGTTGCCCATGCACACATCCCTCTGAAGTTCCTCACAGGCTTCTCTAGTTTTTGACCAACCTAAACATTGTTTTCAACAAGTTTGGCACCTCACTGATCACCATTCCTCCTCCCTAAAATTGATTAGTTAAATCCTGGTCCTGATATGGACCTTCGGGGTACCCTGCTGTTAAACCTTTGCTATGCTGAACATTGACCACTTACTCCTCCCCCTTGTTTCTCTCGCTTGCCCAGGTCCTGATCCATGGCAGCGATTTGTGTAACACCAGAGCTATTCAGTTTCCTTTAATAGCACCTTAAGAGGAACTTTATCCAAAGCTCTCTGAAAGTACAAATGCGTTATATGCTTTAGGAGTTTGGTAGTACAAATGCTAATTTCTGCTTCAGCAGCTGGTCTAAGCACCTCTGACAGCCAGGTACAATATTTGCTACCGTCTGGTCCTCTTCAAGTTCTTTCTTACCCTTCATAACTTCCAGCTGTCACTTCCCATGCCCTATTCTATGTGTTTTTTCTATTGACTTTACTAGTACTGGATTTCCATGTCTGGAGTATACATACTTGGCTTCTTGAGCTTTGCCATTTAACCATACTCCCACC
The DNA here is from genome assembly GCF_003597395.2 of Chelonoidis abingdonii. Classification (NCBI taxonomy): domain Eukaryota; kingdom Metazoa; phylum Chordata; order Testudines; family Testudinidae; genus Chelonoidis; species Chelonoidis abingdonii. The sequence continues at coordinate 55,939,997 of NC_133776.1, forward strand.
ACCACCTTCTTCCTGCTTCATTTCCTTTGTGGCTATGGACAGTTGCATGAGGTTGAGCCCTCACAGAGTTCTGCCCTCACATCAGTCCTCCAGAAAGGCAGATGCAAGTGAGGAAGAAATGTCAGGGGCCAGCGTTCTGACATCAGACAGGGAAAGCTGAGAGAGTCACGCACATCGTGGATAACGGACTATCCAGAGTTACAGAATAGGATCGGCTAAGGCAGGAAATAGACACTAGCCCAGAAGCAGGCAACTCTCAGAAACTTATAGCATGACCTCTGCCTTGCAGTACCTTAGAGGTGCATGGGACACAGAGCTCACAGAGGCCTGTACCTCAACAGCAACATGGTTTGAGCCCCCATGTTACCCTCAGAAAGGCCTGAGCCCTGACAGTCCCACAGTGCAGAGAAGTCCTAGGTTCTTACACCCCTGTCAGATGGTAGAAGGTTTTGTATTGACATCAGCCCTGCACCTAGGTAGGGCTGGAGTGAGCCAGGGACATCCGAGCCTTGTGCCCTGACCTCAACAGGAGGGATGGTGAGTTAAGAATGTCAGAGACCTCACTCCTCACACTACCTGGGTCCTACCAACAGCCCTGGGGTTGGACAGACATAGGAGAGGCAAGAAGAGATTTGTATCCCAGTGCAAGAGGCAAAGTCAATAAGTGATAAGGGTTCTGAGGCAGACGTAGCAGGAGGATGAATCACGCAGCAAATTCCCAAGAGCAAAGGTCAACTAAAATGCAACCTAATCAATCCCTCCTCACCCCTGCTCTACAGGCTAGGCAAACACAGCTGCCATGGCCCTGGGCTTCCCACAGCCCTGGGCATATTTTGGTAACCCTAAAAGGAGGTGGGCTGCTGAAGCAGCTGGGCAGAGCTGCTATTTGGGCAAGTTTAGGTGAGTTGTGGGGTTCAGGGTTGCTGTCACCTGCAGCTATAGAACTGCAGAAATATTTAATCGAGAGCTTTGGGCTCTGAGCGTAGGGTCACTAGGCTGGAGGGCAAACAGGGATTGTCCACAATGCAGCTGGGAGCTGCCTGCCAGCCAGGGTAGAAAGACATGCTAACTTCTCCTGAGCTAGCATGCTAAAAGTAGCAGTGTGGTGGCTCGGGCTAGCCACTCGAGCTCGGACCCAGAGCGTTGGGTGGGCTTGGCCATGCCTCAGCGTCCACACTGCTATTTTTAGCATGCTAAGCTAGTGCAAGTCTGCCTACCTGGGCAGGGAGGCTCACTGATTTGCTCCAAGCGCTCTCATTGGTTGTGATGATTGTTCCTTGGGGGGGGGCGCGGGGGGGCATACAATCAGCAGCTGCTATTTTGGGCCAGACTTCTGAGTGTTGTTTGGGCAGATTTTTGCCAGCATATCTTGAAAAAATTGGAGCCAATGGCCCAGATCCCCAGATGCTATAAGTCACCATAGCACTGTTGGAGTCAGGGTTTGATGTGCAAGATTTCGGTTAGCTCACTCTCTCCTTCCTCAATGAGGCACCTGAAAGCCTACTCCACCCTCTGCCAGTCCCATCCCTCTGGCCAAGCCTCATGCTCTCCCTGCTTAGCACTGACCCTGGGCGGCCTTTGTGTTCCCAGCCTGCCCTCAGCACTGGTGTGCACCCCAGAGATAGCTGGTTAATTACTGCTCTCACACTGCATGTACTTTGGACCTCAATCCTATTTCTTTCTGAACTGCTGACCTGCTGCACTCGGTAGGCTGAAATCCGAGCACTGGCCCAGGGTTTATTGCCATTTGCACAGTCCTTGATCAAACACCATGGCTGGAGCTTATTCTGTCTTGTGCGCAGCAATCTGCAAAGAAAGCAAAAGGTCTCATTTGCAAACTGCAGACCCTGGGATAGTGCCCAGGAACTTGCCCATGCAGCATTATTCATTGTTTCATGACAGAGGGCTACAGTCATTCATTTTGCAACCGGTTCTCTCAAGGCCTGTTGTTAGCTTTTCTCCCCTAGTGAATTATCACACGGGGAAGTGATAAGTGAGGGGTCAACATGAAACTCAAGAAAATTAATGCAATCAGATGGGGTAGGTCTGACAAATAATCATTACTGGTACTAGTATCCTTGCCCATATCCACAAAGGTATTTGGGCGCCTGTCGTCCGTTGAAATCAGAACCTGCTTCAGTACAGAAAAACCTCCAGTGACTGCACACCCTAGCTGTCACCTATCCCCCCACTGGCACCCCTACAGGGTAACATCAAATCCTTACAACCCATACTTCATGGGGATCACATCCTGAAAAAAATCTTTCCTGAAACCCCTCTTCTGCATTCAAACAACCCCCCAGCCTCACTAAACTCATCGTCAGAAGCAAGTTCCCACAGACCAGGACACAGCAATTCAAACCAGCACCAGACCCTTCCAGAAAAACCTGCAGACATCTCTCCACTGCTACAATGATTGGTACCCTCACAACACACCTTTCAAGATCCATGGGTGCTATGCATGCCTATCGCAACATGTCCCAACAACAACTATGTGGGCAAAAGTAGACAATCACTATGCTCTCGAATGCACTCACATAGAACAAAAGACAAAAACACCCTGTCACTTGTGAGTGAACACTTCTCACAATGCAATCACTCCATATCTGACCTATGAGTCCTCATCCTCAAAGGAAACCTGCACAACACCTTCAAAAGATGAGCCTGGGAGCTTAAATTCATAATTCTGCTAGAGACTAAAACCCATGGATTAAACAGAGGCACTGGTCTTACAGCCCATTACAACAATTTGTAACACATTCTGCTGCCTCCTGCAGCATAGAATCATAGATTAGCTTTGGAAGAGACCTCAGGAGGTCATGTAGTCCAACCCCCTGCTCAAAGCAGGACCAGCCTCAACTAAGGGCTTGTCTACACTTACATTTTATAGCGCTCTAACTTGCTGGCTCAGGGGTATGAAAAATCACCCCCCTGAGCACAGCAAGTCTGAGTGCTTTAAAGCGCTAGTGTAGGCAGGCTACGAGTGCTGGGACTCACGCTCCCAGCGCTTGGAGCTAATCCCCTCGGCAGCACTTTGACGTTGCCAGTGTAGACATACCCTAAATCATCCCAGCCAAGGCTTTTGTCAAGCTGAGCCTTAAAAACCTCTAAGGAAGGAGATTCCACCACCTCCCGAGGTAACCCATTCCAGTGCTTCACCACCCTCCTAGTGAAATAGTTTTTCCTAATGTGTTAACCCCTTATATCCCAACTTATATTTAGCTCAGACACCTTTCCCAGACCTGAAGAAGAGCTCCATGATTCTTGAAAGCTTGGCCCTTCCACCAACATAAGGTTGTCCAATAAAAGATATTACCTCATCCACCTCGTCTGTATTGAAATCCATGGAAATTACGAGCCTAAATATCTTTGCCTATCTGGTTCTTGAAGCCTTTGAGAGACTATGAGTGACTCAGCTGGTGCTTTGGCCACTGATAACTTCGAACCAGCACTGCAAAACTTCACTGAATGTTGGTGAAATGTGACCCTGGTTCACCCACAGAAAAGACAGTAGCAGAACCCAAGGTATCAGGGCAGAGAGCTCAGCAGGTGTTGCTCAGCCTACTCCCAAAGATTTAGGAAAAAGGTGTTCACTAGCACTCCAATAGGAGGCGCTACCTATAGGGGTTGGGCATGTGATTCTAAAACTGTGTGCTGGGCCCTTTGTGACATTCCTGGACTCTAGGAGTGTTTGCACCACTTCGTGTTTGATGTAACACAGCAGATTTCTCTTGTACTTCAGCTGAGCAGACCAGTGACCCTTTGGGACTCGCCTTCACTAAGATCATTGCTAGTGCTGTGGGAATAATGGATTTTTTTCATTTCAGGTTGACCTAAAACTGAATTGTTTTGAACTTTTTGATGAACCAAACATTTTTTTTAAAGTTTCATTTCAGCTCTCATAAACTCTAAGGCCAAAAGGGACGATCATGATCATCTAATCTGAAATTCTGCACTTCGCAGGCCACTGAACCTTGCCCACCCACTCCTGTAATAGACCCCTAACCTCTGGCTGAGTTACTGAAGTCTTCAAATTTTCATTTAAAGACTTCAAGTTACAGAGAATCCTCCATTTACACCTGCATGTGACCTGTGTACCATGCTGGAGAGAAAGATGAAAAACCCACAGTCGCTGCCATTCCAACCCCAGAGATGGCGGTCAGGTGGACTCTGAGCATTTTGGCAAGACCCACCAGCCAGACACCTGGGAACGAATTCTCTGTAATAACTCGGAGTCCTTCCCATCTAGTATCCCATCTCCAGCCATTTGCGATATTTGTTAAAAGCAGTTGCAGACGGGCTACATGCCATTTCCCCTCCATAAACTTATCAGATTCAGTTCTGAACCAAGTTAGGGTTTTGGCCCCTCTGCTCCCCTTGGAAGGCTGTTCCAGAACTTCACTCCTCTGATGTTTAGAAAGCTTCATCACATTTCAAGTCTAAACTTGTGGATGGCCAGTTTATATCCATTTGTTCTTGTATCAACATTGGCACTTAACTCCTCTCCCTTCCTGGTATTTATTCCTCTGATAGATTTATACAGAGCAATCATATCTCCCCTCAGCCTTCTTTTGGCTAGGCTAAACAACTAAGTTCTTTGAGTCTCCTCTCGTAAGGTAGGTTTTCCATTCCTCGGCTCATCATAGTAGCCCTTCTCTGCACCTGTTCCAGTTTAAATTAATCTTTCTTACACATGGGTGACCAGAACTGCACACACTATTCTAGATGAGGTCTCACCAGTGCCTCGTATAATGGTACTAACAGTTCCCTGTGTAGCGAGGTGGTCCCCCACTCCTGCCCTGAAGGGCTTGAAATCAGCCCTGAAAGAGGGCCGCAGTGGTAAAAGCAGCCCTGGAGAGGGCTGCAGCTCTAAAAGCTGGGCTCATTGGGAAGTGGCCACAGCTGGGCCACACCCCGATCAGGCCACAGCTGGCCTATATAAAAAGGCTGGGAGCCAAGTGCTTAAGCAGACAGTCCTCCTCTGTGTTCAGAGAGAAAAGGACCTGGCTGCAGGGAGCTTAACCAAGTGCCTAGAGTGGAGCAGGACTGGGGAAAGGCCAAGGAAGCTGGGGAGCTCTGGCCTAAGAAAGCCTCAGGCTGCAGGTCTAGGGTAAGGCCAAAGGGGCACTTGGGTTGCAGGAGGCAGCCCAGGGGTAGGCAAAGGCATCAGGTCCAAACCCAACCTTGCCAGTGATGAGTAGGCTGATACTGCAGTCTGCCCCAGGGCGTGAGGGCTAGACAATGACTGGCAGTAGTTGTATACTGAGGTGAGGTGGGGATAATGGGTGAGGGTTCCCTAGGGAGGGGAGACCCTAAGACTGAGGGATTACTGCCAGGGGGCAGCATCCCAGGTGACATGACACTGGGTCTGGGAGGGACATGGGGGGGGGCAAGCGGTAGCAGATCATCAGCCTGTAGAGGACGCTCTGGATGCTGGAAGAGCTAATTCCCAAGGACAAACAGCAGGAGGTGCCGCAGGGGTGAGTGTGCATTGCTACACCCTGTCTCTACTGGAAATATCTTGCCAGATACATCCTAGGACTCCATTAGCCTTTTTCATTGGTGCATCACATACACTGCTCATAGTCATCCTTTGATCAACCAATGCACCCAGGTCTGTCTCCTCATCTGTTCCTCCCAGCTGATAAATCCCCAGCTTACACAGAAATTCTTGTCGTTAGTCGCTAAATGCATGACCTTGCATTTTGCACTATTAAATTTCATTCCATTTCTATTACTCCAGTTTACAAGGCCATTCATATCTTCTTGTGTGATATTCTGGTCCTTCTCTGTATTGGCAATACCTCCCGACTTTGTGTCATTTGCAAATTTTATTACCACACTTGCACTTTTTGTGCCAAGATCTGTAACAAAAACGTTAAATAAGATTGGTCCCCAGATTAATCCTTGAGGCGCTCCACTAATAACCTCCCTCCAGCCTGACAGTTCACCTTTCTGTATGTCCCGTTGTAGTCTTCTCTTCAACTAGTTCCTTATCCATATTTCAATTCTCCTATTAATTCCCATCTTTTTCAATTTAACTAATAGTTTCCCATGTGGAACTGTATCAAATGCCTTACTGAAATCCAGGCAGATTAGATCTACTGCACTTCCTTTGTCTAAAAACTCAATTATCTTCTCAAGGAAGAAGAATATCAGGCTGGTCTAGTGCGATCTACTTTTTGTAAAACCTTGTTGTATTTTATCCCAGTTGATGTTTACCTCTTACTTACTTTCTCTTTGAAAATTTGTTCCAAGACCTTGCATACAATTGAGGTCAAACTAACACGCCTGTAGTTTTCCGGATCTCTTCCTGCCGCCCCCCGCATCTTCTTAAAAATAGGGACTATATTATCAATACTCCAGTCATAGGGTACGACCCCTGAGTTTACAGATTCAATAAAAATCCTTTTGGGCTAGCAATTTCATGTGGCAGTCTCTTGAATATTCTTGGATGGAGGTTATCCGGACCCCCCCACTTTAGTCCCATTAAGCTGTTTGGGTTTGACTTCCACTTCGGATGTGGTCATTTCTACCTCCATAATCCTCATTTCCATTAGCCACCCTGCCACTACCTCTAAGATTCTTATTGTAAACCAAGGCAAAGTATTTGTTTAGGTGTTGGGCCATGCCTAGATTATCTTTAATCACCACCCCATCCTCAGTGCTTAATAGTCTCACTTCTTCCTTGTTTTGTTTTTATTTATATGACTAAAGACCTTTTTACTATTGGTTTTAATTCCCTTTACAAGGTACAACTCTGGAGTCATCCAATTAATGTTTGCATGGACAACTTTTGAAAATTGGTCTGAGGCTTTTATTCTATTTGGCTTTTGGGGAATTATATTTTGGATTTGTTTGTTCTTGTTCTGCAACTCACATGTCCCAGCCCTGCAGAACAGGAGACTTTGGTCTCTGGCTCCCTCCATCCATGTCAATAAGAGATGGAGTCATGGCTCAGTAGGGTTGTCACTGCTGAGTTATGCTGCAGTCAGGAGAAATCTGGGCTTTAAACTGAGCTCTTCTTTTGTATGGTTGTCCTAGCAAATCCTTTGGGGCAGAAGGCTGGTGAAGGGGGTCTGAATGTAGGAGAAGCAAGGCATGGACACACCAGTGTGTACATAGGAAAAGGGAGTGTCTTCTGTCTGCATTAGAACTGGAAGGAGCTATTGGCGTGTCCCCAGAAGTGACTCCACCTTCTCTGCTGGCTTCCAGTGTATGGGGAGATTTTGGCAAACCAGTAAATTACCTAAACCACTATTGCTTGTTGCTAATGGTAGTCAAGTTAACAAGCTGTACTGAACCACTATGGCGTGTTGCTAAAGGTAGCTAAGTCAGCAGGTCGTAAATTGGTCATGCAGGGGTCTTAGCATAACCAAGACGGGGGGTGGGAGGGTTGGTGCCACAGACAAGGCAGTTTGACCCCATGCCTTTCCTGCTAAGAATGTTAAAATGGCTGATGCATGTATTTTAGAAAAACAAGAAGTCTGTTTATATGTGCCCCCAGGAATGTTTGTCAGGGCCCCAAGGCATGGATACTCTGGAATTAAAAAAACAAACATATCTGGTAAATTCCATTGCCTTGGGGAATCGCACGCTGCACATAAATGTAACTTCTGTCTGCACTGAAATCTAGAGCCAGAAAAAAAAGGCAGATCAAACTTTGTCTCCTCGTGATGGAGTGTTTGCTATGCCCGGCTTCTGACCCAGGTCCAAGGACACCCTTTTATACACCAGTCTCTGAGCAAATCTGCTGCTTTCCTCTAGGGGATCTAAGAGGAAGATGCAAGATTCCTCTCATAAGTCTTCCAATGACCGTGCCCCAAGTTCACTAGGTAGGGTGAAAAAAGCAGTTCCAGGATCTGATCAAGACAATTGCTGACTCCTTACAGATCCCTCTGAAGAAGGTTAAAGAACCTCATTATATGCTGCTTGATGTCCTTCATTCACCCCATCTTATGAGTCCAAACTGCTTGTGGATAGCACAAACTTCAGAGCTACATTGCGTATTCTTGGGATCTATACACCTGCCTACAATAGAAAGTTTAGCACACCCCAGATGGCTCAGAGATCCTGTCCTGCTCAATTCCTGACCTCACAGGGGCCACAAAAGAGACAGAAATTCCAGAGAAGGAAACTGTCCACTTCTCAGCCTTCTACCTCCAAGCAGCAATTTTGACAGGCTGGCTGAGGGTTTGAATTACCATCCTCTTCCTTACCAGCTGCACCAGTTCACCTGCCTTCCTCCCTTCAGTAACAGACTTTACCGCTTGGGAGTTGATTACTACAGACAAGTGGGTTTTGGAAATTACTTCCATAGGGTACTCCATCCGCTTTACTACTCTTTTATTGAGCAGCTCCACCTTTCTCATACCCTTAAGGGACCCCTCTTATAAGAGATTGCTTCATCAAGAAATAGACTCTCCTCTAGGTGTGCTACCATAGCACCAAGAGGGACACACATCACCAAGACTCACAGATACGGCACAGGGTAAGTAACCATTTCTTTTTGTGGGAAAAGATGGGTTTTGATTATTTTTTCCTTATCCAAAAGTTTTGAGGAAATGTAGAACTAGGCAATGTTTTCTTGTGACACTTTCTCAATGAAAAATTCTGGTTTTCTGTTTCAAAACAATTTTTTGTTTAAGATTTAAGTTAATTGTAGTAAAAAATAAATAAAAATGTTTAGAATTGAATTGAAATATTTAGATTGACCCAACCAAAAAGTCATTAGAAATTTTGGCTTATGAAAATTTGGAGTTTGGCTTTTTGTCTTGAGAACTTTTACAGGACAGGAAAACTGTTTGTTGCCCGCTCCAGTCCTGGTGTTACCCAGGGTTCTTTCAACCCAAAGCTCTTGGTAACTTTTACTCTCTGTGAGGTGGTATTAGGAAATAAATCAAGGGAGACACGGCAGTCCGATAGATGGCTGGCACAAACAGGACAACACAAGAATGTTTTCACTTAAAGCTACACTTTACAGTCTCAAGCATTTACAGATGTCTGCAACAGGTTAGTAAAACACCCCCAACCCTCGATAATTACCAAAGCTGAGCATGGTAAGAGGCTTTTGCTGGCCAGGCTTCCATCTGCCAGTGGGACCCCAAGATGCGTCCAGAGAAGCCCCTTCTGAGAAGTCTGAATACCTCAAACTTTTCCCCTTTATTTATACATTAGTAACATAATGACATATCCCTTAAAAAAACATTCTAAGCAAGCAGTTTTTTAGAGATCAAGAGATTTTCTTATGGTCATGCACTGTGAGTGCCTGTCATTTGCCAGGATTGCCTCCCCGGCACGAAATACACGTTTGAAAGCGGGTGAACTGTGCATAACTGCCCCACGAACAAGAACTCTCCTATGTACTAACTAACATCTGTCTGAATATCAGATATAGGACTTTTTAAATACATTTTATTCTTTAAACTAGGAAGCTAAAGTTACTGTTACTTCCTAACTAATTACATGAATACTAAGAAACCAGAACACAGCTGAGATAATCTCCAGGGGACAGCTGCCTCAAGCCAGAAGCCAAGGCAGCTGAGAGGGAACTGAGGGCAGTTCACCCTCGCAGTACTATATAACAATGGCATGGAGCATGAGACTGACTAGAATACATGCATTGGCTGAACAGACACTGTTATGAGACATCTCTCCTCAAAGGTGCAGGGGGCGCTAGCATACCCAGAGTGGAGTTCCAGTATCAACACATCTACATTTTCCAACGAAGAAATGTATTGCCACAAAATTCCTGACCAGCTCTACACAGGACATTGTGCCCCATCAGCATCATCAGCCATGGGCAGGGGGACAGGGACTAGCTGCTCAACAGCCTGGTCAAATGTCCCTGGCAGAGACAGAGCTAAGTCAAAGTTCTCCTTAGCATGACATCTGGGCAGGGGAGTTTTTGAGTGCTACATAAGGCTAGTCTACACTAGGGGAGGGGATTGATCTAAGATACACAACTTCAGCTACATGAATAACGTAGCTGAAGTCGAAGTATCTTAGATCAAGCTACCTACCATCCTCATGGCATGGGATCGATGTCCGCGGCTCCCCGTCGACTCCGCTACCGCCGTTCGCATTGGTGGAGTTCCGGAGTCAACAGGAGCACGTTCAGGGATCGATATATCGCGTCTAGATGAGATGCGATATACTGATCCCTGAGAAATCAATTGCTACCCGCCGATACGGCCGGTAGTGAAGACGTACCCATAGACTCCTGCTGTGGCTGCCTGGCTTCTCCTGGCATTGTAGGCAGCCTGCCTGAGGTTCTGATGCTGCTTTGGTGACCCCTACAGGAATGAGTGGTAAAGAGTCTAGATGCCGTTGTGCCTCACAAATCCTTTATGTGGAAGAGCTCCTGTGTCTACATTTATACAGTAGCCGTGCATGAGGCAGGTAACTAGACTAGGACAGTAAACTTAATTCTGACTTATTTTCTCCGTGGGACAGAGAGTTTGTTATACGTTCTCTAGGACCCTCCAGGGACTTGAAATTCTGGCGCTGGGATGAATGTCTAGTGTGAGTAATGTCTTACTATGGATGTTTCAGTACTAAGATTGTAAAGCGCTTTGAGATCCAGGGATGAGAAGTACTGTACAAGAGCTAACGTAGTATTTATTTTAATTATTATTACCAATCAGGATTACTGCTGGCTAAGGCTGAGGCCCTCTTCTCCTTCATATTTCCACTGTCTTTGACATAGTCAATCCCTCCCTGGTGGGGTTTTCATAGCTCTGTTTTGCGCTTGGGTCTTCTCCTCTGACTCCGATTTCTCCTCCTGCATTTTCCTCTTAGGTGGCTCTTCATCCTCCCTGCTCTTCCTCTGGGTCCCTCTAGGCTCTGTCCTTAGTTCCTTTATTGTTTCTTTCTCTGGGGGAAGTCCATCTTCTAACATACTCCAGCTAGAGACATTTGCTGTACATATCACAAACAGCTGTACACCAAACAATTAAGCTGTGAGGGATCTGAGGAAGATTCCAGCGCTGCTGAGTTTGTCTCTCACCTGCCCCTCAGAAAGGGCCAAGAGCAGGTTTCAGGGGGTCCACCAATCATGTCCAGCATTAGACTTGCTGCGGCCCAAGGCTGAAAGCCAAAGCCCCACTGCCTGGGGCTGAAGCCCAGGGCCCCGAGCCCCACCACCTGGGGCTGAAGCTGAAGCCTAAGCAACTTAGCTACATAGGGCCCTCTGTGGCATGAGGCCCCAAGCAGTTGCCTGGCTTGCTGCCCCCTAATGCTGGCCCTGGCTTTTATAAGCAGAAAAACAGTTGTTTGGCACAAGGGGGCCGTGAAGGTTTTATAGGGTGTTGGGAGGGGGCTCAGAAAGAAAAACGTTGAGAACCCCCGCCTTAAAACAAGTATAAGCAGAGTCTGAATGAGCTTTTCACTGACATCTAGTGATGAGCTGTGGACGAGGACTTCAGGAGCTGATCTCGTTTGCATGGGCACACCCACCTTGCCTAGGTGCTTAACATGATGGGATTGCTTGCCCAAATGATCACTTTCGTCTGGTGTTGGATGCCCTGTCTCCTTGTTGTTGGGGTGGGAGCAGTTGTTCTCCTTGATGTGTGAATTGATGGCAGCAGAACTGTGCCTGGCATACCCCGATGGAGGGACTCGCCCTCAGGTAGGCGGCACTTGTTAGACAGGGGATATGAGTTCCAGAGGCTAGTGGACTGAGATATATGTTTGTAGTTGGTGGTGTTGGTGTGGTTGAAAGGATCTAAGTGCTATTTGAACATGTCTTTTTGTCTCCCTGTGTGTTCTGTCTCTCTTTATTTCTCTTTCCCCTGGAGTGTAATAAAAGAGCTAATTCAGACTTTATTGAGAGTCTAATTAACTAGTGAAGTTGCTGATATCTAGGTCTAAGTATTAGATCTACGTTAGATGCAAGAGGCTGCCCAGTGTGCACCAGCAACAAAGATTCTCTACTAACAACTGAAATCACTGAGAGCTGTGTTAAGTGGTAGAACCTGAAGACATCTTGGCTGGTGGAGAGACATAGTGAGCAGCCAGTAAGACGGCTAGTGGAGAGGGCCAGAGCAGAGCCCTGCAGAGAGGGGCGGTGAGTTGAGTGGCTGAGCAGAAGAGAGAGTAAGGTGCTTCCTTACCACCCCCTCCACCCAGGGTGGGAGGTGAACTCTGCAGATGCACCTCCGAACTAGGGTCTGCACTGACCAAGGACAGCCACTATGAATGGGGTACAGAAAAGGGATGTGCACGTTAAAGAGACTTTGGGGTTGCTGGACTTAAGAACCTGAGGGGAAAAAGACACTGCCCAACTTACATGGGGGTGGGTCTTTTGCTCATGGTATATGTTTATGAACCCTGTTTGTAGTGTTTTCCCAAATGAATGCCAAGTTCCTTCCTTTCTTTTATTAAAAGTTTTTTTGCTATGCTCAGACTCTGTGCTTGCGAGAGGGGAAGTATTGTCTCTTCAGCGGTGCCCAGAGGCTGGCGTGTAATTGTCCCAGGTCCCTGGTGGGAGCTCGAGCTGGTTTTGTGTTGTATTGTTGAAAAAGAACCCCTAGATACTGAACACAGCCCTTTGTTGCAGCTAATTCTGACTGGGAGAAGGGTCACACAAGTTACATTTAGAATTGCTGGTAGTTCTGGTCTCTACACTGCTCTGTGCTCATCCTCTTGCAACTTTGGACCTCAACATGATTCCTCCTTCCCCAAGAATCTACACCATGTGTTATGCTCATACAGAGCACACGGGATCTTTATAGAGGAAGGTAAATACACAGCATTTATTGAGAATACAACAGTTAGCATATGCTTTTCAGTCACACACACATACACACACACACACACACAGAGTCCTGCCAGTGATGTTCATAGTTACCAGTCTATTGCAGCTCGAGTCAATCCAATGGCCAATTAGATTGAGCATGAGCATGGAGCTGGGCTCTTGTCAGTCGCAATCCGATGCTCCTGGAGTGTGGCAAGACTAACCCAAGTTCCATGGCCAAGCACCCTGGTTCTGATAGGTTTGTTTTTTTCCATTGTTGAAGTCTATGGATTTTGCTATATCAGTTTGTGATCGGTTACTTCTTAATTGGTGTAAACATTCCAATACACCTCCGAGAGGGTCATCCTGTCTTTGTTTTGATTTAATCAATTGTCCTCAGGGGTGCCAGCCTTTACCTCAGGGTCGTCAATCTGCCCTTCATTATGGATGCACGTTGATGATTCTTTGATGTCTCTTTACTTCTTCCTTGACTCTGGCTATAACAATGACCTTTACACCTTATCTTTTCCTGATGCATACATCCTCATTCACACAAACAGATTGAGAATACACAGTAGTATTTCATATCAGGCAGAAAGGCATTGCAAATTAAACCTTGCCTTCAATGTTTCTCTAATCTACTTAACATAGACACCATAGAGAATCCTGTCTTTTACTTATTAAACCTTAAAACAAAGAAATGTATATTTAACTAGAGTGCCTAATTTGTAAATACATATGGGAAACCATAGTAGACATTATAACTTGTCCTAAAACAAAAGATGACCATAATCAGTCAGGAGGATTGTTCTAGTCTGCCATTCCTCTCTGCTATTCAAAAAGGATGGCTGACAGGATGAAATCAAATCATACATTAATTCTCATAGTACATTATAAAATCCAGCTCCCACATATGCTGCACCTGGAGACACTCCCCAGGAGCTCTTACAGCTCATGTCCTGGTGCTCTCCCCACACTCCCTTCCCTTGCTGCAAAGGGTCTCCCTGGTGCACCTTGCAGAGACCTCCATCACTTGTAACACTTTTCTGGCTGATCTTGTCCCTTCTTGGTTCCAAAAGCAGAGGCCAGGCTATTAGTTACAGCCAGGGTAAGGGCTGCTCCTGGAAAGCCACAATGCTGGGTGAACTGCAAAAGTGGGCTTGCTGGGAACAGGGCCAAGTGGAGAGGCACTCCAACGGCATTGCAATGCTTCAGTCTCATACAGCACTCTCCCCTCTGCCTTTGTTAACACAGCCATGGTTTCAGTACATCACTGACTGCATCACACGTTATGCCGATCCTAAAGAGCTGATATAGAGTCCATGGAAGTCAGGGAGAAATCTTCCCACTGAGTACAGTGGGCTTTGATGCTAATGGCTACCTGAGCTCTCTTCAGTTCTAGCCAGCACCTAGAGCAATGAGCTCACCTGGCAGGAAAGAGAAGCTACACAAAGACCTCAGACTAGGCTGCTGACAGCAGGCATGTGAGGACTTTACCAACAAGGAACTTTGGGTTCCTCCAGTCCCCACTGAGAGTCCAGGTATCTAGAGCCAATGGGAGAGGTCTCACCCATTTATCCAGAAATCACATCTTGGCGTTTTGTGTTTGTTATGCTGACATTCCTTGGCCAGTTCAGTGTTTTCAGTGTGATGCTTCATGACAGTGAATAAACAGCTGGTAATACGCAGATCTCGCTACACTTTACAAAGGGAGAAGTTAAATTTTTAGGGTTTTTTAAATTTGAAAAAGCACAGTAATCACCCCACTAGGTGGTGCTATTGCACAACAGCCAAGGCAGGGTCTTCTGTGCAGTGACTGGACATGGCATTGAGAATGCAGCAGCCTAGCCTGTCACTTTGCCCACATCACCCTCTGTCTGCATCCCTCCACTGGGTCCCACTTCTCTAGTACATCAAACATAAGCTGCTTGTCTTCACTTTCAAAGCCCATCCCAGTCAATCCCCACCCTGCCTCTCATCTCTCACTGCCTGTGCTCGCCTCCGATTGGCCTGCCATGCCAGCCTATCCTGTTGATGAATAGTCCCATTGTACTCCCCTGTCTGTATCCAACTATTGTGTCTTGTCTTAGACTGTAAGCGTCTTGGGGGAGGGACCATCCTTTTGCTCTGCATATGTACAGTGCCCAGCACAGTGGGGTCCTGAGCTAGGCCTAGGCTCTATGATAACAAAATACAGACGCTCTCCAATTTACGCAAGCATTCGGTGTCAGAATGCCTCGCGTAACTTGAATTTTGTGAAGTCAGCAATGTATATCCAACAATTACACAAAAAAACCCAACCCTCCTATTTCTAGCTTACAGATCTTTTTCCATAAGTGTGGATTTGCATAAGTAGGGTTTGCGTAACCCGGAGGGTGTCACTAAAAATAATCAGTGAATGCTCTTGCGTCAGAGAGGAGCTGGTTTGCATTTCTGTAATCTGGGTCCACCTGAGCTGAAGGTTTAAAAGTAGCCAACCTGGGAGAATGGAAACCTCTGTTACCAATAGCCAGAGCAGTGAAGTAACTAGGATTGACTACATGAAGGTCAGAGATTTACTATCATTTTTAATGGGTAGATATTTTAGATGGAGCAGGGCCAGCCCTTGAGTTTACAAGGCTCTGGGCCAAAATAAGATGTGCAGGAAAGCACCATTGCAGATTTATGCACACTTGAGAAAGGAAGAGGGACTGATGCCCTCTGGAATGCCTGAGACGGGCCCTAGGCATTTGCTCTGAAAGGATCAGGTTGATTCTCAGCAGCTGTTAGAGTCTCCACACCTTGAAGGATGGAGTGTGAAAGGAGGAGGGGCTATGGGGTGGGATCATAGCAAACGGGGAGGCAGGATGGCCTTGTGGTTAAGACACTCAGTTAGGACTCAAGAGGCCTAGATTCAATTCTAGCTCTGCCAGAGACTGTGTGTGACCTTGGGCAAATCACACTCTCTCTGTGCCACAGTTCCCTTCCTGTAAAAGGGAGAATGATACCTCCTTGCCTCCCAGGGTGGCATGAAGGTATTTCTAAAGTACTCACATGCTATGGTGGTGAAGGGCACATAAGTAGACTCAGTCATTACTGCTGAAATTTGCTATATTTTCCAGACCAGAAGCTCATGTCCACCCTGCCTTCTTACTGCCCTTTGATGGACCCATGGATGGAGATACAGGTCTCCTGCACTCTCATGCCTGGTTCCACCACCAAACTCTATTCACGAGTCTGCCTCCTATTCATTGCAGCGCTCCTAGAGTGTAATGATACATGCAGATAGAACTTCACACAGTAGGGGTTGCTGTACCATAAAATTACCACAACCCATAGCCATGTATGCACCCTGCTGTTTCAAGACCCATTGCTTTGGGAACTGCTGATCTGCCCGTGTGTGTCACTATGACGTTAGTAGATTAGTGGTTCTCAAC
Source organism: Chelonoidis abingdonii (assembly GCF_003597395.2). Lineage (NCBI taxonomy): Eukaryota > Metazoa > Chordata > Testudines > Testudinidae > Chelonoidis > Chelonoidis abingdonii. The sequence goes on from NC_133776.1 coordinate 55,956,149, forward strand.
CTTCCCAGACTGCTGTACCCCTTTCACGAGTCTGATTTGTCTTACATACCCCCAAGTTTCACCTTACTTAAAAACTACTTGCTTACAAAATCTGGCAAAAAAATACAAAAGTGTCTCAGAACACTGTTATTGAACAGTTGCTACTGTCTCATTTTTACCATATAATTATAAAATAAATGGCTTAGAATATAAATACTGTACTAAAATATAAGTACAATGTATATGTAAGGGGACTATTGCCCCCTTACTAACATTCAGTGGGGGTGTTTCGGTTGGCTAGCTCCCAGCACTAAAAGGGGAAGGGTCGATTGGAAATCAAGAGCCTGAGACTGACAGTCCCCAGGAACAATGGAGAGAGGCCAATGCTCCAGATCAGCCTGATTGGCAGGGTGGGCAGGCTAATCAGGGAGTCAGGAGGCCAGGGGAGTCCCGTCCTCCGTTTGAGCTGGAATTGCCTGCATCAGACAGAGTGGGGCCAAGCTAAGGAAAGAGCAGAGGCCCAAGCTGAGCTGCTGGAAGCAGATCTGCAGCCCAAAAGCCAGAGCATAGCCCAGAGAGAGCAGACCTGCCCTGGGAGGAGAGCTGCAGCAACCAGAGCCAGAGGGGCCAGATAAGCAGCCCAGGAAGCAAGTGAGAGCTGAAAGCAGAGTCACAGAAGCAGCCCACAGAGCAGACCTGTCCTGGGTGCAGAGCTGTAGCAACCAGATCCAGAGGGGCCAGAGAAGCAGCCCAGGGAGCTGAAGGCAGAGCAGCAGCAGCAGCCGTGCTGAGGCAGAGTGGAGCTGGAGCTGGGGCTGCAGCAGTCCGGAGCTGGGTGCAGTGAGCAGCTGGGGAGAGCGAGGGGGACCCTGGGCAGTGGGCCTAGCACAGGGAGGCACCTCAGCCAAGAGGCCCTGCAGGCCAGACTTTGGGGGGATCATAACCCTGACAGGACGGGGGCGACGCTGGAAAGAAGGGTCCTGCATCTAGAGCCTGAGTGCATTTGGCTACCGCCAGAGCAAGTGTCCAACCCGCAGCATCTCTGCAGCACAGTCAGGGCCTGAGAAGGAGGCCTGGGACCTACAAGGAACAGACTGAACTGCTCTGACATTTCAGAGACACTGTTTGTGATGTTCTCTGCCACAGAGCAGGGTGATGTGTTTTCCTTTAACCTTTCTCATTTTTCCTTATTCTTTTTTTTTAATTAATTGTTAATTAAACAACTTGTATTTGCTTTAAATTGTATGATGTGATCAGTGGGTCAGGAAGATGCCCAGTGCAGAGAGACTACCCCAGAGTGGGGACACCCTAGCCCCTGTCCTGAGTGACCACAGCAGGGTTGGGGGTCGAGCTCCCCAGGAATCCTGGGCCCAGCCTTGT